>NC_140996.1:168252507-168697507 GCF_052327205.1 Somniosus microcephalus | reverse complement strand
CCAACCAAAGCATCCACTGCCCCATCGGTAAAGCGCTCCGCTCTCTGCCTCACCCTCTCCATCTGGTCAAAGTTTGTAACGCCACAGAATGCACAGCGCCGATTTTGAAGCCTACAGGGCAATGAGTGTGGCTGCTGATCCTAAATGACTCGCCCCTTTAAGAGCTGGCCGGCGCCAGCATGTCTCGTGGTCATCGATTATTGACAGCACCTGCGCTGCGCCCGGCCGCCCAGATATTAAGTAGCGCCGCCAGGTTAGCGCCTTAGGAGTCCTGTGTAGTGCCTGATTTTACGCCGCAATCACCTTTAGGGGCGATGCAACCCAATATCGCTCGAGGTGGCGATAAGTTGCGCCTGGTGATAGAATTTGCGCACCGCCAATTCTAGCGCCCCAAGCGGGGCTATACCCAGTTTCACCCCCTACCTCTTTGACCAAGCATTTGGTCATTGATGCGCTATCGATTCTAATAAAAGGCCGAGTAGAGTTCAGAACAACAGGCTTTTATTAACTACTGAATGCAACTACAAACAGATCAGGACTATGCCTCTAGTGGACGACCAAATGGCAGAGAGCTGCCGTGCAGCCGTCCTTATACCAGGTAGCCAAGGGCGGAGTCAGCTGAGGCATAGTCAGGTATAACAGTGAAACAAGAGTGAACGACAACAACAACAACAACAACAACAATAGTGAACACAGTGAACGACAGTGGTTTACCACAGTCATCTGTCCTGATATCTCCTTATGTGGCTCGGAGTCAATTTTGTCTGATAACGCTCCTGTGAAGCGCCTTGGGATGTTTTACTATGTTAAAGGTGCTATATAATGCAAGTTGTTGTTGTAGTATGTAAATGAAGCACCTAATTTGTGCACATCAAGGGTCTAACAAAAAACCCAAATGAATGGATAATCAGATAATCTGTTCTTGTGGTGTTGGTTAAGGAAGGAATCTTGGCCAGGACACTGGGAAAACTCCCTGCTGTTCGAATAGTGCATGGGATCTTTTACATCCAGAAAATGCTGGAACCACTCAACTGGTGAATCAGCATCTGTGGAGAGAAAAGACTTGTTAATGTTTCAGGTGCAACCCTTCATCAGAACTGGAAAAAAATAAGGTGAACAGCATTTTAAAAGGGCCAGAACAAAAGGAAGTCGGAGGGTAAAACACACACACACACCATACACACCCCAAGAAAAGAAAAAATGGCCTGTAAAGTACTTAAAAGGAGATGACTAAACGACTAAAATGATATTAACGTGAGATGATATGAAGAAGCATAATAAAATAAATTTAAAACAATTAAGGAACACAGAAAGCGTGTAATGAGCTGAAGCAGTGGGGGATAAGCCAGGTCTGAAATGGAAACAGGAGGAGGTGGGAAAGTGGAGCAGGAACCAGCAGCCTGAAAAGAAAAAAGCAGGCCAACAGTAAGGGTGCAGACTGCCCCACCAGCATGGCATTCAGAAGGAGGGTCCCCTCCCCAAACACTAGTCCGCCTCACCCCCACCCCCACCACTACCCGAAACACCAACACACCATCCCACTTCATCAGCATCTCCTGTAATAAAGAAAGTGGGAGCTATAGTTAAGGTCTGAAATGATTAAAGTCATTGTTAAGGCCATAGGTCAGCAATATGCCTAAAAGAAAGATAACGTGCTGTTATTCAAGTGTGCATTAAGCTTCATTGGAACAGTGTAGAAGACCAAAGATAGAGAGGTCGGAGTGGGACGGGGAACTAAAGTGGCAAGCGATAGAGCTTGGGGACAGAACAGAGGCGTTTGGCAAAGTGGCGACCTCTGCATTCGGACTCCCCAGTGTAGAGGAGACCAAACTGAACAGCAGGTACAGTATACTCGATTGGAAGAACTACATGTAAATAGCTGTCTCACATGGAAGGAGTTTGGGGCCCTGGATAGTGGATTGGGAGGAGGTGAATTGATAAATATTGCATCTCCTGCATTTACACAAGAAGATGTCAGGTTGATGATGGTGAAAGTTTAAACCAAGGAGTTGCAGAAGAAACAATCCCTTTGGAAAGCAGAGAGGGGAGGGGACGATGCGTTTTGTGTTGAGTTCTGAGGATGATGCATGGTGGCAGGTGGCCTATAAAGGAAGAACAATGGAGAGACAGAAATTATTTTAAGCACAAGATGGATTCCCTGCACATCCCAGCTTTGGATTTCATATACTTTGTAGAGCTTTCTGAGTAAAGCAATGCAAAAATAGAGCCTCATTACTCTAGCTGGCATGTACCAAAGAAAGAATGGAATCATAGAATGGTTACAGCACAAAAGGAGGCCATTCAGCCCACCAAGCCCATGCCAGCTCTCTGCAAGAGCACTTCAGCTAGTCCCACTCCCCCGTCCTTTCCCCGTAGCCCTGCAATTTTTTTTCCTTCTGATACTTATCCAATTCCCTTTAGAAAGCCATGATTGAGTCTGTCTCCACCATCCTTTCTGGCAGTGTATTCCAGATCCTAACCACTTGCTGCGTAAAAAGTTTTTCCTCATGTTGCCTTTGGTTCTTTTGCCAATCACCTTAAATCTGTGTCCTCTGGTTCTCGACTCTTCCGCCAATGGGAACAGTTTCTCTCTATCTACTCTGTCTAGACCCCTCATGATTTTGAACACCTCTATCAAATCTCCTCTCAAACTTCTCTGCTCAAAGGAGAACAACCCCAGCTTCTCCAGTCTATTCACGTAACTAAAGTCCCTCATCCCTGGAACCATTCTTGTAAATCTTTTCTGCATTGTCTCTAAGGCTTTCACATCCTTCCTAAAGTGCGGTGCCCAGAATTGGACACAATACTCCAGTTGAGGCCAAACCAGTGTTATAGAAAGGTTCATCATAACTTCCTTGCTTTTGTACTCTAAACTTCTATTTATGAAGTCCAAGATCCTGTATGCTTTTTTAACTGCTTTCTCAATGTGCCCTGCCACCTGCAACGATTTGTGCACATATACCCCCAGGTCTCTCTGTTCATGCACCCTCTTTAGTTTATATTGCCTCTCCTCGTTCTTCCTACCAAAATGTATCACCTCGCACTTTTCTGCATTAAATTTCATCTGATATGTGTCCACCAGCCTGTCCCATTCCACCAGCCTGTCTATGTCCTCTTGAAGTCTATTTCTATCCTCCTCATTTTGACCTATATGTAAAAGTTTTGTGTCATCTGCAAATTTTGAAATTGTGCTCTCTACACCCAAGTCCAAGTCAAGGAAAGAACTGGCACCTATGCGGTACGTTCTCACATCGTCAAGATGTCCCAATGCACTTTACAACTTTTGAAGTGTAGTCACTGTTGTTTTGCCCTCACCTGATTCCATTCTTATCTATCCAGTCGTAGCCAGAGAATCACCAGAATTGGCTTGTCTTCCTGCTCCCGCTGCATTAACTCTGGAGTCAAAGATCTATCCTTGGCCCTCTCCTATTTCTCATCTACATGCTCCCCCTTGGCGACATCATCCGAAAACACAGTGTCAGTTTCCACATGTATGCTGACGACACCCAGCTCTACGTCACCACCACCTCTCTCGACCCCTCCACTGTCTCTGATTTGTCACGCTGCTTCTCCGACGTCTGGTACCGGATGAGCAGAAATTTCCTCTAACTAAATATTACAAAGACCGAAGCCATTATCTTTGGTCCCTGACACAAACTCTGTTCCCTAGCCAACGACTCCATCCCTCTCCCTGGCAACTGTCTGAGGCTGAACCAGACTGTTTGCAACCTTGGTGTCGTATATGACCCTGAGATGAGCTTCTGATCATATATCCGTTCCATCACCAAGTCCGCTTACTTCCACCTTCGTAACATCGCCTGTCCTCCACCCCTGCCTCAGCTCATCCGCTGCTGAAACCCTCACTGTTACCTCTAGACTTGGCTATTCCAATGCTTTTCTGGCTGGCCTCCCACCTTCCACCCTACTCATCCAAAGCTCTGCTGCCCTTATCCTAACTCGCACCAAGTCCAGCTCACCCATCACCCCTGTGCAAACTGAGCTATATTGGGTCCCGGTCCGGCAATACCTCGATTTTAAAATTCTCATCCTTGTTTTCAAATCCCTTCATGCCTCACCCCTCCCTATGTCTGTAACTTCCTCCAGCCCTACAACCCTCCAAAATCTTCGCGCTCCTCCAATTCTGGCCTCTTGTGCATCCCCGATTTTAATAGCTCCACCATTGGCAGCCGTGCTTTCAGCTGCCTAGGCCCTAAGCTCTGGAATTCCCTCCCTAATCCTCTTCGCATCTCTACCTCTCCTCCTTTAAGACGTTCCTTAAAACCCTACCTCTTTGACCAAGGTTTTGGTCATCTGTCCTGATATCTGCTTATGTGGCTCGGAGTGAATTTTGTTTGATAACGCTCCTGTGAAACGCCTTGGAATGTTTTACTATGTTAAAGGTGCTATATAACGGTCCCTTTTGAAAGCAGAGAGTGGAGAGGATGATGCGCTTGGTGTTGTGATTATGTTTAAGAGAGCAGAAATAGCAGAAAGTGGTCTGGCAAATGCGGAGGCTGGTGGGATGGATTGTGAGGACAAGGGGGACACTTTCATGGTTTTGGGGAGGGGAGGGGAGGGGAGGGGTGGGTTCAGAAGCACTGGAAATGGCACAGATCCTGTCTACCATGGCGGAGAGGAATCCTTGGCTGAGCAGAAAGGAGGACATTTCAGAAGCTCTGGTGTGGAAGATGACACCTGTGGTGTATGTACCTTTAAGAGGAACTATGTTTTTTTGAAGCCCCTGGGTACTGTAGTACCGGTAGTGACCACTCGGGTATATAAGCCTGTATAGTGTCTTGTATAGTTTAGTTCACCTCCAGACTTTGTTCAGTAAACACTTGTTGAATCAACTCCTGCTTCCGGGTCTTCATTAACATACGGATACAACAGTGGCGACGAGTTAGAAACGAACTTACCTGCAATTCAGCAGCACCTCAAGGAGATCGATTCCTAAACTGTGGTTTCACCAGCTAAACGGGCTGGTGGCAGGTAGTGTACTGATCCTTCCTGGGCGACGGGCTGGGGCTCGATCGGGTAGCTCAGCTGCGGGGCCGGGTAGTGAGTCGTAAGGCAGAAGCAAACAGAGACAGAGGGTGGAGCACTCAGGACACGGCCGACGCTGCAAAGCAGGTTGGCGTTCGGACCAAGCAAAGGGAGGGAAAGTCCCAGAGAGTCCGACAGGAACGATTCTCCAAGTGACGGAGAAACTGTTTAAAAATATATATGTGAATAAAAACCGCGGAGAACAGCGTTGGCAGCAGCAGCAGCGGCGGGAAAGCGTGGGAGGCGCCATCTTGACTCAGCAGGGAAGAAGGGAAAGCGCGGGAGGCGCCATTTTTTGATTTTCAGGATGCCTAAGACTGGCAATATTACTGCTTTCGATAGTGATATAGAGGATTGGACCACATATGTGGAAAGAGTGGAGGTATATTGCAAGGCGAATGAAGTAGCGGATGATAAAAAGGCATCGGTACTTCTAAATCTGATGGGCGCAAGGACATACGGGCTGTTACGAAACTTGATCACTCCAGCCAAACCGATGGACAAGAATTTTAAGGAGATTGTTGATACCCTACAGGAGCACTTAAACCCAACACCGCTGCTGATAGCGGAACGATTCAAATTCTTCAGGAGGAATCAGCACAAGAATGAAAGTAACGCTGATTTCCTCACCGAATTACGAAAGCTGTCTAAGCACTGCCAATTCGGGGCAGGACTGGCAGATTCTCCACGAGACAAATTCGTCTGTGGTCTCCTAAGCGAAGGAACACAGAAAAGACTACTTTCTGAGAAAGATTTGACACTGGACAAGGCTTTTAGTGTGGCTGGATCATACGAAGCAGCAGCAAGAGGAGCTGCAGAGATACAGCAAAAGCCACAGGACTTCGGCACCCATGAAATGACACGGGGTTTCGAGAGATGTTATCGCTGCGGCAGATCCACCCATGACCAGAGGGACTGCTGGTTCAAGGACAAAGCATACAGGCAATGCGGAAAGATGGGAGACATTGCACGTGTATGCCGATCTGGAAAAAAATCCGCTGACAGTAAAAAGGTCAATAAGGAAAAGGACAGGAAGGTACAAATGATGACGGACAGTAGCTCCGAAGACCAGAAGAGCGATAGCGACTCCGAAAACAAGAGACTAAGCTGTCTCAAATTACATAATGTAATTGCCAAAGAAGATTACCAGACCATTTGGGTTACCCGCACAATAGCGGGGTCCCCAGTTAAAATGGAGCTAGATACAGGATCAGCTCTGACCGTCATAAGTCGACAGGATTACGAGCGGCTATTTCCGCATATACCTTTGAAAGACACATCCATTATCTTGAAGACATATACGGGGCAGAAAGTATACCCCAGAGGGAAAATAAGGGTGCCTGTTGTATACAACGGCAAGGAAATACAGAAGTTGTATTTATACGTTCTGCAAGATGGTGGTCCACCGTTGTTGGGACGTGAATGGATCAGAAAGATACGTTTGGACTGGCACTCCATTCAGGCACTGACGGTGACCAGTAAGAAAAAAAATGATGATGACGTCATCTCTGGACGATTAAAAGAAATTTTGGCTAACGCCAAAGAAGTGTTTCAACAGGAACTAGGAACCCTGAAAGGCGCCACCGCCTCAATAAAAGTGGAAGATGCGGCAATTCCCAAGTTTTTTAAGGCAAGGCCGGTGCCATACGCAATTCGTCCAGCAGTCGAGGCAGAGCTGGAGAATTTGGAAAAAGCAGGCGTGTTATCCAAGGTAGATTGGAGCGAGTGGGCAACACCCATCGTCCCGGTCATGAAGAAAATGTTGAATAATGATAAATCTGAAAAACAGAGAAAAATTTGCATCTGTGGGGACTTCAAGGTGACTGTAAACCTAGTTCTTCATACGGTACAGTATCCTCTTCCGAGGATAGAAGATATTTTCGCCTCACTATCCGGAGGGAAACGTTTCACCAAAATTGACTTGGCACAGGCATATCTACAGATGGAGGTTGAGGAGACCTCTAAAAAATATCTCACGATAAACACACACAAAGGCCTGTACCAGTACAATCGGCTAGTTTTCGGAGTAGCATCAGCTCCAGCTATCTGGCAAAGAGCTATGGAGCAAGTACTGCAAGGGATTCCGGGGACTCAATGCTACCTAGACGACATCCTTGTAACAGGAGAAAATGACAACGAGCACCTTGCCAATTTGGAGCAGGTGCTCACGAGGCTGAGAGAACGGGGCCTACGAGCAAATCACCCCAAGTGCGAATTTTTCCAGAAACAAATATCATATTGTGGCCATGTCATTAACGAAGAAGGGTTGCATAAATCACCTGAAAAAATTGAAGCGGTTGTAAAAGCCCCAGCGCCTGAAAATGTCTCACAATTAAGGTCATTCCTGGGATTAATAAATTACTATCATAAATTTTTACCGAACTTGTCAACAGTTCTGCACCCTCTTAACGCACTGCTACAAACGGGAGTAATTTGGAAATGGAACGAAGACTGTAAACGTGCCTTCCATAAATGCAAAGGCTTGATCACGTCCAAGGAAGTGTTGGCTCATTACAACCCATCACTGCCAATCAGGCTGGCGTGCGATGCATCCCCTTACAGCGTGGGAGTGGTATTATCGCATAAATTCCCTGATGGCTCGGAGCGGCCGATAGCTTTTGCGTCACGCTCATTGAACTCAGCTGAGCGTAACTATGCCCAGATCGACAGGGAGGCACTCAGCCTGGTGTGGGGGGTGAAGAAATTCAACCATTACCTACACGGACAAAAATTTATCTTGTTGACTGACCATCAACCCCTCGTCTCCATATTCAACCCTAAAAAGGGCGTTCCCATTATGACAGCGCAAAGGCTACAGAGGTGGTCCCTTTTCCTAGGGGCACACCAATATGACATAGAATACAAAGGAACAAAACAGCATGGGAATGCTGACGGTTTATCGTGCCTACCGTTGCCAACGGTAGAAGAGGCACCTACAGTGGACCCAGTGGAGATGTTCCACTCGACCATCGTTGAATGTCTACCAGTGACAAATTCTACCATTGAAAAGGAAACGAGAAATGACCCGACTCTCTCACGAGTCTACGATTTAACGGTGAAGGGATGGCCAGCACATGGCGAACCACTGTTGCCAGCATTCTCGCAAAGAAGAGAACAGCTGTCAGTGTGCCGAGGAACCTTGATGTGTGGATCCAGAGTGGTGATTCCACCCAAACTCCAGGATAAAGTGCTAAAGGAGCTTCACGAGGGGCATCTGGGTGGAGTGAAAATGAAGAACTTAGCCAGAGCGTTTGTGTGGTGGCCAGGTATCGATGGAGACATCGAAGAAATGACCAAGAGCTGTCTAGGATGCCAGAAGGTCCAAAACGCCCCACCACAAGCCCCTCTACATCCATGGGAGTGGCCCTCATCTCCCTGGCAAAGGGTACATATCGACTTTGCTGGTCCATTTATGGACTCAATGTTCTTAATCGCGGTTGATGCACACTCCAAGTGGCCGGAGGTAATAAAGATGTCCGCCACCACCGCGGAAAAAACCATCACATTATTAAGGACCATATTCGCCAGGAATGGGCTGCCTGAACAGATCTGTTCTGATAATGGACCGCAATTTGTATCCGAAGAATTCAGGAAGTTCTTAAAAAACAATGGGGTTAAGCACTACACGTCCGCCCCATACCATCCCGCCACCAATGGATTAGCTGAAAGGTTTGTCCAGACCTTCAAGAAGGCCATAAAGGCCATGGGTAATGAAGACATAAATCTACAACATAAGGTAGATAACTTCTTGTTTGCATACAGGAATGCAACACATGTGGTTACAAACCAAACCCCCGCCATGATGTTTTTCAATAGAAGACTAAGATGCCGGCTGGATTTGATCAAGCCAAACATCAGAAGGGATGTAGAGAACCGGCAATTTCAAGGCATGAATGAAAGGCCAACTAGAACCTTCCAGATAGGTCAACAAGTTTTGGCCCGGGACTACCGTACCGAGAAATGGCAGCCTGGAACTATTTGCACACGACTAGGACCACTGATGTATACCGTGGACATTGGAGAAAGCATAATAAGGCGCCATGCTGACCAGATCATAGAGTCATCCGAAAAGGGACAACCTACACCACAACTCTATACGCCTAATGATGAAGCAGAGATACCCATAGTATCTACCTCCGATCCGGTGATACTGGAACCAGATGAACCCGACACTGGCATTCAAGCCGAATCGACCTTGCCAAAAGAACCTACTACACCACCGAAACCTACTACACCACCGAGGCGTTATCCGGACCGAGTCAGGAAGCCTCCAGAGAGACTGAATTTGTAATTAATTAACTTCAGCAAATGTGTAGATTATTGTTCTTGTAAAAATGTTAATTAATGATTACTTAAAATATTATGTACTATTTATCTAAAAGGGGAGGAATTGTGGTGTATGTACCTTTAAGAGGAACTATGTTTTTTTGAAGCCCCTGTGTACTGTAGTACCGGTAGTGACCACTCGGGTATATAAGCCTGTATAGCGTCTTGTATAGTTTAGTTCACCTCCAGACTTTGTTCAGTAAACACTTGTTGAATCAACTCCTGCTTCCGGGTCTTCATTAACATACGGATACAAGAACACCATCAGAGCAAATGCAGAAGGGACAGAGAAACTGGGAAAAAGAAATAGAGTCATTACAGGAAGAAAGTGGGAAATTGGTGGGCTTGTAATGGATGTCTGTGGAAAGCCCATTCCTGGAGTTAGAGACAGATAAGTTCAGGAAGGGAAAGGAAAATTCAGACATGGATCATGTGACGGTAAGGAATAGGTGGAAATTTTAAGCACAGTTAATGAAATTCTTTACCAGGGCAAGGGCAAGAAACATCGCCATTGAATCTGCACTGATGATGTCACCTTACAGATCATTCTACACATATTTCCTCTCTTGCATGGGTGTGGGTGTGTTTTTTTCCTCCCTGCTCTTTGTTCTGTTCGTTTTTAAATGCTGTTCAACAGAACTGGAAAAATTAAAGATGAAGGGTTATACTTGAAATATTGGCCCTGAAATTAGATCGGGGGCTTGCCGCGCATGCAAGCCCCCGATCTGCACTCACCCTGCGCGCCAACATCTGAAGCCCGGGCCTGCTTGCATTTCCTTTCACAGGCCCGGTTCAGCTGTCGGCGCGATGTGCTAACCTGATCCAGCGGCGTAGTTAGTGCGATGTGCCGGCTGGGATCAGGTGAGCACTGTGCAGCCAATCAGGGGAGGGGAAACTCATTCATGAGTTTGACAGTAAGAGCTGTCAAACTCATGAAAAGTATGGGCTGCCAAAACACTACTTTAACTTTAAATAACATTTTTAAAAACATCCCACTTATTATAATAACTATAAATGAGTTTTTAAAAATGTTTTAAACAATTAATCAATTTTTTGAAAAAAAGAAATTTTTAAAAAATAGGGTCTAAAACTAAACTTACCATCCTGTAAATTCTTTAAAAATAACAAACCTGTGGAAAAAAAATTTCTACATTGTACTAAAAGCCCACTTACCTGAAAAACTAAATACTTACGTCTTGTTTTTCCACGCGTAAAGACCGGAGGCCTTTACACGCGCACAACTTTGGGAAAAAAAAGGAATTTTACTGCGCACGCGCTGCCTGTGCAGTCGCGCGCGTTCTGCCTCTGAACCCCTTCGTTCAGAGGACAGGAAATGCCGGTTTTCCCCGCATGCGCTGTGCATGCTGAAAACCAGCATTTCCTCCGGCCAGACGCGTGAGTACCCCGACCGTACTCACGCGTTGGGACAGGAATTACTGGCCCATTAACTTATCTGCTCACTCCATAGATGCTGTTGGACCTGCTGAGTGTTTCCAACAATTTCTGCTTTTTCAGATTTCTAGCATTTTCAGTTTTTTTGCTCCTTTACATCCACGTGAGCAGGAAATCAGGGTCTCGGTTCAACGTCTCATCTGAAAGACACAACCTCCAACAATGCAACACTCTCTCACTGAAGTGTCAGCCTAAGTTACATACTCAAGTCCGTAATGGAGCTTGAACCCACACTTGGTAAGAGGCGAGAGTGCTACCAACTTGAGCCAAGCTGACATCTACTAGATAGAAAATAGTGACAAATGTGACAAGTGACAGAAAATCATGCAGTAGTTAAGTGGTTTTCTTTTTAGTCTGTGTATGATATTGCTGCATATATATGTGTACAGTTTGAGGTTTTGATAGTACAATACAATAGGGCCTAGAAATTGAGTTGCCTTAGCGCCGCTTTTGCGGCGCTAGAGGGCCTAGCGCTGCAATTGGCGCCGGCGCCGAAATTGCCTGGGGCCCTTCCGCCGCGCTAGACCGGTAGCGCTGCGCCGGCACCGATGACGTCATCGGTGTGCGCAGCGTCCCGGTTGCCATGGCGACGGGCCCCAGCGCCGAAATTCAGTTGCGGCCGCCTCGCCCGTGGCAGCCGCAACTAAGACTCTGGCAACAGAGTCTTACCTGACTTTGCGCCGGCGCATTAAAGGCCCCGCGGCGGCCGGCCGCTTTCCCGCCGGCCGCCTGGCCGCAGCTCCCTCCCCGGACTTCCCCCCGCCCCCCCCCGGAACAGAAGCAAGCCCGGCACTTGTCCGAGGTGCCGGGCTCATTTTTAGAACGATTTTCGCGGGCCGCGGCCGGGTGCAGGCAGCTCCTCCTTAAGGGAAGGAGGAGGCCTGCACTTCCCGAACCTGCCGCACCGCAGCGGGCGCCGCAGCGCCGGAATAGCGCCGATATTCAGCACGTAGCGCCAGTTTTCAGGCGCAAACACCTCTCAGCAGCGCCGGCAGCCGTTTGGGCGCAGAATTATTGAATTTTGGGCCCGACCAGCGCGACTTAGCTCCGGCACTAACTTCCGGCGCTAAAGCCCTGGCTGCGCCAAAACTCAATTTCTAGGCCTAGGTATCTATAGCAAAATACTGTGGATGCTGGAAATCTGAAATAACAACAGAAAATGCTGAAAAAACTCAGCAGGCCAGTCAACATCCGTGGAGAGAGAAATAGAGTCAACGTTTCGAGTCAAACTCTTTGTCAAGACTGGAAAGGCACAGGAAATTCCTATCTCGACTCTATCTTTTCTCCCCTTGTCCAGTCTCTTCCCACCTACATCCGCGACTCTTCGGACGCCCTCCGCCACTGTAACAGTTTCCAGTTTCCTGGCCCCAACCGCCTCCTTTTCACCATGGACGTACAATCCCTCTACACCTCCATCCCCCACCAGGATGGCCTGAGGGCGCTCCACTTCTTCCTTGAACAGAGGCCCGACCAGTCCCCATCCACCACC
The DNA here is from genome assembly GCF_052327205.1 of Somniosus microcephalus. Lineage (NCBI taxonomy): Eukaryota > Metazoa > Chordata > Chondrichthyes > Squaliformes > Somniosidae > Somniosus > Somniosus microcephalus. The sequence goes on along the minus strand of NC_140996.1, from coordinate 168,685,197 downwards.
ACCCTCTTCCGCCTGGCTGAACTTGTTCTCACATTGAACAACTTCTCCTTTGACTCCACTCATTTCCTCCAAATCAAAGGTGTTGCTATGGGTACCTGCATGGGTCCTAGCTATGCCTGCCTTTTCGTGGGATATGTGGAACACTCTTTGTTCCAGTCCTACTCGGGTCCCCTCCCTCACCTCTTTTTCCGGTACATTGATGACTGTATCGGTGCCGTTTCCTGCTCTCGCCCTGAACTAGACAATTTCATTCACTTTGCCTCCAATTTCCACCCTTCCCTCACCTTCACATGGTCCATCTCCGACTCTTCCCTTCCCTTCCTCGACTTCTCCGTCTCCATCTCTGGGGATAGGTTATTGACCAACATTCACTACAAGCCCACTGACTCCCACAGCTACCTGGACTACACTTCCTCCCACCCCACCTCCTGTAAGGACTCTATTCCATTCTCCCAGTTTCTCCGTCTCCGCCGCATCTGCTCCGGCGATGCCACCGTCCACACCAGTGCTTCCGACATGTCTTCCTTTTTCCTCAACCGAGTATTCCCCTCTACTGTGGTTGACACGGCACTCGACCGTGTCCGTTCTATCTCCCGCACTTCTGCCCTCACCCCTGCCCCTCCCGCCTGGAACCACGATAGGGTTCCCCTTGTCCTCACCTTTCACCCCACCAGCTTCCACAGTCAATGGATCATCCTCCGCCATTTCCGCCACCCCCAAAGTGATCCCACCACCAAACACATCTTCCCCTCCCCTCCCCTTTCAGCATTCCGTAGGGACCGCTCCCTCCGAGACACCCTAGTCCACTCCTCTATCACCCCAGCACCCCTTCCCCTTCGCCTGGCACCTTCCCGTGCAAGCGCAGGAGATGCAACACCTGCCCTTTTACCTCCCCCCTTCCCACTGTCCAGGGCCCCAAACACCCCTTCCAGGTGAAACAGCAATTTACTTATACTTCTTGCAATTTAGTATACTGTATTCGCTGCTCACGATGTGGTCTCCTCTACATTGGGGAGACCAAACGCAGATTGGGTGACCGCTTTGCGGAACACCTCCGTTCAGTCCGTAAGGGTGACCACGAGCTTCCGGTCGCCTGTCATTTTAATTCACCGCTCCATTCCCACTCACTGTACTTGGGCTCTTGCATTGTTCCACGGAAGCTCAGCGTAAACTCGAGGAACAGCACCTCATCTTCCGATTAGGCACTTTACAGCCTTCCGGACTCAATATCGAGTTCAACAATTTCAGATCATAACCTTGGCCCCTATTACATTTTTACTTATTTTTTATCCACACCTTTGTTTTGGCTTTCCCTCCTCCCCCCCCCCCCTTTCTTCTTCCTTTTTTTCCTCTCTCCCACATGGCAGCTGTCTCCCATTCTGCTAGCACATTTCACACCTAATCTAGAGCCGTCTTTTGTCTCCACTAGTCCTATCACCACCTCGTCTCGTTTTGAATACCTCTTAATGGCTCTTCATTTCTCTTCTGTTCTCTCCCAGCCTGGCCCTTCAATCTATTTCATTTCCTGTGCCTTTCCAGTCTTGACAAAGAGTTTGACTCAAAATGTTGACTCTATTTCTCTCTCCACGGATGTTGCCTGGCCTGCTGAGTTTTTCCAGCATTTTCTGTTGTTACAATAAGTATCTATCTGTTTTCATTGAAGTTTGCAACCTTTCATATTCAAAATTATGTTGGCACTCCTTTTTTGGGGGAATTTTTGTGACGGTTCATTCAGTTGCTTGTTTTTCATTTTATAAGAATTTTTTTTAATTTGAATTTTTTTTCTGTTCACGGGATGTTAGCACTGGGGAATGGTACACTATCCATTGCAGGCACCCAGTGTCGGCATAGAGCAGGTTACTGCATTCAAACAATGTGCCCATTTCAGAAGAACATCCCCTAAAGCTAAGTGAGGAGGTAAGAACATGGCAAATGGAATATAATATGGAGAAATGTGAAGTTATCCACTTTGGTAGGAAAAATAGAAGAGCAGAGTATTTTTTAAATGGTGAGAGATTGGGAAATATTGGTGTTCAGAGGGATCAGGGTGTCCTTGTACACGAATCACTGAAAGTTAACATGCAGGTACAGCAAGCAATTAGGAAAGCAAATGGTATGTTGGCCTTTATTACAAGAGGATTTGAGTATAAGAGTAAAGACGTCTTACTGCAATTACATAGGGCCCTGGTGAGACAACACCTGGAGTATTGTGTACAGTTTTGGTCTCCTTACCTAAGGAAAGATATACTTGCCATAGAGGGAGTGCAATGAAGGCTCACCAGACTGATTCCTGGGATGGGAGGATTGTCCTATCAAATCAAATCAACTTTTATTGTCATTGTTAGTGCACAAGTGCAGTACAACGAAATGTAGGCTTGCGGCTCCCGAGAGTGTACATTTAGATTAAGACATTTAAACATTCAACATACGTTTGGCTTGTAATACATTAACATAAACATAACCATAATAAAGTGCATTGGCAGATGTGCAGGCTTTAGAGTTTATTTGTGGAGTTCAGTAGGATGACAGCCCTGGGAAAGAAGCTGTTCCTAAATCTGGTCGTACGGGTGCGAATGCATCTGTAGCGTCTCCCAGATGGCAGGAGGGCGAACAGACTGTGGCTGGGGTGGGTAGGGTCTTTGATGATGGACCGTGACCTCCATAAACAGCGTTTCTGGTATATGTGCTCTATGGTCGGTAGCCGGGTGCCGGTAATGCGTTGGGCAGTTTTGACTACCCGCTGCAGGGCTTTCTGGTCATAGTAGCTACAGCTGCCATACCATATTGTGATACAATTTGTCAGGATGCTCTCTATTGTGCAGCGGTAAAAGTTAGAGAGGATCAGGAGTGACAGGTTACATCCCTTCAGCCTCCTTAGGAAATATAGGCGCTGCTGGGCCTTCTTCACCAGAGAGGAAGTATTGAGGGACCAGGAGAGGTCTTCCGTGATGTGGACTCCGAGGAACTTAAAGCTGTCCACCCTTTCCACCACAGCCCCATTGATGTGGATGGGGGTGTGACTTCCGCCTTTAGACTTCCTGAAGTCCACAATGATTTCTTTGGTTTTCTTGATGTTAAGGGCCAGGTTGTTATCGGCGCACCACTTCACGAGATGCTGGACCTCCTCCCTGTAGGCTGACTCATCGTTGTTGGTGATCTGGCCTACTACCGTGGTATCATCCGCAAACTTGATGATGGTGTTGGAACCATGAACAGCCACACAGTCGTGGGTGAAGAGGGAGTAGAGGAGGGGGCTCAGCACACATCCTTGTGGGGCCCCCGTGTTCAGGGTCGGGGGGGTGAGGTGTGGTTACCTAATTTGACAGACTGGGGTCTGTTTGTTAGGAAGTCCAGGGCCCAGTTGCAGAGGGAAGTGTTCAGGCCAAGAGTTTGGAGTTTGGTGGCCAGCTTGTTGGGGACGATAGTGTTGAATGCTGAGCTGTAGTCTATGAACAGCATTCTGATGTAGGTCTCCTTACCATCTAGGTGATTCAGTGCCGAGTGTAGAGCAGTTGTGATTGCACCCTCCATTGATCTGTTTGCACGATAGGCAAACTGGTGTTGGTCAAGAGAGGCGGGAACACTGGCTTTGATGTGAGCCAGGACCAGTCTCTCGAAACACTTCATTATGATGGGTGTGAGTGCGACAGGTCGATAGTCGTTCAGGCACGTCACAGCCGTTTGTTTTGGCACAGGAATAATGGTAGCGGTCTTGAAGCATGTAGGGACTACTGCCTGGGCCAATGACAGATTGAAGATGGTGGTGAAGACATCAGCCAGCTGATCAGCACATTCCTTGAGTACCCGTCCAGGGATGCTATCCGGTCCAGCAGCCTTTCGTGTGTTCACTCCGCGTAGAACACCCCTTACGTCGGAGGTCGACAGAGTGAGAAATTGGGTAGACTAGGCCTATATTCTCTAGAGTTTAGAAGAATGAGAGGTGATCTCATTGAAACATACAAAATTCTTACAGGGCTTGACAGGGTAGATGCAGGGAGGATGTTTCCCCTGGCTGGGGAGTCTAGAACCAGGGGCCACAGACTCAGAATAAGGGGTCGGCCATTTAGGACTGAGATGAGGAGAAATTTCTTCACTCATAGGGTGGTGAATCTTTGGAATTCTCTACCCCAGAGGGCTGTGGAGGCTCAGTCGCTGAGTATATTCAAGACAGAGATTGATAGATTTTTGGATATTAGGGGAATGAAGGGATATAGTGCAGGAAAGTGGAGATGAGGTAGAAGATCAGCCATGATCTTATTGAATGGTGGAGCAGGCTTGAGGGGTCAAATGGCTTCTATGTCTTATGTTCTTATGTTCTTATTGCACTAGTGTGATTTTTTTTCCCAAGTCCGACACTTGTGCCCTCTCTGAGTGAGATTGTTAATTTAGTGGCAATCTGTGGTGCAATATGTTGACGTATTCTGGAGAGTGGCCCTCAAATAAGTCTCCTACTATGAACTGTGGCATTTGGGGGGAAAAGACATTTAGAAAGTAATACTGCTCCGACAAGTACAGCTTATTATCTGCTCTCATGCCAGGGAACTTGTTGGCAGTTATTTCTACAAGTGACTTCTCTTAATGTGTCATGGGTAATTCGGGAGAGCTGTACAGCTCAATGCGTGAAGGGAGAGCTGATTGTTGTGACAGTCTCTCTGTAAAAAGACAGATTGATTCAGCTTGAATAAATATTTATTGACCTCTTTGCCATCAGTTTTGTCTTAAGTCTTCGTCCATTGGGACAACACTTTTAATTTGTATTGCTGTGCACACTGCCAAGGCAGGATATCCACTTTAATTTGTACTGCTGCATTATAGAAATGTGAGCCAAAATGTTAACCATCATAGTGCTTCAATCATAATCTCAGAAAAGCATTCCTTTCAACATCACTGTGACTTTTCCATTCCCAACACTAGCTAATTCAATACCAATTAGTGCTGACTGGTTGGTAGTTTTATGTTTTGCTTTGCTTTTATCTGGAAGTGGTTGGACTGGGTGGAACAGTGGGTTGGCACATTGTTTTTCCAACTCTGGGGTCTGGGTCCAAATCAGATATGAGTCTTTGTTCTCTAGGGGGCATAGTATAAAAATTAGAGCCAGGCCTTTCAGGGTGGTAGAAGTTTGGAACTCTCTTCCACAAACGACAATTGATGCTAGGTCAATTGTTAATTAAAATTCTGAGAGTAATAGATTTTTGTGAACTAAGGGTATTAAAAGATTATGGGGCAAAGGCGGGTATATGGAGTTTGGTCACAGATCAGCCATGATCTCATTGAATGGCAGAACAGGCTCGAGGGGCTAAATGGCCTACTCCTGTTCTTATGTTCCTATGTTCCACTATTGTAAATGTCCTGCATGAAATGAGTTTTTAAAGTTTTACTGTAATTATTGGTAGGACTAAATTCATAGCATAAAGCTGCTTATAATTTGAACCAGAGAAATTCTGGATTTTCTTCACAAAATTTGAAATAAAAAATCGTAAGGAAAATACTTTCCCTCCCTGAATCCCTCCTGCCTCTGAAGTGATTAGTGTGAGATACTCATACCTTTAAAGTTCTTCATGATTTCTCCTTGTGCTTCACATCTCTAATGCTTCTCCTCATGCCTTTAGTCCCCCTTCCTGTCTTTTCCATGTGCTTTCTACACAGTGCACCTGCAAACTCCTTACTAACTACCTGTAGCCTGATTTTTATCCAAGTCCCTTATTCCAGCCTTTTGATGTGCCTCCGTATTTTGTCCCCTGGCTGTAAGATGAGCCAGTGAGTCCCTTTCTGGGCTTCTGATTTGTGCCAATCTGCTCTACTCCCTCCTGCTGTGCTGCTCACAGAAAGAGGGATTCAGGGAATTGCTGGGAAGTAGTGGTATTCCAGCATACCTTGTACTTTGAAACTGGTTTCTTTTCATTATCGGGAATAGCCCAGTATTGGAGTATGGGGAAGATTGGGATAGTCCTGCCTCTCACCCATATTCTGTGAATCTCTCTCACTGAAGAACCAGGAAAGACCAGGAAAGACAGGCTGGGAGAGGTCCTCAGAGACACAGCAATAAAACAGGATATTCTATTCTGAATAAAGCTGATTATGTGTGAAATATGGGTCTTTTGTTATTCCAAGTAGAGAGCTTAAACTATGAGAGCTACCCCCTCCCTTTTTTGGTTTGTTTCAACCCCCAATACTCAACTGAATCTCTGATCTATGTTACCTTTCTCAGTTAATGGAACGTTTTGTGCACAAGCACCTCCTACATACACACTAAGGCAAAGTCGCAGCAAATCATGCCAGACACTGTACCAAATGTAAGCTTAGCTGACACAAAAATATCTTCAAGGTTGAATCAGTAAATTATTGAAGTTATTGTACATCATTTCAAAGTTACAATGATTTAATCAACAGATTTTTTGTGCTGGAATATTAAAGAAAAATTCATTACTCATGTAAACTGACCAAATGAAGTGCAGTTACACATTCACAATAGCATTGTTTTTTTCCTTCCCAGTTCCTTTCCTCAACTCATGAAGCTAATTAACCATAAAACAAAAGCAAAATGCTGCGGATGCTGGAAATCCAAAATAAAAACAGAAAATGCTGGAAACAGCTAGCATCTGAGGAGAGGGAAACAGAGTTAACGTTTCGAGTTGATAACCTTTCATCAGAACTCTAGAAAACGTTACTACAGACTAGTTAACCTTGCCGGGCTACCGTTCAGTGTGTGCCAGCAGCTATTTGGTACTTTATTCGAGTGGCCATTCTTCATGTGTATGCCCAGGTAGCGGGTGCCAGTAGGCTTTTCAACCATAGGAGCAGGAGACCTTGGTCCTGACATCCACGTGCATATACTTTCCAGCAGGAGCATTGAATCGCAATCCCAAGTGGGAATCCTGATGCCTCTTTTTTGTCTCTCTCCTTACCCCTGAGCTGCTGAGGCCACTAGCACTGCCTCCACCATTTCCCTGGTAAAGATCAGCTAGCTTAGCTCAAAACAGAAAGAAAGAAAGACTTGCATTTATATACCGCCTTTCACGACCACCAGACGTCTCAAAGAGCTTTACAGTCAATGAAGTACTTTTGAAGTGTAGTCACTGTTGTAATGTAGGAAACGTGGCAGCCAATTTGCGCACAGCTCCCACAAACAGTAATGTGATAATGACCAGATAATCTGCTTTAGTGATGTTGATTGAGGGATAAATATTGGCCAGGACACCAGGGATAACTCCCCTGCTCTTCTTTGAAATAGTGCCATGGGATCTTTTACATTCACCTGACAGAACAGACGGGGCCTCGTTTTAATGTCCCATCTGAAAGACGGCACCTCCGACAGTGCAGCACTCCCTCAACACTGCACTAGAGTGTCAGCCTAGCTTTATGTGCTCAAGTCGCTGGAGTGGGATTTGAACGCACAACCTTCTGACTCAGAGGGAAGCGTGCTAACCACTGAGCCACAGCTGACAGGAATCAAATCTGAAGCCTTCCTGGTCTGTATGGCTTAGAGCCACATAGGGTGGATTATGAACTATCAGCGGAGCACAGTTGTAGTGTTTCCGTGAGGTTTCACAGAAGTAAAAGGAGGATAAAAGGAAGCTCCTATGGAAGTGACATAAACAGCACATGCACCAGGAACCTGAGATAAACCTGCCATAAAATGGACCTGTGTAACTGTCTCTGAGAGCAAATGGCAACATTTCTTGTGTGCTTTTCATTAAACTCCTGGATACAGATTAAACTATTTATCATTTAAATATTGTTCTGCTTATATTTTTAAACTTTACTTTAATAAAGAACTTTTTGTTAACTTTTATGTTTAGAAAATGCCTTTTAAATGCTGTATGTCATTTCTGATACAGTTTAAATTTTATTAATCGTTTAACAATTTTTTTTTGCTTCTGTGAAACAGACGTGTTTTATTCATTTTCTTTCCCAAAATAGTGCCATACAAAAATGGAATACTGATAGATAATAAAAAGACCGAGCAGAGCTAATGGACTAAGTCCCCTTAAAGGGGTTAGGGAGTCCAGAACTTTCAGTTATTTTTCTGCGTATAGCAAAAATACAGAAAATAACAGGAGCCTGCATTGAATTCTAAAGATCAGTTTGCAGGGATCAGTCAGCGCTTAGAATATTAAATGAAAAACAGACACACCTTTAATTCAGATATGCTATAGAAACAAAAAATGTTATGGTTAGGACTTGTCAGCCACATGGCAAATGCCAGACTCTCTCACCAGACACTTCCATTTTAATAAAGCAACAAGCAAAAGTGAGTGTGATCCTGAGAAAAAAAAGAAAGAAGCTGATTGACCATGGAGGAAGCTCAGCAATTGGCAAAAAGCAAAGTCATACCTAGCTTTAATGTAAGGAACAGGAGGAGAGGAGAGACTTGAGCACAAAAATTTAGGCTGGCATTCCAGTGCAATGCTGAGGGAGTGCTGCACTGTCAGAGGTGCCGTCTTTCGGATGAGACGTTAAACCGAGGCCCCGTCTGCCCTCTCAGGAGGACGTAAAAGATCCCAGGCCATTACTTTGAAGAAGAGCAGGAGAGTTAACCCTGGTATCCCTCAATCAACATCTCTAAAAAAAAACAGATTACCTGGTCATTATCGCATTGCTGTTTGTGGGAGCTTGCTGTGTGCAAATCGCCTGCCGCGTTTCCTACATTATAACAGTGACTACATTTCAAAAAGTACTTAATTGGCTGTAAAGTGCTTTGGGAGGTCCTGAGGTCGTGAAAGGCACTATATAAATGCAAGTCTTTCTTTTCTTTTTACTTTGCTGATGGGCGGTGGCTACCTGCTGTACACAGAAAATGATGTTATAAGGATGAGTGATTGACAGGAGGGTTTCAAAATAACTCCTCCAATGTATTGTTTTTCACTTACAGATCTGCATCTCATTTCAAGCTGAAAAAACGTGTGAAAATTTGTCAGGTGTGGATGGCGTCCTGCACGGATGAAGTGTGTGAAGGAAGCACGAGCCCAGAACGATCCTTTGTGATGGGCTGGCCCACAACAAATTGTGTGGCTACTTTCAGGTAGGGGTATCGCTCTGGGACCCAAGCTGATAGAATCAGAACAATGGCAATCAGCTCAATGGGCACTCTTTGATTTGGTTAAACATAATTAGCAATTTTATCTCGTGCAGCTCAGCACTTAATACTCGTGGTTGTGGTAAGAGTATCAGTGATGTAAACTAGGCCACCTCCAGGTAGTATTTTAATTGAAGCTATCATAAGTATAATCTAAATGTGGAATTAATCAACATATCAATCAACCAGCTTCAAATTAATAATCAGACATAACAAGCTGAGCAAGTGTACAGGCCAGTTTAAGATGCCATATTTCAACGCTAGAAAGCAAACCGGGGCCCATATGTATTCAATGACGTGCAACAGACTTTGAGATTTACACCATGCTTATTCATATTGGACAGAGCCAAGGATCAATGTAAACTAATCCTTGAAAGATTGCTTTATACCATACTGCCAATTTGTCTGTTTAGCTCATTGTAGAATTGCCAGTAATTAATCTAAAAAGTTCTAAAAGCAGCAAAAATGCATAAAATTCTTTTCTGTCTATATTTAATTCAACCAAATAGACCGTATTCCAAGAAACCTTTGTAGAGCACTAGACTGTCTGCTGGACACTAATGTGACATCTAGATTATGTAGTTTAACATGAGAAGAGTCTTTCTTTGTGGATAGTTTGGAATTTAAGTGATTATTTTTTTGTTGCAGCTCTACAGAACAGAAGGAGAAATGGCTCTCATATCTCCAAAGGTACAAAACACCGCAGCATTTTTATTACTTCTGCAATTCCGTAATGTGATTTAACTGTAATGCATGAAAGCAAAAAAAAGATAAAACTACAAAGATATATGGATTTTGTTCAAACTGTTTACAGGAAAGCTGTGAATTCATTTAAAGTTGCATCCCCTGGGTTCTACCCACTGTCTGGTTGGGGCGATGTGTCGAGTGGTGGTCACCTGGAAGGTGCCGTGGGGAAGCCATGGCATCTTTCCTGAGGGAGCAAGATCAAGTCAGAAAGCAGTCAACCCACATTGCAAGTGGCTCAGAATGCATGAGTCGTCTATTGACAAAGCAGTATGATGCAGAGGAACTTAGAGGAAGAGGAAGTTTGAAAATAAATTGAAATATATATATAGCATCCCTGTGTTTTTTCTCAATTTGCTTTTCTGTTTGGTGTAGTTACTATGGCCCTGATATTAATGCTGCGGCGGGGAGGGTGCGGTGAATGTGATAGCGCGGGGGAAACCCGGCAAGGGCGGGGATGTGGAGGCCCTGTCAATCTTAATGGCCTCATTTAAATAACCTGCAGCAGATTCCCGCCCGCCAGCCTGCCAGATTGACAGCCTGGCCAGTGGGCGTGAGCGCAGTCAAGCCACAGGAGGCCGCAGCCGGGGACCTGTGGGGATGGTCCCCACCAGTTATTGGAGGGGGGAAGCTCAGGGTCACGATCGGGAGGGGAGGGAGTGTTTCCAAGATCAGGGCAGCAATCAGGAGAAAGGGGAAGGCTAAGAGGTCGGGGCTGTGATTGTAGGGGGTGCTTGTTTCAGAGGTCAGGGCCACCATCAGGAGAGGGAGGGAGTCTGAGAGATCGGGGCTGCGATTGGAGGTGGTGGGGGGGGAATCTTTTTACGATGAGGGGCGGGGGGAGGGAGGGGTTAACAAGCACTCCTGCCACTCTTAGTCCAAAAGCAAACCTGAAAAATAAATTTACAACGTACTTTCTGGCCTGGGATTCGGCTCTCGGCACGTTTTGCCTGACGGGAAAACTGCCACTGCCCCCACTTTCCCCTGCCCAGGCCTTAGGTTGATATTGCAGATCAGGACCTGATGATGTAATTGGACTCGATCTGCATTTTTAAAACAGGACCCTGCTTCCCTCCTCCGGGTGTCCTGCTCACCTGCTCAAAAGAGCAGATTAAAATGGAGACATGGCGGGAAGGAAGCAGGATCCATGGGGATAAGTGACTCCCGTTATTTTAACTTCCCCCCCACCCAGTTTTCGCCAGATGTGGGCAGTTAAAATTGGGCCTAAGTGTCACTTTAAAAGTAATGAAACATTATTATATAGGCTGGTTTATCATGACAATACTGGACCCACGCAGAGGAAGTTGGATTGGCAGCTAATAATATGAGCTATTTATATGCTAAGATTATTTTTATAATTTTTTTCATTATTTTAATAAACATTCCTGAAATAAAACTACGTCATAAAGTCCTACAGCTTTAACTATGCCGCACAACGGCAAACTGCATTACTTTTAAATGAGTTTGAATTCATTTTGTAAAATATGTTGCTGATGTTTTAACCCAATTACCTGTGTAAAACCATTCAAATGTTAAATAGGATTGCTGCATTATCTCAATATTACATTTTTGAACGTTACATGTGTCTCCCCAACCCTGCTCCTCCCATACTTTCAGCTGTATTAAAGAAGAGAAAGAAAAAGAACATCCTAAAAGTATTCCTTTGAAGATCATTACCAGGAACATTGGAAGCTGTGTATATGTAAGTAACGTGATCCCACAATAGAATCCATCCACAGTCCAAAATGCTTGGCTTCACCAACTTCTCATGTCACCTTCCATGCTTCCTGAATTAAACAAGTTATTCAGTCGTATGTTGGCAAAATAAGTCTAATTAAGGTGTGCACAGCTTGGAATTCTCCTTTTGTTGTACCGTTTGATTATCTGAAATTCATTTGTGCTGTTTTCAAACATTAATTAGCAGTGTTGAAGTCCTGAGTTATTGACATAACGATTGGGCCAACTTTATAAAATCAAAGATACCAGGAGAAGCACACCTTTTAGGCTCGTTTCCAATGTCTTTTCTTATCGTTGAAAAATCAACAATCGGAATTTTTGCAGGCCTCACCTGGGAAAAGCTCACTTGTTAAGCCTCATTCACATCCACCAAATTCAGGGAGGGAAAGTAACAGACGCCCAGCTAAGCACTGTGCCTGCTCCTGGCAGCCTTGTCCAGATACACCAGATGAAAAGATTGCAGTTCACTTGTTACCTAATGAGTTTGCCAATCTGTCCTCTGATTTAGCAGCTGGAGTTAGCCTATTGCATTTAGTCCTGTGAGCAGAAGCTTTGTGAACAGTTGTTCTTGCCAAAAGCATAAAAGGGAGAGGAAAGTAAAAGGAGCACTGACCTGATCTGCATCCATACATGTGCGAGCTTTTGGAACTAATTGATGTGAACTGTTTAAAGGTTTGAATTGGCATTCAGCATTTTACAGTTGGCCAAATTATTTTATAATCCTATGTAAGCAAGAGAGATTGTTTAAAGAGGGATGAGATGGGAGCAGATGATTTAATAGCATTTCTTTATTAATATCTCAGTTTTAATCTTATCAAATTAATCAGCATGATGTCCAAAAGTCAGCATAACTCTTCTAAGAGTTAAAAATGGGCAACTGCTCTAAGATCTGTGGAGGAAAATATCACATTGTCAAATTATTGTCTTTTATTTGCTGACATTCTTAAAGAGTGATTTTATATGTGTACTGGATTGAGCATGCCTGATTTGTGCAATGTGCACTGTCCTGTTAAACCTCAAGCTTCCATATAAGTGCATCGTATTAGTGAAATGTTCTTTGATGTATTTTGGCAAACGTTTCATTGCTAGCTGACATTTTTAAAGTGTGCGCTGGTTTGGGAATATGAGCAAAATCAATCCCGAGGGACGAATCCTTTGATCTACTGGGTTTTGATTGTTTTGGTTGGCTTTTTATTTTCAGTTGCAACTCACAGTACCACAGATTTCCTCCATAGGGAAGCACAGAAAAGCAAGTTACAATGGGATGTTTTTCCCTCCTGCTTACTTTCCAATACAACAGAATCCATACACACAATATAACAAATATAGAACAAAAGAGGGCCCATTACATTCATATTTACTGGAGTATCACAGCGAAGCAAGATGTTGCATAATCAGAAAGCGTATGAAGATTGTCACAGGAGCGAGATCAGAGTCCACCAGCTGGAATTAGAGTTTCACCTAACAGTTCAGAGTGTACAGTAATCTAGATAGGGAGCCCAGCGATGCAGAATTTTTAACTATTCCAGAGAATATTTACTCTCACTGGTTGAGCTGCTTTCCAGAGCACTGTACATGGCTCGAAGCACAGGAATACAGCTCCACACATCATGTAAGACATCTGCCTGCCGGGCACAGGCTAATAGTTTTCTAATAGTAAAAGAAAGTCATAAAAATGCCCCTTTCATTGGAGGGTATCATAGAATCATAGAATAGTACAGCACCGAAAGAGACCATTCAGCCCATTGAGTCTGTGCCAGCTCTTTCGAAGAGCAATCCAGTTAGTCCCACTCCCCCACTCTTTCCCCAAATCCCTGCAATTTTTTCTCCTTTAAGTATTTATCCAATTCCCTCTTGAAGACTACTATTGAATCTGTATCCACCACCCTATCAGGCAATGCATTCCAAATCCTAACCACTCATTGCGTAAAAAAGTTTTTCCTCATGTCACCTCTGGTTCTTTTGCCAATCACCATAAATCTCTGCCCTCTTGTTATCAACCCTTCAGCCATTGGAAACAGTTTCTCTTTATTTACTCTATCTAAAACCCTTCATGGTTTTAAACACCTCTATGTTGCGACTGTGCTGCTTCGACCAGTATCAGCTGGTAGCACGGCCCGGTCAAAGAGGATCTCAAAGGTAACTTCCTTTTCATTTTTGTGGGGTTGCAGAATCAGCCTTGGCTGCTGCTGCTCCAGCTCCCCCCCCCCCCCCACCCCCCCAGAGATTGGAGCCCCCTCCACCTTTAGTTACCTGCCTTAGGGCACTCGATCTCTGGCTGGTGGCCTGCCGGCCGGCTGATGATAAAATCCGGCCCTCAATATGGACCGCATTGCACACCGGGACTACCAGCCAGTGCATTCTGCTGGTCAGTCGTCCGAAGTTCTCTCGGGAGGAAAATCCACCGCTATCTATCTAAAGAAGTTAGCAAACAATATCTCTGATGTGAGACACAGACTGCAACAGTAAGGTCACAGAGGCCATTCTGTCATAGCTTTGCCAAGTTCATATTCAGAACCAAATGCCCTCATAAGTCTGACTGGGGACGTAAAACACAATCTGTGTTATGTACAAAAATAGCTTGGTGAGAGTAAAGAGTTCACTGCCCTTTTATGGAGGCATCTATGTAGAGTTAAATTACATTTTTAATAAGTTTTTTTCACCTATCTCTTTCAGTCAAAGGTCTTGACAGTGAACAACACAGACACAGCAAATGATGTTGTTGCCATGACACTTCAGCAGTTTGGCATCACAGTAAGTTGATAACAAATCACATCTATTTTTAGACTAGGTTTACTAAATTAAATATTTTTCAACTTTATGGCCTAATTAATTCTTCAAGCTACTTATAGTTACCTTGCTCTTTGGAACCTTCCAAATCTGTAAGAAGTTTTCCAAAATCACATCAGGATTCCATTATTTTAAATTAATCATATGACTAAATATGACAATTATATAACTGATGCTTCTAAATTTCAAAACCTTCATTAACCAAGAATAGTAAATCAAAATATATCCTAACTTTATTTTATGGGATTTCAGATGGTCAAATAGTTTTACATGAAGAAAGATTTCTCATGTTGTAAATTTATAGAAAATTGTTATCCAAGATTCAGAGCTGGATATAATATTATTAAAGCCATAAGAGCTTTAAGCACAGGTTAACATCATAAGTATACGGATGGTATTGTTAGTCGACTGTTCCTTTTAACATGATAAAGCCACAGTGATTACCTCACAGCTGTTACTCCTTCGATATGGACCTTCACATTTCAACAGTTGAGCACTATAGGTACAAAAATTACCCAAACTGGAATAAAACCACCTCATGCACTCCATGGTATACATCACATCTATTTTTAGTAATAAAAACATATAATGCTGGAAATACTCAGCAGGTCAGGCAGCATCTGTGGAGCGAGAAACAGAGTTAACGGTTCAGGTCGATGACCTTTCGTCAGAACATCTATTTTTAGACTAGGTTTACTAAATTTAATATTATTCACCTTTATGGCCTAATTAATTCATTTTTACAAAAACCGTAAATATACCATTGGTAGGGGTCTACATTTTTTCAGAGTTCCTGAAGCTTTGTAAAGAAGTAGTCTATGTTAAGTTAAAATACAGAATATGGGCGTAATTTTGATTTTGGGCGGTAGTGTAAAATGGGCAATATCAGATCACCCGCCCTATAATTTCTCCCGATTTTCATTCCCATTGACTTCAATTGAAATGAAAATCGGGAGAGATGTATAACGTGCGGCTGATCCGATATCCCCCGTTTTACACTATCGCCCAAAGTCTAAATTACCCCCAATATGTTCTCAGTCTACTTGTTCCAGTCAGTTCCAGTTTTTACAGTTATATGCTGCATTGTAGTGAATGGAAATATTGCTTCATTTCCTCCATCTTCTACTTACCTTCATCCTTTCCCGGAGTGACCACATGATAGATTTCACTCTGTTTTTACCTTATAGGGTAATCCTAAAGGTTATCAACTTTGGGCCGTCTCTGGCAAAGAAGATTCCCCCTATCCTCTTATTGGTATGTTTCAGAATATTTAAGTGATTGTAATTTCGTTCTGTCATATAGCACGCTGAACACTTAATGTATTGTTTTAGTCATTTATGTTGTAAATAGTATTCTATAACAACTCATAAAAATGGACATTAGATAATAAATTCTCTCTAATTTTGTGGGCCTCAGTGACATTTTGTTTATCTCTATATGACTAATAATATTTGCTTGATATTCCCAGCATATCTTTTTACAGTCATACCTAAATTTATTTGTATTTTAGGAATGTAATGCATGTAGTCTGATTTCATGCACCCCATTGAAACAATCCAGATACTTGTTATATAAGCAAACAGAATTTCAAATTCATGGTACAATAATATTAGGATGAAGTGATATAAATTATGAAATTTTAAAAGTACAATTAGCCTGGGAACAGTGGGACAATTTCCATTAAGGATGTATGGTTCTAAGAAAGTATTGCATTATCAAGTGATTAACAATTAACTGCCATATTGAGTAATCCTTGTTAATCTTTAATCCTCTTCTGTTCACACTAGTGAAATATATACTTTTTTAGATTTGCTATTAGTCCTAATGAGAGTTTTGGTTGTTGTATGAAAATGATTGTGATATTCAGGAATATGACAGTCAAAGATACTAGAAATTATATTTTGTTTTCAGTTTTCTCCCCTCCTCTTCAGGGGTGCTGATTTATGCAAGTGTGCGGTGTCATGGGCACAAAGCACCCTCTGGTACCTTGCCCAAGTGGCCTTTCATCATATGAACCTGAGTACGTGTCAGCAGGCTATTTGACTCTGAGAGGCATTAAAGTTGAACCTAATCCTGACCTCACCCAACATCCACACACACGCAGATTCCAACAGGGCTAACTGGATAGCTATTGAAAGAGGAAATCCTGGCTGTTTTTTCACCGTTGTAGTGTGGAAGTATCTCAGCACCCTTCTATTGCTCTAACTTGAATCAGCTAACTCAGCATAGAGTGGAGATCAAACCTTGTTTGACCTTCCTGAGGCACTTTACTTTGCACTTTAACATCCCGCCTGTTTAGGGAGAGTGACCTGTCATGCTTCCTGGGTGATGTCGCACTTCTGCTTTGTACTTGGGAGTTGGGAGCCAGTCTCCATAGGTCTGCTGTGCTCTGCTGCTAATATGCTGACCCAGTGAGAAAACCCATGGGACAATTCTCCGGGTTTACTCCAACAGGTGGCCTTACCCTAATTTCAGTTTTATAGACCTCTATTTTCGCCTGTAGTGTGAAAGTGTCTCTGGTCTGTATGGCTCAGTTCCTCGCTGGGCAGTACACCACCCTTTGGGAACCATTGGGCAGCAAGAAATTACTTTTGTTTTATATTTTCTGATTTCATTCACTATAGTTTTAGAAACAGACGTAAAATCATTCTCTTTGTTGTGTCAGCAAGGTTTATAATCCCAGGACAACATTTAGTTAAACATTCTTTAAAGTGGATGAGAACACATGCCTTATAACGATAAAGCCCTATTTTGCAAAGTCTTGGAAAAACAAAAGGTTAAGGTTAAAACCAGTGGTTACAACAGTTGCAGCCTTGTGTACCAAGATCCTTGTGCATTCTGCAGATTTTCCCTGCACTACAGCAATTTTTTGTACTGTGCATAGTAAGAAAGAAATATTAACACCATAATCACAATGAAGGGATTTTCATAGAATCATAGGCCGAGATTTTCCTTACCTTGGCGGATCTGGGGCGGGCGACGTCGGTGGCGGGTCTCGACCCAGCTGCTGGCTCCATTCCGCTCTGGAAACTGATTTTCCGTTGATGGGGTTTGTTAAGCCCACCAATGTGATTCCCGGCCCAATTAGAGAAAGCGGGTCTGGTGACGTCATTCATAACGCGTGGCCAACTTTCTTTTAACATTTGTACTGTCAGTGTTCTACAGCAATGAAGTGCTGCAAACACTGACAAGCACTGCACAGAGGCAGGGGGCTGCACCCAGGTTCTCCTTATAGAGGGAGTCAGAGCACGCAGGGAGGTCCTCTTCCCTTCCGATGGACAGAAGACACCTCCCCAGGTGACCAACACAGCCTGGTTTCACATTGCAGAGGAGATCACAAGCAGGGATGTGGTCAAGAGGACCTGGGTGCAGTGGCGCAAACCTTTCAATGATCTCATTAGATCACGAAACGTTACTGCAAAGCCAAACTCAACCTCATCCTGATGTGCCACTCATCACATCCCCAGCACTCTGCCTTCCCTACCCTATTCCTGCACATCCTCACTCACACCAACTTACCTTGCACCTCCACCCATCCCTCTCTCTCTATCTACATTATCACATCCCCATCTCACTAGCCATCCCTCACACTCACCCTCATGCTAGTGCCATCATACCAACTAACAAAACAAAAGGGTAGCCACTTGGGTGTTTTATCCAATGTTCATGTAAAGTTTCTGTTGATGTGCTGTCAAACATTGAAACTTTTATTTTCAACACTTTGTGTTCTTGGACAGATTTGTGTGCACCTTTGGAAGTGGCTTAGTGAGTTGCAGTGAATGGTGAGACATAATGATACTCCCCGCCACCCCCCCCCCCCGCCAATGGTGGTGAGTTTGAAAAGAATGGCTTGGATATTGTAGGGATGCTTTATGGTGTTGGTGTGGGGTGGTGTGAACCCGTCACATCATGTGGCAGCCAGGGTGTACAGCGTCAAGTAAACCTGGCCATGGTGAAGCCATCCCTGGCTTCCCGACAGCAATGTGCTCGGGTGCTGATGCCCTCTGTCCTGTGCAGCATCAGGTGATTGCGGAGAAGGTTGGTGTTGTTGTTGGTGCTGCTGGTGTGCCTGGTGCTGCTGGTGTGCCTGGTGCTGCTGGTGTTGGGGCTGATCGTGGTCGGATTCTGAGGACCAAGGTGAGAGAGTATAAAGGGCACCCATGTTGATGGAATAGATGGCAGGTGAAGTAGAGATGACAGAAGCATTCTGTCAATGGTGAGAGAGTTCTTCCAATGAGGTAAGAGTGGATGGAGAGTGGAAAGTGGAAAGCCTACAGAACCTGTGCTGGAAATGGACTGAGAAACAGCTTGTGGCTGAGGAAAGTGATGATCTGTCAGGTGGGAGCTTTTACTGTACAATTGAAGCTGTCAAGTAATCAGCTGGAGCAATGGCCATTCAACTCTCGCCTCAGATTGGCAGACGTGGTTCCCGAACAGCGTGGTTCCTGTGGCCATGAAATTAAAGTGAAAAGGTAAGTTAAAAAAGCCTTTTTATGGTCTGTCAACTAGATGCTATTGAGTTTAATTGGGTCACCCGCCGCTGCCTATCGTGTCTGCTGAGCACTCACAGACCTGACATTGGGAAAGGCGTGTTGCGGTGGGTTGACAGTGGGGTCCTGACCCACTGTCAAAAAATTCAAATTTCCCACCCGACCCGCCACCGATCCTGCCTGCTGACCTCCTGAAAAATCCAGCCCATAGAATAGTTACAGCAGAGTAGGAGGCCATTTGGCTTGTCGAGCCCATGCTGGTTCTCTGCAAGAACAGTTCAGCTAGTCCCACTCCCCGCCCTTTCTCCGTAGCCCTGCAAATATTTTTTCCTTCAGGTACTTATCTAATTCCCTTTTGAAAGCCGTGATTGAATCTGCCTCCACCACCCTTTCAGGCAGTGCATTCCAGATCATAACTACTCACTGCGTAAAATAGTTTTTCCTCAGGTCGCCTTTGGATCTTCTGCCAATCACCTTAAATCTGTGTCCTCTGGTTCTCGACCCTTCCACCAATGGGAACAGTTTCTTGCTATCTACTCTGACTAGACCTCTCATGATTTTGAACATCTCTATCGAATCACCTCTCAATCTTCTCTGCTCTAAGGAGATCAGCCCCAGCCTCTCCAGTCTATTCACAGATCTAAAGTCCCTCATCCTTGGAACCATTCTTGTAAGTCTTTTCTGCACCCTCTCTAAGACCTTCACATCCTTACTAAAGTGCGGTGCCCAGAATTGGACACAATGGGGGCGATTTTGCCAGCCCTGGGGAGGCGGGTAAGGAGGCGGGACTGCCGGGAAAATGGCAGAATCTGGGGGCGGGTATCCATCCTGCCCCCAACCCCCCTCCATGCCATCTACCCAGGAGCCGGGTACCCGACCCGCGCTGGGAGCCGCCTCCCTGAGGCGGGAAGGGGATTAGTGCCAATTAACTGCCTGTTAACAGGTAGTTAACAGGCAGTTTTTTTGAGAATCCCTATTTTCAGCCCTGAAGTGTGGGCTTCCCGATGGCTCCGAACCATGCCAGGGTCAGCGAGGCGGGCCGTCGGTCTGCTGTGGTCGGAGGAGCCTAGATGCCGGTGTGCAGGTGAGTGATGGGTGCATGTGTGGAGAGGTATGTCTGTGAGGTGAGTGTAAAGTGTTTTAATAAGTTTTACTTACCTTTACTTCTTCCTGCAGGCTTCATTCCTTCAGTTCTCGGGAGCCAGAAATCTCACCGGCACAGAAAGCAGAATGGCCGCTGAACTGTCAAAAGCTGCAGCCTCTGCTTTCTGCTCAGGAGAGATCCCTAGTGAGCCTGAGTGGAAGTACTCAACTTAGAGGACAGATTGTCAGTGTTTGACAGCTTCACAGAGCCGTCAAACGCTGACATTTCATCCGTCAAAAGCTCTTGACAGATGAAATGTCACTTGCTGACGTCACCTGTAACCGGCTTTCCCTTAATTGGTCTGCTAAGCCTGCTGGGCGGGCTTAACAAGGTCAATCAAGGGAAAATAACGTGGGTTTGCCACAAGTCGATAGAGGCGGGACTAAAACCCGACAAGTGGGAGTCCCGCCTCCAAAAGCTCCCCATTGAGAAAATCCAGCCCAATACTCCAGTTGTGGCTGAACCAGTGTTTTATAAGATTTCATCATAACTTCCTTGCTTTTGTACTCTATGCCTCTATTTATAAAGCCCAGGATCCCGTAGGTTTTTTAACCGCTTTCTCAACCTGCCCTGCCACCTTCAACGATTTGTGCACATATACCCCCAGGTCTCTCTGTTCCTGCACCCCCTTTAGAATTGTACCCTTTAGTTTATATTTCCTCTCCTCATTCTTCCTACCAAAATGTATCACTTCGCACTTTTCTGCGTTAAATTTCATCTGCCACGTGTCCGCCCATTCCACCAGCCTGTCTATGTCTCTTGAAGTCTATCCCTATCCTCCTCATTGTTCACTATACTTCCAAGTTTTGTGTCATCCACAGATTTAGAAATAATGCCCTGTACACCAACGTCCAAGTCATTAATATATATCAAGAAAAGCAGTGGTCCTAGTACTGACCCCTGGGAGCACCACTGTATACCTTCCTCCAGTCCGAAAAACAATGTTTATCCATGCTGCCACTGTCTCTTTTATTCCATGGGCTTCAACTTTGCTGGCAAGCCTATTATGTTGCACTTTATCAAACGCCTTTTGGAAGTCCATGTACACTACGTCAACTATATTGCCCTTATCAGCCCTCTGTTACCTCATCAAAAAATTCAATCAAGTTAGTTAAACACGATTTGCCTTTAACAAATCCATGCTGGCCTGTTAGTTTTGTCCCAGATTATGGTTTTTAAAAGCTTCCCCACTACCGAGGTTAAGCTGACTGGCCTGTAGTTGCTGGGTTTATCCTTACACCCTTTTTTGTACAATGGTGTAAAATTTGCAATTCTCCAGTCCTCTGGCACCACCCCGGTATCCAAGGAGGATTGGAAGTTTATGGCCAGCACCTCCATAATTTCCACCTTTACTTCCCTCAGCATCTTGGGATGCAACCCATCCAGTCCTGATGACTTATATACTTTAAGTACAGCAAGCCTTTCTAGTACCTCCGTGTTATCAATTTTTATCCCATCCAGTATCTCAACTACCTCCTTTTTCACAATGACTTTGGCAACATCTTCCTTGGTAAAGAAAGATGCAAAGTATTCATTTAATACCTCAGCCATGCCCTCTGCCTGTATGCGTAGGTCTCCTTTTTTGGTCCCTAATCTGCCCCACCCCTCCTCTTACTACCTGTTTACTATTTATATGCCTATAGAAGACTTTTGGATTCCTTTTTATGTTAGATGCCAATATATTCTCATACTCTCTCTTTGCCCCTCTTATTTCCTTTTTCACTTCCCCTCTGAACTTTTTATATTCAGCCTGGTTCTCACTTGTATTCTCAAACTGACATTTGTCTACGCCCCTTTTTTATGCTTTATCTTACTCTATCTCTTTCGTCATCCAGGGAGCTCTGGCTTTGGTTGCCCTACCTTTCCCCCTCATGGGAAAGTACCTCGACTATACCTGAACCACCTCCTCTTTAAAGGCAACCCATTGTTCAATTACAGATTTGCCTGCCAATCTTTGATTCCAATTTTCCTGGGCCAGGTCCGTTCTCAACCCACTGAAATTGGCCTTCCTCCAATTAAGTATTTTGACTCTAGATTGCTCTTTGTCATTTTCGATAGCTAACTTAAACCTTATGATACTATGATCACTGTTCCCTAAATTTCCCCTAATGACACTTGCTCCACTTGACCTTCCTCATTCACCAGAACTAGATCCAGCAATGCCTCCTTCCTCATTGGGCCGGAAACATACTGATCAAGAAAGTTCTCCTGAACACACTTCAGAAATTCTTCCCCCTTCTGCCCTTTACATTATTACTACCCCAGTCGATATTAGGATAGTTGATGTCCCCCATTATCACTACTCTATAGTTCTTTTGAAAAGAAAAGCCATTCTTACTGCTATACTTCCTCACAGCACACTATGGGGTCGATTTTCCTGGAGCCATCAGGCGGGGTTTCAGGCGTGTGGGGGGGGGAAATCCTGAATTCGGGGGTCCTGACACCATCCTGCCCAAAACCCCGCTCCATGCAAGTTTCAGAGGCGGCGGGTACCCACCCCGCACTGGGACCCGCCGACCCCAGGCAGGAAGGGATTAGTACCAATTAACTGCCTGTTAACAGGTAGTTAACAGGCAGTTTTTAGCCTAATCCCTATTTTGAGGG
Source organism: Somniosus microcephalus (assembly GCF_052327205.1). Lineage (NCBI taxonomy): Eukaryota > Metazoa > Chordata > Chondrichthyes > Squaliformes > Somniosidae > Somniosus > Somniosus microcephalus. The sequence goes on along the minus strand of NC_140996.1, from coordinate 168,662,612 downwards.
GTGTTGTGTGGGATTCCCGATGGCTCCAAACCACGCCAGGTTAGAGCAGGCGGGCCATCGGGTTGAAGGAGTTGGAGGGGTCATGATGTCGGTGTTCAGGTGAGTGATGGGTGCATGAGTGCAAAGGTAAGTGTGTTTGGTGTGTCTAAAGTGTGTAAAGAACTTTTACTTACCTGTACTTACCTTAACAGCCTTTCTTCCTGTAGGCATCGGGAGTCCATCACTCAGCCGGCACTTAAAGCTGAATGGCTGCGATCTGTGAAAAGTGACAGCCTTCAACTTTGAGTGCTGCTGAGAGTTCTAACTGAGTCTGTGCAGAAGGACTCATGTTAGAACTCAGACTGTCAGTGTTTGGCAGCTTCAAACAGCTGTGAAACACTGATATTTCATCTGTCAAGAACTCTTGACAGATGAACTTGCAGTCTGTGACGTCACCTGTTGCCGGGTGGCCCTTAATTGGCCTGCTGAGCCCGCTGGGCGGGCTCAACAAGGCCAATCAAGGGAAAATTGCGCGGATTGGCCGGACGTCAATGTAGGTGGGTCTAAAACCCGAAAGTTGTAGTCCCGCCTTCTTCCCGACAGCTTCGGGAAAATCGACCCCTATGAGTGTGCTTGCCGCAGTTGGAAAGCTGCAGTCAGCAGATTTACAGTAGTAGTGGGCACAATGAAACATTGGGCTCGATTTTGCCAGTTTGGGCGGGCTGGGGCGTGTCAGGTGTTTTTAGAGTCCTGAACCCGACTCCAGTGTGATGTGGGGAAAAAGAGTGATTTTCCCCTAATTGGGCAATTGATTTCCAGCGTGTGGGAACCCCTGGCCCAATTAGTCTTTCCATCCTGAAAGTCGCCACCGATGATGTCATCAGTGCTGCTGGATTTAAGGCCTGCAAGCAGCCTTGCATCTTCTGGAGACTGGAAATGCCTTGGACATTGTATGAAAGACTTCATTTACCAACCATGTCCACCAGCAAGCAAAAGTGTGCACCTCGATTTGATGAGCCCTCCCTCCAATCTCTGGTGGAGGGAGCAAGATCTAACAAGGAGGTGCTCTTCCCTTCCTCAGGGAGAAAAAAGCCACCACAACAAACTAAAGCTGTGTGGCTGCAAGTGGCCAGGGAGGTCAATGCCATCTCTATGTTCTGCAGAACCTGGCTGCAATGCAGGAAGAGGTTTCATGACCTTCTGCGCACTGGAAAATTGAGTATGACTTTCCCTTCACCCTCAATCTGATTCCCATCGCCTCTCCTCACCAGCACTCTGCTTTGCCAACCTCTTCCTCCACATCCCACTGACATCCCTGCACCCTTATCCATTCCCTCTCTCTCTATGGTCACATTCACTTAACTATTCGACCATGCAGCCCTCACACTCTCTATCACTGTGATGCAATGACAACTTACAACACAGAGTGAGGGCCCTTTGTCTCCTTAGAAACATAGAAGATAGGAGCAGGAGTAGGCCATTCGGCCCTTTGAGCCTGCTCCGCCATTCAACGAGATCATGGCTGATCATCCAAACCCTAGCACCCGGTCCCTACACTGACAGCCATCCCACCCAAGCCCTATCCCCGTAACCCCACGTATTTAATCCCCCCTAACACTAAGGGCCAATTTTTATCATGGCCAATCAACCTAACCCGCACATCTTTGGACTGTGGGAGGAAACCGGAGCACCCGGAGGAAACCCACGCAAACACGGGGAGAATGTGCAAACTCCACACAGACAGTCACCCGAGGCCGGATTTGAACCCGGGTCCCTGGCGCTGTGAGGCAACAGTGCTAACCACTATGCCACCGTGCTCCCCTCTTTCTAAGCATCTATGCTATGGAATCTCTAAACTCACTCCTTCATTCTCACTCAAACTCCACTTGTGTCCCTCAGCTCAGGAAAAGAGAGCCCACAACAAGAGGGAAAGAGCAAGGACAGGAGGAGGGCCACCCTCAGTAGCCCAGCTCACCACCTCGGAGGAGGCGGCCCTGGAAATTGCCGGGATCGAGGACAATTCCCAAGTGGGGGACGGACAGGCAGGCGCATCACAGCAAGCTGGTGACAGAATAGTTTGGCATCTCTCTCATTGTCATTGCATGAGTCACTGATAATGAATCTGATGCTCTAACAGATTGACTTATGATCAGCTGCACTATTCAGTGTGCATGTAACCTTGACCTCACATCTCTAACTCTTTCCTTTACTCCCCCACAGGACCATCGACATCCCAATCCCCACTGTCCAGGTGGAAGAGCCTGAGCTTCAAGACTCCTCAGAGGAAGCTGCAACCTCTGAGGGCGCTGCGTCAGCAGAATTAAGCGCACACATCACCAGCGCAGACACTCACACCTCGGTGGGACCTTCGGGACATAGGGCCCGATTTTGTGGTTTGTGTGGGAAATGGTCGGATTCCCCCGAATGTGGGGTCCTGACACAAAAAAATGTGTCAGCCAGCTCCATGCAATTTTCCCTCAAGTGGCCAACTAATTCCCAGCATGTGGGCAGCCTTGATAATTGTCCATTTCTAGTCAGAAAGCCCCACAGTATGATGTCATCATTTGTGGTGCTTTCAAGGTCCATAGCAAGCACTGCATCCTCTGAAGGCTTCCAAATGAACCATACAGGATGGCAGAGGAGCCTGCGGCAGCTGTGGCCAGTGCCAGACACCAAGCTGCCTCCAAATTCGACGAAGCTTCACTGCAGGCATTATTGGATGGGGTTAGGGCCCACAGGGAGGTCCTCTTCCCTAGGTCAGGCAGGAAGAGGCCTCCCACTGAGACCAAGGCTGCATGGATGCAGGTGTCAGCAGATGTCAACTCGAATGTGCATGTCACCTTGGCATCACATCTCTAACTCCTTCCTTTACTCCCCCACAGTACCATCCAGAGCCCCCGTCCTCACTGTGGAGGAGGAAGAGGCTGTGCAGCCAGATTCCTCAGAGGAAGCTCCAACCTCTGAGGGCGCAGCGTCAGCAGAAGTAAGCGCACCCAGCACCAGTGCAGACACTCACACCTCGGGGGGACCTTTGGGACATAGAGTAGTGTTGTCACCTGGTGTTTCACAGCTCACAAGTGAGCCTCAGCAGATTCTGGAGACAGGGACAGCAGTGGAGAGTCCTCGTCGGAGGGCGCAGGACTCTGCCAGCTCAGCTCAGCTGTGCTTCATGTCGACCCTCTGCCTCTGGGTCCATCCGCAAGAGAAGAGGTGATGGATCTCCAGGCACAGATGCAGGAGTCTCTGGCAGGTTTTGTCTCCAGGGTCGCTGCGAGTGTGGAGCGAATGGAGGAGTCCATAGCGACCATGAGCAGAGCCTTTGTGGAGCCATTGGCGCATGAACGCATCACCATGGAAAGGTTGGCAACCTCCATGGAGGAGATAACTCACCAGGGTACAGAAAACATGGTGAGTGCTCATAAGAGAATGACATCTCTTGAGGAGCGTTGGCCATCTATTGAACAGAGAAACCAGATCTTCATGGAAGTCCTTCTGAGTAGGACTGCCAGTGCAGAAACGGGTCCCCATGGCCCCCTAAAGTGCAGCAAGGTGCTCTCAAGCCACTTCCAAGTGCTGGCCCCTTCTGGCCTGTGCAGCTTCAGGTGAGTGAGCAGCAGTCTGGTGCTCAACCTGCTGTTCCTGGTTCTGCTGCTGCCACCTCTGCTGCTGGAGATCCTCTAATGGCAAGAAGGGAAGGAAAAAAAGGCGTCCCATGCTTCTGGTAGATGCCTCCGCTGAGGAAGCGCTGAGTGAGGGTGGCGAGAGGGGCTTCCCAGGAGATCACATTGGAGAAGTTTGTGAGGCTCCAACCTTCCACAGCTGTGCCTAAGCCTTGAAGAAGTAGCCCCAAGCCTTCAGCAACAAGGTCCTTCAACATACAAGTGCTGTCCCTTTAAATTGCAGCTTTTCCGAATGACCTGCAGCTGACAGCAAGCAAGCCGGCAAGCTTCACACCAGGTTTCATCAGCGGGGTTCCCCGCAGGCGTGTTTGATGTGGGGAAAGCCCCAAAATCGCAACGACCCCTGAAAATCGACTTAAACAAGGTAATAATTGCTTATTAGTGTTCCGACGGCCAGTCCCACCAGCGGCAGGCGGGACTGATTCGGGTCGCGGGAAACGATGGCCCAAAAGTCGGATGGGGCGGGGAATCAGGCGGGGGGGGTCGCGACCCACTTTTTCGGCGATTTTCGGCCCCCAGCCGCCTGGAAAGCCGCCCGACGGCTGGCAGAAAATCGGGGCCATAGAGTAGAGTTGTCACCTGGTGTATCACAGCTCACAAGTGAGCATCAGCAGATGGTGGAGACAGGGACAGCAGTGGAGAGTCCTCGTCGGAGGGCGTAGGATGCTCCCAGCTCGGCTCCGCTGCATGTCGACCCTGTGCCTCTGGGTCCATCCAGAAGGACAGCGGTGCTGGAACTCCAGGAACAGGCACAGGAGTCTCTGGCAGGTTTTATCTCCAGGGTCGCTGCGAGTGTGGAGCGAATGGAGGAGTCCATCGCTACCATGAGCAGAACCTTTGTGGAGGTGTGGCGCGTGAACGCATCACCACGGAAAGGATGGCAACCTCCGTGGAAAGGATGGTTACCGTCGAGGAGAGGATGGCTAAGGCCATAGAGGAGCTTAGTCACCAGGGTCGTGAAAACATGGTCATTGTTCACAATAGACTGACATCTCTTGAGGAGTGATTGAGCATACAAACCAAACATTCATGCAAGTCCTCAGGAGTAGGACTTCCAGTACAGAAACGGGTCCTCGTGGCCCCCCTGAAGTGCAGCAAGGTGCTGTCAAGCCACTTGCTAGCACTGAAGTGGGGCTGACCCATGAGGGGATGTTGGTGGCAGACAGCAAGGAAGTGGGGGCTCCTCTCCAAGCGCCCACACGACCATGCCACTGCAAAGCCCTCGGTCAGAGCCCCACCAGAGTCCCCACCCAACTGAGATCGGCATCTCAACCCCTGCACAGCCGCAGGAGCAGCAGACTGTTGCCGAGCCCTCACAGGTTCGCAACCCCAGACGACCCCCGCCAAAGGTGTCGAGACAGGAGCAGCAGGAAAGTGAGCAAGGGACCTCCAAATCTGCTGAAGCCACAGGGGAAGCACCACGTAGGAGCACGCGTAAGAGGAAGATAATGCACAAGTAGTCACAGGGGTAGTCACTTGGGTGTAATGTAATGTTTAATGTTGAAAAGCCATCAGATGCTTATTGCCATTAAAAATTCTGATGGCAAACTGTTGCAGTTGTGGCGTGTGTCATGTCGCCAATGGGACTTCCACATTGAGGGCTTAGGATTACTTGCAATTGTCAGCATGGTGGTCAGAGTGATAGGAATCCGTAGGTTCCTGGCCATTGTTGAGGGTCTGATAAGAACGTGCGAGGCAAAAGTGTTTGATTGTGCAGGCTAAGCAAATCTGGCCAAGATGAGTGCATGCCTTGCATCCCGGGCAGCAATGTGCTCGCATGCTGCTGCCGCTGGTTGATGCGCCTCTGCAAGCTGTTCGTTGTCGCTCTCCTCCTCCTCCTCCTCCTCCTCCTCATCTGAGGAGGCTATGTGATGAGCCACTTGTTCCTCAGGCATCTGCAAGCCACGATACTGTGCCATGTTGTGAAGTGCACAGGAAACCACGACCATTCTGGAGACCCTGGTTGCTGAGTGCTGCAGGGCTCCACCTGATCTATCAAGGCATCTGAAGCGCATCTTCAGCAAGCCGATGGTTTGCTCTATTATGGATCTGGTGGACATGTGGCTGGAGTTGTAGCGCTCCTCTGCTTCGTTGGATGGGCTCCTCAACGGCGTCATTAGTCACATCTTCCAGGGATAGCCCTTGTCTCCAAGTAGCCATCTGCAAAGTTGGTCTGGCGGACTGAAGAGCGGAGGCACATTAGACTGGCGCAGGATGAAGGAGTCATGGCAACTGCCAGGGTACTTGGCACAAACATGCAAAATTTCCTTCTTGTGGTCACACAACAGCTGTACGTTGAGGGAGTGGAATCCCTTGCGGTTGACAAAAATACCTGGATTGTGATGTGGTGCCTTTAGGACCACATGTGTGCAGTCAACGACGCCCTGCACCCTTGGAAAGCCTGCCAGATTGTCAAACCCAACCGCATGCGCAGTTACACTGGCTTGATCCTTGCAGAAATTGATGTGATTGTGTGCGATTGCAAAAAGGGCATCGGTTACCTGCGTGATGCAAGTGTGTGTGGCCGCCTGGGAGACGCCGCTGATGTCTGCTGCTGATCCCTGGAATGAGCCTGAAGCTAAAAAGTTGAGTGTGGTGGTGACTTTGACGGCCACTGGTAAGGGGTGTCCACCTGCTCCTCTGGGCTCCAGGTCTTGCTGCAGCATTGCGCAGATGTCACCCACTACCTCTCGCGAAAGTCTGAGCCTCCTTTGGCACTGCTGCTCAGTCATGTTGAAGTGGCTGATCCTCTGTCTGTAGACCCTGTTTTGGGGGTATCTCCTGCGCCGACGTGCTTCCATGCGCTGGCACCTTCTGGCCTGTGCAGCTTCAGGTGGGTGAGCAGCAGCTTGGAGCTCCTGCTGTTGCTCCTGCAGTTAGTGCTGCTGTTGGTCAGGGTTCTGCTGCTGCCGCAGCTGGTCTTCGTCCGAATCTGATGTCCAGGAGGAAAGGAAATAAATAGTTCCCATTCTTCTGGTAAATACCTCAGTTGAGGAAGTGCTCAGTCAAGGTGGGGAGAGGGGTTTCCCAGGAGGTCACACTGGAGATGGGTGTCAGGCTCCAAACTTCCACAACAATGAGTATGCCTGTTGTTAAGGGCCTATTCCGCCTCTTGGAGGCGGGACGGAAACGGGGTCAGAAAACTCGCATGTAGGAAAATTGCTCAGAGGTGGGATAGAGGCAGGATCTGGCCCGCTCGCCATTTTTTTGATTTTAACAACTCACACGCCTCCAATCTCGCCTCCTCGGGCCTGGCAAAATCGAGCCCTTTGTGGTGCAGTCATCCTTGTATTTAACATTGGGTATTTTCATTCCATAACTAACTTGGCAAATTAATGCCATGCCAATAGGTCTAGGTGGATAAGTACTTACAGTGAAGGAAGGCTTTTTCAAAGGTGCCCGGAAATTGGAAACTACCTGCATTTTTTTGTCATGTTTCAGGATTTTTGATTATGTTGCCACTGGTAGGCTAGTGGGGGTTGGGGGGAGGCGGTGAGGAGGGGAGGCTGCGGTATAATATATGTTACTATTGAATTGAATTTAGCTCTCAAGGGGTTAAATTCACAGAACAGCGGGCTTGTAGATGTCGATTAAGATTCACAGAGGGCGTCTGAACAAGCAAGCTTCAAACAGAGAATTAGATTGGACAATTTGGTGGTTGCTCACACCTATTCTTGTTGAGATAACCCAATTCATTTAAGCTTGGCAGGAACAGTTACGAGGGTCATCTGGTGAGATTCCACCTCTTGGGGGTGGGGGGAGGGGGTGTCAGAATTAACAAAAAAGAAAAACCTACATTCGGGGTCAGTCAAGTCTAATAAAGATGAGAGAAGGCAGGACTTGGCCTGAGCTGGGAATTAAGATCTGGCAGGTCAGTTTTCCCAGCTGGATGCTGACCCGAATGGAAATAAAACAAAAAGTGAATATTCAGGATAGCATGGTGTTTTTGTTATTTTGTGCTGTTAGGGGAAACATTGAAGGAGAAGTGGGGATACACGTAACCAGTTTATATAACAAGCAGGACTCATAGTGTGCTGTGAGAAAGTCACGCTATCGAATAAATAGATATTGGACAGTGTGAATCAACTCCGAAATGTAAAGGATGTAGGATCTGCTTACAGGAGAGAATTACGCCATTGAACCTGAGAAGTATTGGGAGAGACGGATAGCACTAAAGTAAGAAATAGTAAGGTATTAGGTGGGGTCAGACTAAGAGAGAACACAAGATGGTCTAATACGATAGCAAAATACTGCAGATGCTGGAAATCCGAAATAACAACAGAAAATGCTGGAAAAACTCAGCAGGCCAGGCAACATCCGTGGAGAGAAATTAGAGTTGACGTTTCGGGTCAAAACCCTTTATCAAAACTGGAAAGGAAATGAAATAGATCGAAGGCAGGGCTGCGATAGAACAAAAGAAGTAAAAGAGACATTAAGAGGTATTCAAAACCAGACGAAATGGTAATAGGACAAGTGGAGACAAAAGACGGCTGAGATTAGGTGTGAAGTGTACTAGCAGGATGAGACAGAGCTGCCATGTGGGAGAGAGAAAAAAAAAGGAAAGGGGGGGAAAGGGAAGACCCAAAACAAAGGGGTGGAAAAAAATATAAGTAAAAGTGTAATAGGGGCCGAGGTTATGATCTGAAATTGTTGAACTCGATATTGAGTCCGGAAGACTGCAAAGTGCCTAATTGGAAGATGAGGTGCTGTTCCTCGAGCTTACGTTGAGCTTCCGTGGAACAATGCAAGAGGCCAAGGACGGTGAGGTCCGAGTGGGAATGGAGCGGTGAATTAAAATGACAGGCGACCGGAAGCTCGGGGTCACCCTTATGGACTGAACGGAGGTGTTCCGCAAAGCGGTCACCCAATCTGCGTTTGGTCTCCCCAATGTAGAGGAGACCGCATCGTGAGCAGCGAATACAGTATACTAGATTGCAAGAAGTACAAGTAAATCGCTGTTTCACCTGGAAGGGGTGTTTGGGGCCCTGGACAGTGTGAAGGGGGGAGGTATAGGGGCAGGTGTTACATCTCCTGCACTTGCACGGGAAGGTGCCAGGCGAAGGGGAAGGGCTGTTGGGGGTGATAGAGGAGTTGACTAGGGTGTCTCGGAGGGAGCGGTCCCTACGGAATGCTGAAAGGGGAGGGGAGGGGAAGATGCATTTGGTGATGGGATCACTTTGGAGGTAGCGGAAATGGCGGAGGATGATCTGTTGAATGTGGAGGCTGGTGGGGTGAAAGGTGAGGACAAGGGGAACCCTATCGTGGTTCCGGGAGGGAGGGGCAGGGGTGAGGGCAGAAGTGCGGGAGATAGAACGGACACGGTCGAGGGCCGTGTCAACCACGGTAGAGGGGAATCCTCGGTTGTGGAAAAAGGAAGACATATCAGAAGCACTGGTGTGGAAGGTGACATCGTCGGAGCAGATATGGCGGAGACAGAGAAACTGGGAGAATGGAATAGAGTCCTTACAGGAGGCGGGGTGGGAGGAAGTGTAGTCCAGGTAGCTGTGGGAGTCAGTGGGCTTGTAGTGAATATTGGTCGATAACCTATCCCCAGAGATGGAGACGGAGAAGTCGAGGAAGGGAAGGGAAGAGTCAGAGATGGACAATGTGAAGGTGAGGGAAGGGTGGAAATTGGAGACAAAGTGAATGAAATTGTCTAGTTCGGGGCGAGAGCAGGAAACGGCACCGATGCAGTCATCAATGTATCGGAAAAAGAGGTGAGGGAGGGGACCTGAGTAGGACTGGAACAAAGAGTGTTCCACATATCCCACGAAAAGGCAGGCATAGCTAGGACCCATGTGGGTACCCATAGCAACACCTTTGATTTGGAGGAAATGAGTGGAGTTAAAGGAGAAGTTGTTCAATGTGAGAACAAGTTCAGCCAAGTGGAGGAGGGTGGTGGTGGATGGGGACTGTTCGGGCCTCTGTTCAAGGAAGAAGCGGAGCGCCCTCAGGCCATCCGGGTGGGGGATGGAGGTGTAGAGGGATTGTACGTCCATGGTGAAAAGGAAGCGGTTGGGGCCAGGAAACTGGAAACTGTTAAAGTGGCGGAGGGCGTCCGAAGAGTCACGGTCTAAGATGGGTTTACAGTGTATGTATGTGAACGCACAAAGCATAGTAAACAAGGTTGGTGAGCTGCAGGCACAAATAGCCACATGGAAATATGATGTTGTGGCAATAACAGAGACCTGGCTCAAAAAAGGGCAGGATTGGGTATTAAATATTCCTGGTTATAAGGTGTTCAGGAAATATAGGGAAGGAAAGATAGGAGGTGGTGTGGCAGTATTGGTTAAGGAGAAAGCTACAGTGCTGGAGAGGGAGGATGTCCTGGAGGGATCAAGGACAGAATCTATATGGCTAGAGTTAGAAATAATAGGGGTGCCATTACACTACTAGGTGTATTCTATAGACCACCAAATAGTGGGAAAGATATGGAGGAGCAAATTTGCAGAGAAATTACAGAGAGATGCAAGAACTATGGAGTCGTGATAATGCCGGGACTTCAACTATCCTAATATAGACTGGGGTACTAATAGTGTAAAGGGCAGAGAGGGGGAAGAATTTCTGAAGTGTGTTCAAGAGAACTTTCTTAATCAGTATGTTACCGGTCCGATAAGGAAGGAAGCATTGCTGGATATGGTTCTGGAGAATGAGGTGGGTCAAGTGGAGCAAGTGTCAGTAGGGGAACATTTAGGGAACAGTGACCATAGTATCATAAGTTTTAGATTAGCTATGGAAAAGGACAGAGAGCAATCTAGAGTAAAAATACTTAATCGGAGGAAGACCAATTTCAGTGGGTTGAGAACGGATCTGGCCTGGGTAAATTGGAATCAAAGATTGGCAGGCCAAACTGTAATGGAACAATAGGCTGCCTTTAAAGAGGAAATAGTTTGGGTACAGTCGTGGTACATTCACTCTAGGGGGAAAGGTAGGGCAACTAAAGCCAGAGCTCCCTGGATGACGAAAGAGATAGAGGGCTTGATTTTAATAGCACTGAGGAGGCGGTTTGGAGGCGGGTCAGCTGCGAAAATTGGAAAAAATGGCTTCAGACACCTAACCCGCCTCCATCCCGCCCCCACGCGATTTCCGTGAGTGTCTGTTCAGCCGCTCCCAAACTGTCCCAACTCCAACCGGTGGGACAGGGAGTTAAGGCAGTTAAGAGCCTGTTAACTGCCTTGATAATCCTATTTTGACAGAGGTTTCCCATTTTCTTGCTTCTAGCTCCTGCTTCCTGTCTTGTCAGAAACAGTCCAGCTGCTAGGAGACGAGTTGGTGGAGGACATGATCTGTAGTCATTATTGGTGCAGAATTTTAAAAGCGCTCCTGTAACATGGCTGATATTCAAATGCAAAAACTTTGTTGTTGGTGGTTTGGGATAAGATTTTGCAAATCTACTGACCTTGTGACTGGTCAAGCTGACACACATCTGCTGTTTGAACTGATTGGGAATAATTTCAGGCCACTTTGAGTGTGTGCTTGCAAGCTTCTTGCCTCAACTGAAATCTATATCAACGGGATGGGAACCATGTTATAAATCTCATCATCGAGAAACTACCTATGAAATAACACTGGACGGCCAGCTGGTGGCGCCGTCCAAGGAGTATAAATACTCAGGCGTTGGCCCCAGCTTTCCAGGGAAATTTTGTAAAGACAAGGAGCTAGTGGATACAACTAGACTTCCATGTTCTGAAATAAGTTGATTAAAGCCTTGCTTTATACTCAAACCAAGTGCGTAGTGAGTTTTATTACGTCAATTTAATCAACTTAATATTGACTCCACGCTTTGGGTGATTTCGGGAACAGCCAGCTACGACTCGAACCGTAGAAGGGAACTCAGACAAGTAATCGATCCATCATGGAGAAACTACTCAGCCCCGCCCATCTTGACCTGGACCCGAATTCACTTATAGCTGCTAAGGTGTGGAAACACTGGTATACTTTTAGCAACTTCCTCAGGGTGTGTGGTGAAAATGTTCCTGATAAATTAGAAATACTTGCTAATTACGTATCCCCTCATGTGTTTGTTTATATCGAAGACTGTGTAGACTATGATGCCGCTATCCAAATACTACAGCAGCTATATGTCAAGTCCCCAAATGAAATTTTTGCTCGGCCTCTACTGGCCACAACTCGACAACAACCCGCGGAATCACTTGACGAATTCCTTCAGAAACTTCGCAGGCTCAGCAAGGATTGTAATCTTAAAGCTGTTACAGCTGAGCAGTACCAGGAGGAGTTAATTCGTGATTCCTTTATTAATGGGATTACGTCTCCCTTCATACGTCAGCGTCTGTTGGAGAATAAAACCCTCAAGTTACAGGCTGCCTATGACAGGCATGTTCTCTGGACTTAGCAAAGAGGAATGCAGATACCTATCTTTCACCACGTGCACGGGCTGCTGCTATCTCTTTTAGTGACTCTTTCAATAGGCCTCGGGCGGAAGCCTTCACGGATGACGACTCCAACCCGGCTGATGATAACCCTACCCTAGAAACCTACACTGATGACGACCCCGCCCTAGCGGCATCTTGGCAATCTGGAAGGAAGTGTTTCTTCTGTGGAGGTGCGTTCCATTATAGGAAATTTTGTCCTGCTCGTAACGCAACCTGCCATCATTGCAGCAAGAAAGGTCACTTTTCTAAGGTATGCCAGTCAAGAGCCGCTGCTAGTAAGAATGGCCACCTTTCTAAGGTGTACCAGTCGAGAGCTCCTGTTAGTTTTGCAGCTACTATTTATAAAACTGCTCCTCCCCCAAGAGCCACAACTAAGGTTACAGCTGCAATCTATAAAACTGCTCCTCCCCCAAGAACCACTACTAAGGTTACAGCTGTCAAGGGTAAAACTGCCCCTCCTCCCATCACAGCTGTTTTTCCCCAAAGTTTGTCCCATGCAGCCACGAAGGTTTCGATAAATGGACACATTTTGAGTGCACTAATCGATTCATGCAGCTCTGACAGCTTCATTAGTGAGTGGGCTGTGTCAGTAAGTTAAAACTGTGAATTTACCTCTCGGACAGGGAAATTGCAATGGCTCTGACGACACTGACCACCAATTCTTCCGGCTTTTGTCTTGTCGACCTTATTCTCAATGGCCGCACTTATTTCACCACCCTATTTCAAGAACCTATGCAGTGATGTGCTCCTGGGACAGGATTTCCAGAAACAACACAAAAGACTCACTTTCGAGTTTGGAGGGTCAAAGCCAGAGCTTACTATTTCTAAAGTACCGTTTTGTGCGCTTTCGGTGGCTTCGCTCGACGAGCCCTCATTGTTTGCCAAACTTTCCCCCCGATGTAAGCCCATAGTCACTAAATCACGACATTTCAGCCGAGATGATCGAGCCTTTATCGAGGCAGAAATCTCTCGCCTTCTAGCTGATGGTATCATTGAGCCATGTTCATCTTCCTGGCGGGCTCAAGTCGTCATTGTTAAAAATCCTCTGAAGCAACACAAGAAACGTTTTTGCATCGATTACTTGCAAACTATTAACCAGTATACCGACCTGGATGCCTACCCACTACCACGCATCGATGACATGGTCAATAACCTTGCCAACTACAAGGTATTTTCAACTTTAGATTTAAAGAGCACATATCATCAAGCACCGTTAAAGGACCCTGACAAAAAGTATATGGCCTGTGAGGCTTTACCAGTTTTGTCGCCTTCCATTTGGGGTCACCAATGGGGTGGCCGTCTTTCAACTGGCAATGGATAGACTAGTCAAACAGGAGAACTTAACGGATACTTTTCCATATCTAGATAATATCACCATTGCTGGGCAGCACGGTGGCATAGTGGTTAGCACTGTTGCCTCACAGCGCCAGGGACCCGGGTTCAAATCCGGCCTCGGGTGACTGTCTGTGTGGAGTTTGCACATTCTCCCCGTGTTTGTGTGGGTTTTCTCCGGGTGCTCCGGTTTCCTCCCACAGTCCAAAGATGTGTGGGTTAGGTTGATTGGCCATGACAAAAATTGGCCCTTAGTGTTAGGGGGGGCTTAAATACACGGGGATAGGGCTTGTGTGGGATGGCTGTTGGTGTAGGGACCGGGTGCTAGGGTTTGGATGATCAGCCATGTTCTCGTTGAATGGCGGAGCAGGCTCGAAGGGCCGAATGGCCTACTCCTGCTCCTATCTATTATGTTTCTAACCAGAAGGTGCATGATGCCAACCTCCAGAAATTTTTTGACGTTCTCCGTCGTCGCAACTTAACCTTAAATGAGTCCAAATTTGTGAAATCAGTACCATCAGTCAACATCCTTGGCTACTGGGTGGGCAACGGTGTCATCAAACCGGATCCGGAGCGACTTCGTCCGCTTCAGGAGCTCCCTCCCCCTACGAATCTCGGCTCTCTTCGTCGGGCACTCGGCATGTTCGCCTATTATGCGAAATGGATACCCCACTTCTCCGACAAGACCCAGCCCCTGCTTCACGCAAAGTCATTTCCGTTGGAGGCAACGGCTATTTCAGCTTTCGACCTCCTCAAGCAACAACTGGAAAAAGCCACGCTTCGTTCCATTGATGAAAATCTTCCTTTCATGGTCGAGTGCGATGCATCGGATGTGGCGATCTCTGATAACTTGAATCAAGGTGGTCGACCCGTTGCATTTCTGTCCAGAACTTTGCAGGGTAGCGAGCACCATTATCCTCCTGTCGAGAAGGAGGCTACGGCCATCATCGAAGCGGTACGTAAATGGAGTCATTTTCTCGCTCGTCGCCATTTCACACTTATAACCGATCAGCGCTCCGTGGCCTTTCTGCTGGATAACCGGAAACGCATTAAGATCAAGAATAACAAAATACAACTCTGGAGGATGGAAATGGCTGCCTTTGGATACACCATACATTATCGACCCGGCAAAGAGAATGTGGCCCCGGATACCCTCACGCGGGCATTCTGCTCTTCTGTGTCAACTTCGACTCTGGCGGATCGTCATACTGACTTATGCCATCCTGGCATTACCCGTATGTTGCACTTTGTGCGATCTAAAAATCTCCCATTTTCTACGGAAGATGTGAAAAGAACGTGCTCCTCCTGTAAAATTTGTGCGGAGTTAAAACCGCAATTCTTCCGTCCATCGGATGGTTCTCTCATACACGCTATGCAGCCTATGCAGCGACTCAGCATTGACTTTAAAGGGCCATTGCCTTCCTCAACGCGGAACATCTACTTACTGACTATGGTGGACGAATATTCATGCTTTCCCTTTGCTTTCCTCTGTCCCAATATGCTTACTTCCACAGTGATCAAATGCCTTGATCAAGTCTTTTCCCTTTGCGGTACGGCCAATTTCATCCACTCTGATCAGGGTCCCTCCTTCATGTCAAGCGAACTCAAAAGTTATCTCTCCCAACGGGAAATCGCCACAAGTAAAATGACACCGTACCATCCCATCGGTAACGGACAGGTTGAGAGATACAACTCTATCATTTGGAACGCTGTTCGTCTTGCGCTGAGGTCACGTAATCTACCAGACCAGCAGTGGGAAACTATGCTCCCTGACCTGTTGCATTCCATCAGGTCTCTCCTTTCTACTTCTACCAATGTCACACCTCATGAGCGATTCTTCAGCTTCCAGCATCGCTCCACCCATGGGATGTCTCTACCGTCATGGTTGGCAGCTCCTGGCCCCGTGCTGCTCCGAAGATTCGTCCGATCGTCAAAAACTGATCTTCTAGTCGACGAGGTAGGACTTACAGACATCAACCCCACCTACGCCCATGTGCGGTACCTGGATGGCCGGGAGTCCACCGTCTCGCTCCGGGACCTGGCTCCCTGTCCGGCGGGTTCCACGGATCCGACTGATGGAGGGACCCGCGGGGATGAGGCCGACTCACTGCGCCCCCCCCCCGAGGATGACGCCCTACCTGGGACATTGAGGGATCTGCCGGCTGCCCCGCGGGATCCGCTAGGGGAGCCGATCGCTCCCCGTGGGATGGCCACCCCAGGCCAGGACACCGGTCAATCTCCGGCTAACCAACGGGACGAAGCCAGTTCTGTGCCTGTGGGGACCCGCACCCGGAGTCACGATCTCCCCAGCCTCCCTCGGGTTGATCAGAGCAACACAGGCCCTGTCGATCCATCGGCACGGATCAAGCGGCCCAGGGACCAAGACACGGTCCGGGGAGACGTGCCTTCTAGCCATAAACAAAAATCTAAAAGACTGCGGCTATTCGTGGTCCGCCTAATCTGTTAAGAGGAAGTCGTCGGATTTCCAAATCTTTTAGGCAGGAAGAATGTCATAAATCGCATCATCGAGAAACTACCTATGAAATAACACTGGATGGCCAGCTGGTGGCACCGTCCAAGGAGTATAAATACTTGGGCGTTGGCCCCAGCTTGCCAGGGACATTTTGTAAAGACAAGGGAGCTAGTGGAATACAACTAGACTTCCATGTTCTGAAATAAGTTGATTAAAGCCTTGCTTTATGCTCAAACCAAGTGCATAGTGAGTTTTATTACGTCAAACCATTTACATCCTCTCATCCTGGTTGTCAGATTCGGAGGAAGAGCAGCGCGGCTTAGTCCTGCCGGATGAACAAGTGGCTCAGCACACAGCCTCCTTGGAGGAAGATGAAGAGGACGAGGAAGAAGACGAGGATCAGGATGAGTTAGAGAATGGGGAGTGACGCCTTGCGGGGCTGGATGTGACCAATCCAGCAGCAGGCGGCCACATTGATGGCCGTCAGGCAAGGAATGCACTAAGCCATGCCAGATTCGCGTAAGCTAACGCTTCAACATATGGTGGCTGGCACATGGAGATGAATATAAGTCTGACAGTCTCAAACCTCAGGCATCATCTGTCCAATAAACAGTGGTTTGCGCTCAGTGTCACCACCATCATTGTACATGGAAATCGCCCTGAGCCCTCACTCGTGAACTTCCATTTCCCAGAACACAGAGGCCACACTTTAGGTGATCTCAGCAGATCATTAAACCTTTTTCCACACTGAACCCATGTGCGTCTGCACAAAGACCGCAAACTCACCGCCTCAGCAATTTGCAGCCAAGCTGCCTTGGTTTGCTGAGGAGGCCTCCTCCTTCTGTTTCCAGGGAAGAGGAGCACCTGATGTCCTCTAACTCCCTCAACAAGAGCATGGAGAGAGCCCTCATTGAACCTGGCTGCAGCCTTAGTTTTTGGGGCTGCCATTCCTGCAGCTCCCTGCACCTTTAAGAGAAAAAAGCATTAATATTACTAAGCAAATGACTGGAACACATCTGGCATCTTTTTCATTTCATAGTCAGATAATAAAGTCATATATAAAAAAATCATGAATCTCTTTCTAGAATAATATGACCAGCAATATAATTCTTTAAATTTTGCTCAGAACAGATGCTGTCAACTCCCCTTTCTAGATAATACATCACCAATCCATCCCAATGACATTTGTAAGCAAAGGGGACATGGCCCCTTTAAATTTTCAAACAAACAACGTGTCATCAGACGCGAGAAACTGACTGATGTGCCTCAATAATTCCGAGACTCGAAGTTAGCAGAACAAAAACAAGGCTTTTATTAACTTAGAAAGTAACACGTAAGAGAGAGAGATGTCTTCCTTCTGGAGACTGAGGCCAGACTGAAGCTAGCTTACAAACAGGGCCAGGTATGGGCGGAGCCCTACACACAGCACATTCCAGCACATTCCAGTATACAATACAGCACATTCCAGTACACAATACAATGAGGTCTGGGGGAAGGGAAATGACACTGAAACCGATCTCAGTCACAGGCAGTGGTGAATGGAATATTTCATCACATTCACCCCTTCTATAGATTTAGTCTGTTCGGGGGTTTGATAGTCCTCTGCGACCGGCGTGGCTGTTGCGGTGCCACGGGTGTCAGCTGGGTGTCCCCGGTAGCCTCCCGGGTCTCTGCCGGGGGTGCCGCCAGGGTTGTTGGAGGGGTAGTTGGTGGGGGTGCCATTGGTCGGTGTTCTTCCGGGGGTGATGAAAGAGTAGTGGGTGGGTAAGAGTTGCTGTGATCGTCGTTGCCGCTATTGCCGTGGTTGTTGTCGATGCCGGCTGGGGCAACGTCTTTTATGGACACGGTGTCCTCCCTTCCGTCGGCGTGCCGGACATATGCGTATTGGGGGTTGGCGTGGAGTAGGTGTACTGGCTCCACGAGAGGGTCCGTCTTGTGGCCCCTCACATGCCTTCGCACGAGTACCGGACCTGGGGTGGAGAGCCATGACGGCATGGATACGCCTGAGGTGGATTTCCGGGGAAAGACAAACATTCGTTCATGAGGCGTGGTATTAGTGGCCGTACACAATAGCGACCGTATCGAATGGAGCACATCCGAGAGGACTTCCTGCCAGCGGGAGATAGGGAGGCCCTTGGTCCTTAGAGCTAGAGTGACTGCTTTCCATACTGTCCCGTTCTCTCGCTCCACTTGGCCGTTACCCCGGGGGTTGTAGCTGGTGGTACGGCTCGTGGCGATCCCCTTGGACAGCATGTACTGGCGTAGCTCTTCACTCATGAAGGACGCCCCCCTATCCGTATGGATGTAGCTCGGCATACCGAACAGGCAGAACAGGCTGTTGAGGCATTTAATGACCGTGGCGCTGGTCATGTCTGGGCAGGGGAAGGCGAATGGGAACCAGGAGTATTCGTCCACAATGTTCAGGAAGTAAACATTGCGGTCGACGGACGGGAGGGGGCCCTTGAAATCTAAGCTGAGCCGCTCAAAGGGCCGTGTAGCTTTGATTAAGTGGGCTCTATCTGGGCGGTAGAATCGAGGCTTGCACTCAGCGCAAGTGCGGCAGTTCCTGGTCAGGGACCGAACTTCCTCAATCGAGTAGGGTAAGTTACAGGACTTTATGAAGTGGAACAGCCGCGTGACCCCTGGGTGGCAGAGGTCGTTGTGGAGGGTCTGTAGCCGATCCCCGGTGGCGCTGGCACACATCCCTCGTGAGAGGGCGTCAGGGGATTCGTTAAGGGCCCCTGGCCGGTAAATGATGTCGTACTCGAAGGTGGAGAGCTCGATCCGCCACCTAAGAATCTTATCATTTTTAATCTTTCCCCTCTGTTTATTATTGAACATAAACGCTACCGACCGCTGGTCGGTAAGTAGGGTGAAGCGTTTGCCGGCTAGGTAGTGGCGCCAGTGGCGCACTGCCTCCACGATGGCTTGGGCCTCCTTTTCCACGGAGGAGTGTCTGATCTCGGGCCCTTGGAGGGTCCTCGAGAAGAAAGCTACGGGCCGCCCCGCCTGGTTGAGGGTGGCCACCAAGGCGAAGTCAGACGCATCACTTTCCACTTGAAATGGAGTGTTCTCGTCCACTGCCTGTAGCGTGGCCCGCTCAATATCCTGCTTAATGCTTTTGAAGGCGGCGTGGGCCTCAGCAGAGAGCGGGAAAGAGGATGCTTTCAAGAGGGGGCGGGCTTTGTCGGAGTAGTTGGGGACCCATTGGGAATAATAAGAAAATAACCCCAGGCACCTTTTCAGGGCTTTGGGAGTGTTGGGCAGGGGCAGCTCCCGTAGGGGGCGCAATCGGTCGGGGTCTGGCCCGATTTCCCTATTCTCCACCACGCTGCCTAGTATGCAGAGGCGCGTGGTGTTGTAAACGCACTTGTCCTCGTTGTAGGTGAGGTTGAGTTTTTGTGCGGTTTTCAGGAACCTCTCGAGGTTCGAGTCGTGATCCTGCTGGTTGTGACCGCAGATGGTGACGTTGTCGAGGTAGGGGAAGGTTGCCTGCAAGTGGTGGTCATCGACCATGCGGTCCATCTCCCTCTGGAAGACCGAGACCCCATTCGTCACCCCAAAGGGGACTCTGAGGAATTGGTAGAGGCGTCCGTTCGCCTCGAAGGCGGTGTACGGGCGGTCCTCTGGTCTGATAGGGAGCTGGTGGTACGCTGACTTGAGGTCGATGGTGGAGAACACCCGGTATTGGGCGATTTGGTTCACCATTTCTGATATGCGGGGTAGCGGGTAGGCGTCTAGTAGGGTGTACCTGTTGATCGTTTGACTATAGTCGATCACCATCCGTTTCTTCTCGCTACCCCTTACCACTACCACTTGGGCGCGCCACGGGCTGTTGCTGCGTTCAATAATGCACTCTTTCAGGAGCCTGTCTACCTCGGTCGCGATAAACCGCCTGTCCTCCCAGCTGTACCTCCTGCTTTTGGTCGCTATTGGCCGGCAGTTAGGGGTAAGGTTCGCGAATAGCGAAGGCGGCTTTACCTTCAGGGTAGCCAGACCGCACACTGTGAGGGGCGGCTGGGACCCACCGTACTTGAGCGTGATGCTTTGGTGGTTGCACTGGAAATCCAGGCCCAAGATCACGCTCGCACATAGGTTCTTCATGATTAATACTTTAAAATTATCATATACAGTTCCGTTAACGCACAATTGTACCGTGCAGTAACCCAGAATGGTCGATGTCTGGGTTTTATCAGCCATAGAGATGGTACCCTGAGTAGGGACCACCTTTAGGGAGAGTTGTTGTGCCAGTTCTGGGTGGATAAAGCTCTCCGTGCTTCCACTGTCAATTAAGCATTTAACCCGGCACCCGTTTACCTCGATGTCCACCATTGATCTGGATAGCGGGTGCGGCCTGGTCTGGTCCACTGTGACCGATGCCACTGTAGGGCCCTGATCGATACAAGATGGCGTCCACGTTGTCTGCTCACAAGATGGCGGACCCCACGAGGTCGGGCAAGATGGCGTCCAAGATGGCCGCTCCCACGGCGCACACGCGGCGGTGGCGGGTTTTCCGGCGGTTGGTTTTCCGGCGGGGTTCCCTCTGCACACCTTCCCGAAGTGCCCCTTCTTACCGCACTTAAAGCAGGTGGTGCCTTTCGCCGGGCACAGGTTTCTGGTGTGCTTTGGCTGCCCGCAGAAGTAGCAGTTGGGTCCCTGACGCGTCGCGGCTGTCGTAGGGCTTCTGGGGGGAGAGCGGGGCCCAGCCGGTGTCGGGCTGTCGGGCGGGGAAGATGCCTTCCAAGATGGCGGCGCCCTCGGTGCACACGTGGCGGCGTGGACGGCGCGGGCTGAAGAGTAGGCGTCCGAGTTTCTCTGGGCCACATCCAGGGATCACGCGGTGTCCGCAGCCTGTTTCAGGTCCAACCCCGTTTTTTCCAGCAGTCTTTGCCGGATGTAAGTGGAGCTGAGGCCTGTGATGAAGGCATCGCGAACAAGCTCGTCAGTGTACACTGCGGCTTTTACATCTCGGCACTTGCAGTCTTTGCCAAGCATTTTCAGGGTGCTTAGGAACTCCTCCACCGATTCCCCAGGTCGCTGTGCGCGGGTAGCGAGCAGGTGCCTACCATACACCTCATTCGTAGGCTGCTGGTAATGCGCCTTTAAGATGTCGCAGGCGGCCAGGTACGTCTCGGCGTCTTGGATGAGGGGGTAAACCCGGTGGCTTACCCAATTCCGCAGAATTCCGAGTCTCATCCTCGCAGCGTCCGTAGCGTCTTTGACGGCTGCGGAATTGTCCAGGAAGAATTCCATACACTCAAACCAGTGTCCAAAGCGTGCTGATGCGTCCGGAGCATGTTGATCCAAATCCAAACCTTCGGGTTTCAGGAGTTGATCCATAGTGTTGAAAAATAAGTTAATAAAATTGATGTGCCTCAATAATTCCGAGACTCGAAGTTAGCAGAACAAAAACAAGGCTTTTATTAACTTAGAAAGTAACACGTAAGAGAGAGAGATGTCTTCCTTCTGGAGACTGAGGCCAGACTGAAGCTAGCTTACAAACGGGGCCAGGTATGGGCAGAGCCCTACACACAGCACATTCCAGCACATTCCAGTATACAATACAGCACATTCCAGTACACAATACAATGAGGTCTAGGGGAAGGGAAATGACACTGAAACCGATCTCAGTCACAGGCAGTGGTGAATGGAATATTTCATCACACTGACATCCTCCAAGCAATTGCCTGGACGGACCCGCCCGTTGGCCATATGGAGGCCAATGAAGCCAAAATCAGAAGTGCTGGGAGGGGGCAGCTGGGAGCAGGTCCGAAAGCTGCCAAGCAGCGAGCCCGCCTTCAACCCGCCTCTGTTATTAAAATCGAGCCCAGAGAGTAAGATGAAGCAGAAAAAGATCGCATATGACAGATGTCAGGTCGAGAATACATCTGAGAATCGGGTTAAATATAGAAAGTTCAAAGGAGACGTGAAAAAGAAAATGGCCCAGAAATTCGGGTCGGGGGCTTCCCGCGGGTGCAAGCCCTCGACCTGCACTTACCTTGCGCGCCGGCAGTTGAGCTGTAGGGCCCCGTGGAATTCCGCTCCGGGGCCTGACCCAGAGGCCGGCGCGCTGTGCTGGCTTGTCCCAGGGGCGTAGTTAGTGCGATGTGTCCCCTGGGATCACGTAAGCCATGGGCAGCCAATCGGAGGAGGGAAAAGCCCATTCATAAGATTGACAGGAAGGCCTGTCTAAACTTATGAATACTACGGGCCTCAAAATAGCATTAAACCTTCAAATACATTTTTTTTTAAATCACACTTTTTCAATAAACTACAAATTACATTAAATAACTATTTTAAACAATAATTTAAATTTTTGAAAAAAATAATTTTATAAAAAAACGGGGCTAAAAATAAACTTACCTTGCTTTAAAGTATTTAAAAATAATAAACCTGTGGAAAAAATGTTTTAATTTTAATTAATTGACTACTTACCTTGTAAAAAGCAGGCCTTACGCCTGCTTTTTAAATGTGTAAATCCTACAGGCTTAACCTCGCGTGAAAACCTGCAAAAAAAAACTAAGTTCAAAGCGCACGCGTAGCCTCCCCTGCGCACGCGTTCAACCTCTGAACCCCTTCGCTCAGAGGATCGGAAGTGCCAGTTTCCCACGCATGCGCAGTGCATGCAGGAAACCCGCACTTCCATTCGGCCTACGCGTGAGTACCCCATGCGTACTCACCCGTGGAGAGCCGAATTTCTGGGCCAATAAGAGGGGCAAAGAGAGGGTATGAGAATAGAATGGCAGCTAACATAAAAGGTAATCCAAAATTCTTCTATAGGCATATAAATAATAAATGGGTAGTAAGAGGAGGGGTGGAGCTGATTCAGGACCAAAAAAGAGACCTATGCATGAAGGCAGAGGGTATGGCTGAGGTACAAAGTGAGTACTTTGCCTCTGTCTTCACCAAGGAAGAAGATGCTGCCTTAGACATAGTGAAGGAGGAGGTAGAGGAGATACTGGATGAGATAAAAATTGATAAAGAGGAGGTACTAGAAAGGCTGGCTGTACTTAATGTATACAAGTCACAAGCTCCAGGTGGGATTCATCCTAGGATGCTGAGGGAAGTGAAGGAAGAAATCGCGGAGATCCTGGCCATAATCTTCCAATCCTCCTTAGAAATGGGGGTGGTGCCAGAGGACTGGAGAATTGCAAATGTTACACCCTTGTTCAAAAAAGGGTGTAAAGATAAACCCAGCAACTACAGGCCAGTCAGTTTAACCTCGGTAGTGGGGGAACTTTTAGAAACAATAATCAAGGACAAAATTAACAGTCACTTGGACAAGTGTGGATTCATTAAGGAAAGCCAGCACAGATTTGTTAAAAGTAAATCGTATTTAACCAACTTGATCGAGTTTTTTGATGAGGTAACAGAGAGGGTTGATGCGGGCAATGCGGTTGACGTGGTGTACATGGATTTCCAAAAGGCGATTGACAAAGTGCCACATAATAGGCTTGCCAGCAAAGTTGAAGCCCATGGAATAAAAGGGACAGTGGCAGCATGGATACGAAATTGGGTAAGTGACAGGAAACAGAGTAGCAGTGAACGGTTGTTTTTCGGACTGGAGGAAATTATACAGTGGTGATCCCCAGGGGTCGGTTCTAGGACCACTGCTTTTCTTGATATATATTAATGACTTGGACTTGGGTGTACAGGGCATAATTTCAAAATTTGCAGATGACACAAAACTTGGAAGTATAGTGAACAGTGGGGAGGATAGTGATAGAATTCAAGAGGACATAGACAGGCTGGTGGAATGGGCGGACGTGTGGCAGATGAAATTTAACGCAGAAAAGTGCAAAGTGATGCATTTTGGTAGAAAGAATGAGGAGAGGAAATATAAACTAAATGGTACAATCCTAAAGGGGGTGCATGAACAGAGAGACCTAGGGGTATATGCACACAAATTGCTGAAGGTAGCAGGGCAGGTTGAGAAAGCAGATAAAAAAGCTTACGGGATCCTGGGCTTCATGAATAGAGGTATAGAGTACAATAGCGAGGAAATTATGATGAATCTGTATAAAACACAGGTTCGGCCTCAATTGGACTATTGTGTCCCATTCTGGGCACCGCGCTTTAGGAAGGATGTGAAGGCCTTAGAGAGGGTGCAGAAAAGATTTATGAGAATTATTCCAGGGGTGAGGAACTTCAGTTATGTGAATAGACTGGAGAGGCTGGGGTTGTTCTCCTTAGAGCAGAGAAGAGTGAGGAGATTTGATAGAGGTGTTCAAAATCATGAGGGGTCTGGACAGAGTAGAGAGAGAGAAACTGTTCCCATTGGCAAAAGGGTCGAGAACCAGAGGACACAGATTTAAAGTGATTGGCAGAAGAACCAAAGGCCACACGAGGAAATACTTTTTTACATTGCGAGTAGTTAGGATCTGGAATGCACTGCCTGAAAGGGTGGTGGAGGCAGACTCAATCACGGCTTTCAAAAGGGAGGTGGATAAGGATCTGAAGGAAAAAACTTGCAGGGCTACGGGAAAAGGGCGGGGGAATGGGACTCTTGCAGAGAGCCGAATGACCTTCTTCCATCCTGTAACCATTCTATGATTCTATGATTCTAAGTATCTATGGCAGGCCCTAAACTTGTAACACTCCTGTTATGAAAATAGCAAATTTAGCAACCTATTTGGATAAACGCCTGGAAAATGAGCAGTCAGACAAAAACCTAGGGTTCCAACAATCACCAATGTCTCCAGTACAGTATTTATACATGAAATGACTCAACTAATGGAAACTTTGGGATGGTGCTCAATAGATATATTTTTACAAATGATGAAAGGCCACCCCCTGACCTCCAGAAAATTACCTTTGAGTTGTAGTATGAATATTCACCCTCCTTAGAAGACAGAAACCAGAATTGCTGATCCGTTGGCTACAATATTACAAATGGAAAGGTTAGCCAAGAATAAATGGAAAATGCCAAGGAAGTACCAGCATCAGAATAACATCAAGGTGAAGTGAGAATGGTACCGTCAAAGATGACTTTCACTGTCTTTGTGAGTACCAGTCAGTCCATTATTCTCTCGTGTTAAATTTAAGGGTACATGGTATCAACAACTCTACATGTTTACATATTTACAGCATCCAATACAGAAAAACAGGAAATTTTAGGAACAGGAAAAGGCTATTTGATACAACAAGCCTTCTGCTTTTTGGTTGATCTCAAACTCACTTTCTCAGCATATCTTTCTATTACCTCTTTAAAAACAAAGCCAGTTATCTCTTTGACCCATTTATACTATTTACTTAATGATCTTCACATGCCTTATACCCTTTTGGGTCATTTTGAGTTTTGGATGACCAACCGGCAGTCACCCGCACTTGAAACGAAAAAGCGGCAATGATTTTGAGCCACGGCTTCATTAACATTGGGTCAGCGAGCTGTGGGTGCCAAACATGCGTCCCAATGCAACGTGCCAGATTGAGGCATACCAATATCAAGTTTCCCTGGCTGGGAAAGGTAACTGCTGGGGTGCTTGCGATTGCATCAGTCAAACCATACTTACCTTGGCTGCGCCTCTTCTCCGCTATTGCCCGTAGAAATGATCGGAGCATGAACGGCACTTCCAACCTAAAATGATATGTGTAGTCCTAGGACCAGAATTTGCATGTTGAAATGAGCCTACCGCCTGAAACAGGCAGGTGCTTCAGGCGCCCAGCAGTAGGTCCCTTTTAAAATGGCCCAGGCCACATTATTGTGGTTAACGGGGTGGTAAGGTTACCCATCGCATTTTAAGGCCGTTATTGCTCCATTAGCACCAGGCGATCTAAATTAAAGTCAAACCCTTTATGCAAACGGGTTCAGTCCACATTCCCTACTGCTGCTAATTATATGATGTTAAAGTAATGTCCTCTAGCTTTTGAATCTTTTTATCAATGTGAGCAATTTGTTGGGATCAACTTGGTTCATCCTCCTTATAATCAGAAAATTCCAATTAGGTCATCTTGAAATCTTTTGGAATCAGAACTGGATACTTGAACAAAACATTAAAATAGGTTGGAAACCAGCCTTTGGGAACATTTGTAACAGCAACATGAATGACTGCAGTACAAGAATTTGGTGGTTCAAGACATCAAACAGGCTGAATATTTGTAGTTAACTCCTTCAGCACAAAGATTTATGGTTTTACGGTCTAGATAAATATAACACAGGCAACATGATAGACTAAATAATTATCAATGAGCACCTCTGTATTGGATGATGCACTGATTCTGACCATAAACTTTTACTAAGTAAATTCCTTCTGCATTTTTTATTTGCGAAGTTGGGCAAAATTAAGTGACTGTACCTGGAAGAGTTCTAAATCTCAACAATATAGGAAGAATTGAAGCTAACAATAGGAAATTGATTTTCTGAAGTTAGCATGTGGCAAGTTTATAGCTGCTGCAGTTGACAACCAATTCCTGAAGAATTCTGCTGAAGAAGCTGTTGGAATCAAGAGGATAAAAAAAAATGATCCATGAATCTTGGAGGAGGTTTTGGATCTTAATGAAAAATTATATCTCATAAAAAACAGCAAAATGCCCATCCAAAACTGAAGCCAAATCGCAAATAGATGATACTTAAGATACAGCAGAAAATGATTGAATGTTAGGAAGGTTAACTTAATAATCAGTGCCAAAACTAAAGGCAATAAGACAAAATTCATATTCCAGAAGATCAAACAGATAACAAGGAAAGGATTATGTATAGTGCAGTGAAGCATAATAAAACACAGAGAAGGAAAGCTCCTCACAGTTGAATCTGATGTCCTTGAATGATAGAAAGAGTATTGTACAGTATTAAGCTATGCAACCATAAGCTGGATATCAGTCAAGTTACTTAAAGGAATTATAAACTACCTAAGAAATATCCAATAGGACCATCTAATGCCTTGGATCAGGTGAGCTGCAATAGAAACTTTGAAATTCTGCTGGTTTTGATTAAATAAATTACGAGTTTATTCAATATAGCCAGCTGTAGCCGATATGTTTAGGGCATGCATGTCTATTTGTAAAGGAGGAATGCTTTTTGCTCTTTTGGACTAAATCAGTGAATATGACATCATCTAAGAAGGTGACACGTGTAAATGTGACAACTGCTGTAATATCCATTGTAAGTAGCCAAGCTAGCAAGATAATGGTAGATGGTACCTGAAGAACACTGAACCCCTGAAGGGAACAGTAATTTGCTGAAAAGCTAGATCAAAAAATGCAGTACAGAACAGATTCTTAAACAGTGTCAAATTGACTATAGAAAAAGCATTTGACTTTTTGGTTTTGTTGCATATTTAATGCATTTGAATGGCACAATCCTGGCATAATTTGCTGAAATAAACTGATGCCAGTCACTTCTACAATGCATCTGCTGGATGCTTTGCTAATGCCAGTAGCAAAGACTGGGATGTTGGAAAGGCGAGAGGAAAATCTCTGCAACTTTTTGACAAGCAACATTAGTAAAGGGTTATTAGGAAAGTAAACATTTCCAATGAGAAAGGAGGAGCAAAGCTCAGCTGACGAATAACTGTGTTCTGCAGAAGCAATGCCTGGTATACATCCTGCATAAGGAGCAAAAACAACCAGCAAGGTTTTGCCTTGTAGGAAAAGGGTGAACTAGAAGCAAAGAGTGATCATGGACGAGACAGCCAGGCTACTCCATGAATCAAGAGTAACACAAAAGCAAAATATTGTGGATGCTGGAAATCTGAAATCAAGAGTAAAACTTTGATTTCTGACAAAAGCCCATGGAGGTATAAAAGATTTATTGTAAAGGCCCCCCACCACCCTCAGAATGAATGATTGTGACATTTTAAAGAAATATGATTCCCAGGAAAAGGTTGTTTTTTTTAACTTTAAGCAATTGGATATAGGTTACATAATGTTATTGCAGCTTGTAAATAGTATTAGCAATTGATCACAAAGTTAATTTAATTATTGCATGCCACTACATTTAAAGCATTGTACTCGAACAGGCATGCAATTACATAATGTTTGGGCATGGAAAGTATTAAAACCACTTTTGGAGATTGTTTTGCTTAAAATTGATCAAATTTCTCATGTCAAGCTCTCAACAGACTTGGTTCTTCATCAACTTGGCCTCCCTTGTGAGATCACACCTGATGCTGCTGGTAAGCAGCTGGTCAGTACAATGCTATATTGAGCTAAGAAATGTCTAGCAGTCTAATAGCTCCAAAGAAACAGACCTTAATATCAATGTGGCAGAGATAACTGCCAAGAAACAAAATCAGTATGCTTTTGTACAGACTTTGAGAAACTATGACAATTCTGATAGAATTATTTTACAGAATATTAAGAATCTGAATAACTAGCGATGATACCAACTAACTGTTTGGCCCTTGGTTTGTTTTATTTCAGGCTCTGAGAACTGATTACTCTATTTTCTATTAACATGTTGTTTTACTTAAGGACCACACTTCCTGATCCTATCTTAACCACTTACAGTCATTTCACTATGGAGAGACAAATCCAGTGCAGGCCAAAGTAAAAAAGCATTGCAGTTTTAAAAATTACACAATGTGCAGCACAGAAACTTCAAACAATTTCACAGACTGGCATTCTATCATTAATAACTGAAGCGTAATTGGAATCTGTAATAAAAAGTGGTTAAGGATGAATTCGGGATGAATTAACTTAACATAGCATAAACTTAAACATTGAAGATTGCTATTGTTTTTTTTCCCAACAGGGCACGAATGTCCTTTCAGCATTAAAATGAGTCACATTCAAGATGCAGCTGCACAGACACAAGGATCCAAAGACTCGAGCTGCCCTCTGGATTTCCAGCAGTCCTTCATCATAGGGCAGTTGCCTGTGGAGGTGCAGTGTCAGTTCATCTTGAAGCCAAGTCATCTGGCATCATGCCAGCAGATGGCTGGTAAGTATTTTTCATAGATGGTGCAGTTAGTCAAACAACACAGTTATTTGTTTATTATTTATATTGGTTTGTAAAACTGAGCTTCAAATTCCAGGCCGATGACATAGATGCTAAACGGAATGTGTTGATTCTATACAGACATTTGTTTTTAACAGAAAAAGAGAAAACGCTCAGACAATTTTCTTTTTCTTTGGGATGAGGGAAAAGCTACTGGAATTTTTTGCCCTGGGATTATAGGAAAAACATTATAGTCCTGAAACTGTGAAAGTGAGAACTTTCCTTGCAAATTCCTGCCAATTTATGGTTTGTGGAAAATCCAGCTGAAAAGCAGCAGCTTTCTGCCAAGCAGGAAATGACCTTCACTGAAAGTCAGTTTTATACATCCAAAAAAATAAAATTATACCTTCTGAAGTTCCCTTGGATTTTTAAACCCTGTAACAGCAACTCATGATAAATAATCAGGCTTTAAAGGGAAAAGAAAATCAGTTTCAGTATTGCCATATCTTCCCACTGCGACTATTAAAATGTGTGATGTATTTCTTTGGGTGCCTCAGTTTACCTCTCTAGCATAAAAGTGTTTATTAGTGAAAGGCAGACTCTGTGGTACTGTGGTGTCGACTACAGCATGTCCGGAGACCAGAAGCAGTCCTAATCCACAGGAGAAGGTACATTAGTCAATACTTGAATTTAATGAGCCATTTAGCTTAAAAATATGATGGCAGAAGTGGAGTCAAGTGAATGTTCAGAGTGAAGAAGAAGCTCTCCTTGTCTCTCTTCACCATCACTGTGGTGCTCGCTATCCAAAGTTAGATATATTTGTGATTAAACATGCTACATACTTACCATGAGATTTTTTGCTTGAATCAATATTAAATCTTCCTATAAATGGTAG
Source organism: Somniosus microcephalus (assembly GCF_052327205.1). Taxonomy (NCBI): domain Eukaryota; kingdom Metazoa; phylum Chordata; class Chondrichthyes; order Squaliformes; family Somniosidae; genus Somniosus; species Somniosus microcephalus. The sequence goes on along the minus strand of NC_140996.1, from coordinate 168,632,983 downwards.
ATGAAAATAACCAATTATTAAATCCTTGTACTAGAGCCCATTTAATTATTTACTCAGAGATTAAATCCAATTAGAATAATAGACAATACTATTTTATATTTTATATAAAAATGATATGATGTCAGATCAAAGTAAAATATGGACATGGATTGACCGTATTTAGAAAGGAAGTCGCTTAGTTTCATATTTACAAGTGAAAATAAACTTCCCTCTCCTCCCCATAACCATCTATACAACCAGGCTTCTTTTTTCCATCACCATCTCTCTCTCTCTCTCTCTCACCAACCACCTTGGTAAGCTCCTCTCCGCCACTCCTCTACCCTTACCTCAAACACCAAGGGGGAAAAATTGGGTGAGTAGCGCCACCTGTTAGCGCCTAAAGAGGCAGTCAGTGGCTGTAGCGCCACTGGCTGCGCCTCCCGCGATATTCAGCAGGGGCGCTAATGGTGGCGTTAGCCTTTTGTGCTGCGCCGCCAGCGATGACTTCATCGGTGTGTGCAGCGCCCCATTCGCGCCCCGATCGCGATAATTGGTAGCGAACGCCGCTGTAGCGCCATTCGCTACCCGCGCCTGGTTCATGGGGCCTTGCTGCGCCGGCAGAGACGCAAGTTAAGGTGGAGGTGCAGGGCGGCCGCTTTTTCAGCGGCCGCCTGCCAGCACCTCCGTCCCCGGCCTCCTGGTCCCCGCCCCCGCGGCATTGCCGGCTGTTTCCCGAGAGCCCGGCACTTCTCCTTGGTGCCGGGCTCTTTTGCCAGCAATCGCGATCGGAGCTCGCGCTGTTGCAGGCCCCTCCCCCTTAACAGTGGGAGGAAGGCCTGCAGTACCGCAGCGTGCCGTGCCGCAGCGTGTGGCGCTGCGGCACGTAGCGCTGCGAAATTCACTTTCAGCGCCCTAAGAGGGACACGGAGTGCCTCGAGCCGCGCCCCGTCTCCCTCTAGGGGCACTTCAACTGAATTTGCGGCGATCGCTAATGCGGCGATCGCGGCGCAAATTCCAGTGCCCAGGTGAAATATGCGCCGCTTGGGCGCCTCAGGCCAATTTCTAGGCCCAAATCCATCCATACGCCTGCCTCCGCCGCTTCCTCCTGCTCATTAGCTCTGCATGTCTACCCACCCATCCTAGCTCAGGGGCTACATCATTTTGCAGTTTCTCATCCATTTTCCCCTCCTGCCTTCTCAAAGCTCAACTCATCTATGAGACCTACCTTCTGTTCCCTCCCCACTCAACTCCTGACTACACAACACCCCTTCCTAGTCCTATGCTAGCTGACATTATTGATGGTTCCCTTTCCTCAGGCACCATCCTTCTTCCTTTCTGCTGTCTTCATCCCATCTCAAAAAATGCATCCTCTCCAATTCATCCTTCTCCTAAGTCCCTTTCCTCTCTAAGGTAATTGAATGTATTGTTGCCTCCCAACTATTTGTCCATCTCTCCTTAAACTCTTTGTTCAACAGCCTTAGCCAAAGTCATGAATTACATTATCTGTGACCATGACCGTGGTGCACTATTAGCTTTCATACTCCCCAACCTTCCCATAGCATTTGATATGGTTGACCATGCCATTGTCCTTCAACACCTCTCCTCTGTCCATCCAGCTCTATGGGACTGCCCTTGCACAATTCCATTTATCTGAAGATAGCTAATGTATCTCCAGCAATTACTTTTCTTCTCTCCCCTGCACTGTCACTTCCGGAGTCCTCCAAGGATTTATTTTCCCCCACGTTTTATATCTGCTTTTCAGCAGTGTCATCTGTAGGTATGGAATGAGCAGTCACATGTGCGCTGATGATACCCAGCTTTACCACTACTTCTCTCAACCCCTAAACTGCTGTCAGACTGTCTGTCCAATGTCCAGTGTTGGATGAGTCACAATGTCCTGAAAGAGTCAGCCTTGGCTCAGTGGAAGCACTCTCACCTCTCAGTCATAAGATTGTGGGTTCAAGGCCCACTCCAGAGACTTCAGTACATAATCTGGGTTGATACTTCAGCACAGTATTGAGGGAGTGCTGCACTGTCAGGGGCACTATCTTTCATGTGAGGCCCTGTCTGTCTCTCGGTGGACGTTAACGATCTCATAGCACTATTCAAAGAATAGCAGGGGAGTTCCCCTGGTGTCCTGGCCTAGATTTATTTCTCAGCCAACATCACTAAAACAGATTATCTGATCATTTATCTCATTGCTGTTTGTGGGACCATGCTGCGTGCAAATTGGTTGCCACATTTCCCTACATTACAACAGTGACTATACTTCAAAAGTACTTCATTGGCTGTAAAGCAGTTTGGATTGTCCTTAGTCGTGAAAGGTGATAGGTATAAGCAACTTCTTTTTTTTTGGACTAATTTATCCCCTTTCCTGCCACTCTCAGGTGGAATCAGATCATTCGTAATCTTGGAAATCTATTTGACACTGAGCTAAGTTTTAATTTCCACATCCTATCCAACACAAAGACCACTTACTTCGGCCTCCCTGAACCCTTTGTTGCCTCCAGACTCAATTACACTAACGAGCTCCTTGCCGGTTTCCCATTCTTCATAAATCAAAATTTATCCAAAACTCTTCTGGATGTATCTTGTCCTGCACTAAGTCCCATTCACCCATCACCTCTGTCCTTATTTGTGAAGTGCCTTGGAATGTTTCTCTACATTCATTTATAAGGCGCTACAATATCAACACTGACTGGAGCCTGTGACAAAAGTGACAAGTAACAACAGGTGGTTTCCATTATACATGTGGACATAGGAAGTTGTAATGGAATTATAAAAAAGTTGCAAGTTGTCATTAACATTTTGCTATTTTCTTCATTTAAACCATGAGGGAATGGAGCTTGATAACGCCTGCCATCACTTTACAAATATGCCTCTTAGCTGATCCTGATCATGAAGCAGTGTCAGTGGTTGTCATGGAATTATCCACAAACAACCTACCAGCTGATGGATCTTCCACAAAGACATGCAGCCAAGTATATTTTTTGAAGTGTGGAAATATGAAATTAATAATTCTTGAGCTCTCCAGTTCTCAGAATATCCTCCGACCTTTGGAGAATACATGGGAGTGTTTTGAAAGCAATTTTTAAAAGATTCAAAGGTGAAATGGTCCCAAATTTAACCTTATGCAAATCTGTTAAAGCTCATTTCATGTCATGCTCCCAGAATGGACCTCGTGTTCAGTGAGGTCATCCTTTCACTAGTATGCAGCAACTTGGAAAGCTTAGCTTTCCATCAATTTGGATCTGTTTAAATTCAGCTCTTGATATTTCTGTATAGATTTTTTTGAAGCCTGCACAGCAAACATTAGTCATCACAAGCTGGATGAAAAAATACTAGCCATGTATCACTCATAGAGAGCAACAACTAATTTAGGTTAGAAATTGTGACCTATTTGAGACCTATAGGTCTCTGTCAAAAATAAACTAACCCCATGTGATTAAATGGATTTACAATCATACGTGCCGATCGTAAAGGTCACTCTCAGCATTTCCCAGTGTTGACAGCTCTGTGAAAATGGAACTCTTCTGACAGCTCCAGCTCTCAATGAAATGAAAGTGATGGGGAGCTGCAGGAAAATGCCATCCCCAGTCAAAGCACGTATTAGGGAGGAAGTTATACAGCAGCTATCATACCAGTACCTGCTTAGTCAGTGAAAGGATAGCTCTGTGCATATGTACAAGCTTGACCCAAATGTTGATTTAACCAGAATGTTAGCAGATAGAAATGTCAATTGTCTTCCTACTTTAAAGAGGTTCAAAATGACCTTTTAAAAGGTTCTCAGGCAGCCCAACAACTGCCTGGGAATATTGCTCCAGTTGCAGTCACGCTGCAGCTGATGTGAAGCCAAAGTAATGTGAGATTCCTTCCTTGAAACAGTCTTAAACCACTTAAGACATGGAGCACCACTGGTTTAGTGACCTCATACCCTAGTTATACCACATAATTTTCATTGGGGCAATGCATAGCATTGATACAAAGGGCTTGATTTTGTCAATGGGGAGCTTTGGAGGCGGGACTCCCACTTATTGGGTTTTAGTCCCGCCTCCATTGACTTGTGGCCAGCCCACGCTACTTTCCCTTGATTGACCTTGTTAAGCCTGCCCAGTGGTGACACCAGCGATTGACATTTCATCTGTCAAGAGCTTTTGACAGATGAAAAATCAGCTTTTGACAGCTCTGTGAAGCTGTCAAACACTGACGATCTGTCTTCTAACTTGAGTCCTTCTACTCAGACTCAGTTAGAGATCTCTCCAGACCAGAAAGCAGAGGCTGCAGCTTTTGACAGTTCAGCGGCCATTCTGCTTTCTGTGCCGGTGAGCTGAGGGACTCCCGAGAACTGAAGGAAGGAAGGAAGCCTGCAGGAGAAAGTAATGGTAAGTAAAACTTATTAAAACACTTTATACTTACCTCACACACTTACCTCTGCACACATGCACCCATCACTCACCTGCACAACGGACATCTCGACCCCTCCAACCCATGCAGACCGACGGTCCGCCTCGCTAACTTGGCGTGGTTCGGAGCCGTCGGACAGCCCACACTTCAGGGCTAAAAATAGGGATTAGGCAAAAAACTGCCTGTTCACTACCTGTGAACAGGCAGTTAATTGGCACTAATACCCTTCCCGTCTCGGGGAGGTGGCTCCCAGTACAGGTCGGGCACCCGCCTCCTGGGACATTGGCATGGAGGCGGGTTGGGGGCGGGATGGGTTCCTGCCCCCCGATTCTGCAATTTTCCCACCACTCCCGCCTCCAAACCTGCCTCCTCTGGGCTTGGTAAATTGAGCCCAAAATGTATTCTTTAACTGGCCGTGATCCATGATCCTGACCAATGGATCCACTACAGACCCAATTCACATACGGACTGGGGTCAAGCAAGGCTGTGTCATCACACCAAGGCCTAGAAATTCATTATAGCTACTTTTGGGGCGGTAAAGTCGGGCGGCCGCTAAAGTTTGCGCCCGGCGCAAATTCAAGGCCATTTCGCCGATATTAATTAGCTTCGCCTTAAGAGTTTGCTCGAGCGCTAAAACTGGCGATGCACGGCTCTCTTTAGGCGCTAAGCCGGAGGTGCTGAGCGATACCGTCGAGGCCGGGCGCAGCGCAGGTGCGGCCATTTCTTGATTGACAGCAGACACCCTGGCGCCGGCCAGCTCTTAAGGGGGAAGGGTCGACTTGGTCTGCTGCCACGCCCTGGACACTGGAGCCCTCCAGCTAGGCCTGAACACTGCTGCTGGACCCAAATAGCGCCTCAAAGTATGGAGAAGGCCTGTGAATGAGCGCAGCGCTTCTCAGAGCATGATTTGAGGGTGCTGGTTAGCGCTGTGGAGAAGAGACGCCATATTTTGTTCCCAGACAATGGGAGGAAGCCACCGGCCCGCGTCTACCGGAGAGCCTGGAGGCATGTTGCCACCAGGGTGACATCCAACAGTGAGGTCCCCAGGAGCACTGTACAATGCCGCAAAAAGCGAAATGACCTCGCCAGGATTGTCAGGGTGAGTACCCTTTCCAGTGTCCTCCTCATCCTTGCATGTGCACCTCACATTATGGGCAAAGGGACCTGAAAGCCCTAATGGCCAGCCCTCATGCAGCAGCTATGGGACAGTCATGAACATCAATTGCACATTGTGCACTTAACACACTGGCCAGGCTATTCGACCATGGGAGGCAGTGCACACAAGATCAGGGCTACACACTGGCCAGGCTATTCCACCATGGGAGGCAGTGCACACAAGATCAGGGCTACACACTGTACTTAGAGGCCATCCTTTCTCTTGCAAGCCAAGCTGGCCAATAATAAGAGGAGCCGGACTGTGACCGGGGGAGGCGGACCCCAGATCCAGCCGCTCACCAAGCTGCAACAGCGCGTGGAGCGCATCATGGGTGCCCGGGTGATTGGCCCCGTTGCATCTGGAGATGCCGACCCTGTTCTGGGCACCAATGGTAAGGACATCACCTTTTGGACCTCTCTCGTCCCACTTGCGCATCAGATCTACATCCTTTGCCACTGTCCGACCAATGCGCTGAATGCCACCACTCATGCATCCCTCGCTGATGCCCTCTCCTCACTCTAAAGCTACTCTTGTGCCTTCCTGCTTTCAGATGGTGAGGAGAAGGTCCCTGAAGTTGCCAGTGACAGCCCCTCAGAAGAGGAGGAGGAGGAGGAGCAAGAGGAAGGCGGCCCATCAGGGGAACCCTCAGCCGCGGCAAGCCATGCCACTGTAGGGGAGACGTCTTCCCTGGAGGGGAGCGTGGGGGAAGTGTCGGAGGGGAGTGTAGCTCCTGGGACCAGCGGCCTGCAGAAACGCGGGAGGGGGGTGGAAGCTCAGTGGCCTTCTCCCCAGAGGGGGGAAGGGTCGGAGGGGAGTCCAATTGCTGGGCCCAGCGGCATCCAGCAACGCAGGAAGGGTCGGCCAGTTCGGCGGCCTTCTCCCCAGAGGGAGAGTCCGGCCTCCAGTCTGGAGACGGTCAACGCCGAGGAGATGCGCCGCCTCGAGGACATGTCCGCGGACTCGGAGCGCCGGCACACGGAGCTCATGGGGGTAGTGGGACGGATGCCTGAGGCCATCGAGTCCCTGTCTCGGAGTGTCACCGAATTCGGGGCCTCTCTGGCAGCGACTGGCCAGGTGATCAGTGGTGCCGTGCAGTCACTGGCTGCTCTGATGCAGTCACAGAACAGGGCAACACGGGCACTCACTGCTGCCACACTCGCTGTGTCAGCCCGGCATCGCCAGGGCACCCGGCGCGCTGCAGCAGCACAGCGGTCTGTCCCTTGGCAGATTGCTGCAGTGCTGGCCCGGGCGAGTGCCAGTGTCTCAGGCGACCAGCGAGCACCTGCCATCCGCCAGCTTGCCCCCATTCCTCCAGCCGCCACTGCCACTCCCCCAGTGGAGCTGCCACGAGCTGCTGCAGCGACTGATGCTGGCCAGCCACAGCTGCAGCATTCACCAGCCGGCCCCTCGAGGGCCAGACCTCATCTAGGCCGACCCCCAAGGGCATCTGCCGTCACGACATGTGCTCCTCAGGAGCCTTCCCCCAGCCTTGCAGCAGCCACTGGCCTCACTTTGAGGAGGAGCAGCAGGGCGTCCAGGGGCCGGCAAAGTTTGCAGAAGGCATCGCCCTCGCGGGACACAAAGTAGAGGGTGTGTCCAAATGTTGTGTTTTTTGGAATGGTTGTTTTTTGAAGGCCGAGGATGAGGCCATTTTTGTTTACATCTTTTGTTAATCCTCCCCAGGTTGTGGGAGTGAGTCATGTGTGTGAGTGTTTTTTGGGGGTTTCGTGTGTTCTTGGTTTTCATGTGGGAAGGGCCCTGATTTTGTACAATAAACCATTTTATTTATTCACATTGTCCATGTTTGATCTTTGAAGTGTTTGTTGCCTTAACCGGCTGAGGGCTTGCGGAGCGGCTGCAATCATGTTCTTTCATTGGCACAAGCCATTCCCTGACAGGGGGCCTAGAAGTGACGTTCAATAAGCCACCGACGGGCGGCCCTTGGACCTCCCTCCTGGGCTGGTACTCCTCGTCCTCCTCCTCCTCATGCTCCTCCTGCTCCTCCACGTGAGGTGGCAGTGCCTGAGTCCTGCGGATAGCCAGGTTGTGCAGCATGCAGCAAACGACGACAAATTGGGAGACACGCTCCTGCGAATACTGGAGGGCTCCCCCGGAGTGATCCAGACAGCGGAACCGTTGCTTCAGGACGCCGATTGTTTGTTCGATGAGGTTCCTGGTCGCTTGATGGCTCTCGTTGTATGCCTCTTCAGCAGGGGTCGTGGGCGCGCGGAGCGGGGTCATGAGCCAGGTACACAAAGGATAGCCTTTGTCCCCGATAAGCCATCCTCTTGGGTGAGGCTGTGCCTGGAACATGTCAGCCACAGTTGTCTGTCGCAGGATAAAGGCATCGTGGCTGCTGCCTGGAAAGCGGGCATTGACAGCTAGGATGCGCTGCCTGTGGTCACACACCAGCTGTACATTGAGGAAATGGTAGCCCTTCCGGTTGCGGTAATCCTCGGCATGCTCCAGAGGTGCCCGCAAAGCCACATGCATGCAGTCAATGGCGCCCTGCACCATGGGGAAGCCCGCTATTCTTGCAAATCCCACTGCACGCTGCTGCTGCTTGTCCAGGGTCATGGGGAAGGAGATGAATTGACATCTCCTTCTGAAAAGGGCATTGGTCACCTGGCGGATGCAGCAATGCACGGCGAACTGGGAGATGTTAGCGATGTCCCCAGCAGCGGATTGGAAGGAGCCGGTGGCATAGAAGTTGAGAGCCACCGTCACCTTCACTGCCACCGACAGAGACGTCCTGCGCATCAGCTGTGGACGCAGATCTCTGTGAAGCAGCTGGCAGATGTCTGCAACCACCTCCCTTCTGAATCGCAGCCTCCTAACACACTGCGCGGCAGACGTGTTGAGATAGGAGAACTGCTGGCGGTATACCCTGGGTGGGTAAGGCCTCACTTGGCGACGCCTGTTGCCCTCTCTGTGTCTAGCCAGGGCTGCCACTCTCTCACGGCGTCTGTAAGCCCTTCCGACATAAGGCTGAAACTCAGCGTTGGCACCCAATGCAGCCCCCATAATATGCTGGCAAACACTGAGATCTCAATGAAGGCAAAGATAATTGCAAAGCTCTGGCCTGAAGCCAAAAAGACCTGTCCTAGTGTTGGGCCAAAGCAGTACGCTCTCTTCCTTGGTCTCTCTCCAAAAATCCATTGCACAAGAGTGAATGCTGCAAAATGGCTGCCCTTTATAGTGCAGGGTAAGTGCCCTTTAATTTGCGCTCCCCGCGGCCCGCCTCGGCTGTGTACCGTTCCACTTCACAGTCGTTAGGGCCGCCCGACGCACAATGGGGCGGCGCGAGTGAAGTTCCGGTTCCGGGCGCACAAAGGGCGTTGCACGACGAAATGACGTCATGATCTGTGCGCGCAGCTGAGCGCGCGCAAAGACTTTGCACCGGCGCGAAATGTCTACTGAAGTTGGGGCGAGGCGCAGATCGCGCTGCGCCCGGGCGCTAAGCGCCTAGCGCTCGAGATCTGCTCCTCCTAAGGCGCTAACGGCTGGCGCAGCCAACTGAATTTCTAGGCCCAACACTCTTATTGATCTTCCTGGCTGCAATACTCCATCTCACCCTCAATAAGCTCCCCACTGGAGTGGAGCTAATCTATAGAACAAACGGGAAACTGTTAAACCTCCGTCGCCTCCAGTCCAGATCCAAGATTGTCCCATCCTCTGTCATCAAATTACAGTATGCAGATGACGCTTGCATCTGCGCACACTCTGAGGCCGAACTCCAAACCATCGTCAACACCTTCACTGAAGCGTATGAGAGCATGGGTCTTACACTAAACATCCGTAAGACAAAGGTCCTCTACAAACCTGCCCCCACCACACAGTACTGCTCCCCAATTATCAAAATCCATGATGAGGCCTTGGACAACGTGGACCACTTTCCATATCTCGGGAGCCTACTGTCAACAAGGGCAGACATCGATGACGAAGTCCAACACTGCCTTCAGTGTGCCAGTGCAGCCTTCGGTCACCTGAGGAAGAGAGTGTTTGAAGACCAGGACCTCAAATCCAGCACCAAGCTCATGGTCTACAGAGCAGTAGTGATATCCGCCCTCCTGTATGCTTCAGAGACATGGACCATGTACAGCAGGCACCTCAAAGCACTGGAGAGGTACCACCAACGCTGCCTCTGCAAGATCTTGCAAATCCATTGGCAGGATAGGCGCACCACCATCAGTGTTCTCGCTCAGGCCAACATCCCCAGCATCGAAGCTTCGACTACGCTCGATCAGCTCTGATGGATGGGCCACATCGTCTGCATGCCCGATACGAGACTCCCAAAACAAGCGCTCTACTCGGAGCTCCGACATGGCAAGAGAGCCCCAGGTGGGCAGAGGAAATGCTTCAAGGACACCCTCAAAGCCTCCTTGAAAAAGTGCAACATCCTCACCGACACCTGGGAATCCCTGGCCCAAGACCGCACAAAGTGGAGGAGATGCATCCGGGAAGGTGCCGAACACCTCGAGTCTCTTCGCCGGGAGCAAGCGGAAGCCAAGCGCAAACAGTGGAAGGAGCGCATGTCAACCCAAGCACCCCATCCACCCGCCCCTGCAACCACGGTCTGCCCCACCTATGACAGAGACTGTCGGTCCCGCATTGGACTCATCAGTCACCTGAGAACTCATTTTTAATGTGGAAGCAAGTCATCCTCGGTTCCGAGGGACTGCCCAAGAAGAAGAAGAAACAGTCTTAAACCATTTGGTAAGACATGGCGCACCACTGGTTTAGTGACTTCATACCCGAGTTATGCCACATAATTTTCGTTGGGGCAATGCATAGCATTGATACAAAATGTATTCTTTAACTTGCCAGTTCGAGAGCATGTCAAAAAAACTTTGTGAATAATTACTGTCAGCATTTCAAAGAGACACACTGAAGAACAGACTAAAAAGCAGGATTGTTGGTTGCAGATGAATACAATATAAGCTTTTATGTTTGATTTGCAATATTTGCATGCCCAAGTTACACAAATAGCATATTGCTTATATTAGGTTTGTTATATAATACATGAATTACCCTTAGAAGATCATAATTCTAGATAAAAGATGTGTAATTGTTTTAAATTAATAAAGATTGCTGTGCTACTTCAATAGACCTTATCATCAAAAAACTCTTTCAAAAGTAACAAACTCAATCAATAACATTAATGCAACCATAACATTTAATAACTGTTTGTTATTTGTAGAATTTGTCATTTAATTCTTTGAAGCATAATTGAAATCAAAGCAGTTCTTTGCAGCAAATCTACCAAAGCATAACACTTAGTCATTGAGATATTAACACCCATGCAATTTTTATGTAACCATAGCAACTTGAAAAAGCAAATGCCGGAATATCGTTTGCAGATGATTTTTTCAGGAAGCCTCTCTTACCTCTTGCTGTTTTTCTTCTTTCTGCAGATCCAAGTCAAAAGCAATACAAAAGGAAAAGGTCAATTATGAACTGGGCCTTCTGGCGTGGTTCCGGTACTCTGTTAGACAACACACCTCTGTCCCCAACCTCCATAACACCAGGCAGACTCTTCGGCCTTCCACTGCCAGCCATTTGTGAGGACGACAATTTCCCAAAGCCAATTATGGTAAGTGGCAAAATGGCTAGAGAAGGGGGAGAGAAAGTAACTTATCTATAACCACTGAGAATTGAAGTATGTCACCGAGACAGTATACATGCTGAGAGGGGGATCATGTTAAAAGATTTACTGATCATTATCTATAGATATGAACAAGTGAAAGATTTATAATGTAATGGCAATGTGATAATGACATTCAAACAATGTATAAGTTGGGTAATTTTTTTCTTCATTTAGAATGCATGAAAAGAAATTCCATCACGTTTTATATTTATAGAATGCACACTTTATCATAATAATTGCCTGGATAAGAGGTTTTGTCATGGGGAGGGGAGGAGCTGACTTGGAAGTGGAACAATTAGTCTTCAGTGACATCATTTTATCCACAGTTCTTGGCTGGAAAGTAATGGCAGGTCAATTCAGAAAGCTTTCATAAGCAAGCAGAGGGACTTTGACTTTCCATGATGCCTCCCCGAATATAAATGCAATAATTAGTATGGAACTGAGTCATTGAGACCCAATTTACATTTATATAGCACTTTTCACAACCTCATAATGTCCCAAAGCGCTTTACAGCCAATGAAGTACTTTTGTAGTCACTGTTGTAATGAAGGGAAATGCGGCAGCCAATTTGCGCACAGCAAGGTCCCACAAACAGCAATGAGATAATGACCAGATAATCTGTTTTTAGGTGATGGTTGAGGGATAAATATTGGCCAGGGCACTGAGAAGGTCCTCGGTGTGATGCTCAGTCTGTGTTGAGTTAGCTGCTGTCAGTGCTGATGGCAGCACCATAGACTCTTAAGCCTAGATTGTCCGACTGGTAATATTTTAACACCAGCGGTAATTCATTTAAAATAAATCCATTATGATTGGCGGCTCCTGTAATTTCAATCAGGATTCTTTCTGTACGTTATTCTTAGAGTTGTAAACAGTAAAACCATTGAATCCTGAATGATTCAATTAGCTTGAATTAACAAAATCTGTGAGCACCCTCACTCAATATTTTCTGCACTTAAGTCATCCTTGGTTCCGAGGGACTGCCTAAGAGAGAAGATTTTCTGCACACTAGTAATTAAAGAGAAACACTATTCATCAACCTATCACTAAGTTCTAAACACTAATTTGTACTCAGTGGGCAGGATTTTAACTCAGGTGCGGGATGTTGTCGTGTTATCCGAATTTCATGTTTCCCACACGAATCTAAGTGGATGTGGGAGATTGATGCAATTTTAACTTAAGTGGCCAATTGATTTCTAACGTGTGGGAAACCTTTGCAAATGGGTTTTTCATGACTGAAAGTCCCCTCCGATGATGTCATCATTGCTGCTGCATTTAAGGTCTACAGCAAGCTTTGCTTCTTCTGCAGGCTTCCAAGCTTTCTCCATTTGGTGTCAGAGGGTCCTGCAGGAAAGATGAAAAGCGGGAGGCCCAGATCAGCTCCTCATTTCGACGAGGTGGCCCTGCAGGCATTGGTGGATGGGGCTAGGGCCAACAGGGAGGTGCTCTTCCATTCCTCAGGGAGGAAGAGGCCTCCCAAGCACACTAAGGCAGTGTGGATGCAGGTGGCTGAGGAGGTCAACTCATTGGGAGTCACACGGCGAACCTGGATTCAGTGCCGGAAAAGATTTCATGACCTTCAGCGCGCTGGAAAAGTATGAATTTCCCATCACCCTCAATCTGATCCCCATTGCCTTTCCTCACCAGCACTCAGCTTTAGCAATCTCTTCCTCCACATCCCACTTGACACTGACATCCATGCACCCTTACCCATTCCCTCTCTCTCTATGCTCACATTCACATAACTATTCGACCATGCAGTCCTCACACTCCCTCTCACTCTGATGCTATGAAAACAACTGACAACACACAGGGAGGGCCCTTGGTCTTGCCACCTCACTCTATCTTTGTCTCCTTCTAAGTATCTATGCTATGCAATCTCTACACTCACTCCTTCATTCTCACTCAACCTCCACTTGTCTCCCTCATTGCAGGAAAAGAGAGCTCACAACAAAAGAGAGCGAGCCAGGACAGGAGGAGGGACAGTCTCTATAGTCCACCTGACCCCCTGGGAGGAGGCAGCACTTAAAATAGTGGGACTGGAGGATGATGCGCATGTGGGGGACGGACAGACGGGTGCAACATAGCAAGCTGGTGACAGAAAAGTTTCCCATCTCTTTCTTTGACATTGCATGAGTCGCTGATAATGATTGTGAAGCTCTAACAGATGGACTTATGAGCATCTGCAAAAAGCAATGTGCATGTAGCCTTGGCATCACATCTCTGACTCTTTCCTTTACTCCCCCACAGGACCATCACAAGCATCCGTCCCTTCTAGCCAGGAAGAAGAGGCTGAGCAGCCAGACTCCTCAGAGGAATCTGCAACCTCTGAGGGCGCAGCGTCACCAGAAATCTGCGTACCCAGCACCAGCGCAGACACTCACACCTTGGTGGTACCTTCGGGACATAGAGTAGTGTTGTCACCTGGTGTATCACAGCTCACAAGTGAGCATCAGCAGATTGTGGAGACAGGGACAACAGTGGAGAGTCCTAGTCGGAGGGAGCAGGACTCTGCCAACTCGGCTCAGCAGCATGTCGACCCTCTGCCTCTGGGTCCATCCATGAGATCAGCGGTGATGGAACTCCAGGAACAGATGCAGGAGTCTCTGGCAGGTTTTGTCTCTAGGGTCGCTGTGAATGTGGAGCGAATGGAGGAGTCCATCGCTAACATGAGCAGAGCCTTTGTGGAGTCATTGGCGCATGAACGCATCACCACGGAAAGGATGGCAACCTCTGTGGAAAGGATGGCTACCGTAGAGGAGAGGATGGCTATGGTAGAGGAGAAGATGGCTATGGCCATGGAATGACATCTCTTGAGGAGTGATGGGCATCTATTGAACAGAGAAACCAGACCTTCATGGAAGTCCTTCTGAGTAGGACTGCCATTGCAGATACGGGTCCCCATGGCCCCCCTGATGTGCAGCAAGGTGCTCTCCAGCCATTTGCAGGTGCTGAGGGGGACCTGACCCATGAGAGGGAGGTTGGTGGCAGACCTCAAGGAAGTGGGGGCTCCTCTCCAAGTGCTCACACTTCCATGCCACTGCAGAACCCTCGGTCAGAGCCCCACCGGAGTCCACACCCAAGTAAGATAGGCGCCTCAACCCCTGCACAGCCGCAGGAGCAGCAGACTGTTGACGAGCCCTCACAGGCTCGCCACCCCAGAGGACACCCGCCAAAGGTGTCAAGACAGGAGCAGCAGCAAAGTGAGCAAGGGGCCTCCACATCTGCTGAAGCCACAGGGGAGGCACCACGTAGGAGCACACGTAAGAGGAAAATTCTGCACAAATAGTCACAAGGGTAGTCACTTGGGTGCAATTTTGTGTTTACTGCAAAAATGCCATCACTTCGGTAATGTATGATGTGCCTTCAATAACTCAAAGACAAGGAATTTAAAGGATTCAACTAAGGCTTTTAATCACTAAGAACATAGCAGCATTACAGGTCTTCCCACATCGGGCGTCTGGTAGAAATGACTCATACAGCTCCTGAGACCTTTATATGGCAAAAGACAGGGGCGTTGCCAATACACACAATAGGAACAAAAGGGGGCGGTTCACACAATACAAGCAGGTGAAACACACAGGTAAAACACATAGGCTGATGAAGGCATATATTTCATCACAATGTACATAAAATTTCTGATGGCAAATGGTGCAGTTGTATCGTCTGTCATTTCGCTAGTGAGACTTCCACATTGAGGGCTTAGGCATACTTGCAACTGTCAGTATGGTGGTCGGAGTGCTAGGAATCCTCTGGTTCTTGGCCATTGTCAATGCTCTGGTAAGAAGCTGCGAGGCAAAAGTGTTTGTTTGACTAGGCTAAGCAAATCTGGCCAGGATGAGTGCATCCCTTGCATCCCGAGCAGCAATGTTGTCGCGCGCTGGCGCCTTCTGGCCTGTGCATCTTCAGGTGGGTGACTAGCAGCGTGCCGCTCCTGTTGATGCTCCTGCTGTTGGTGCTGCTGTTGCTCATGGTTCTGCTGCTGCCGCGGCTGGTCTGCATCCAAATCTGATGTCCAGGAGGAAAGGAATTAAATGTTTGCCATGCTTCTGGAATATGCCTCAGTTGAAGAAGCGCTTAGTCAAGGTGGGGAGAGGGGTTTCCCAGGAGGTCACACTGGAGATGGGTGTGAGGCTCCAACCTTCCACAGGTGTGGTTAAGCCTTCTAAAAGTTGCCCCAGACCTGAGACCATGAAGTTCAGCCACCTGCAAATCATGGCTGATCAAATCTCCTCTTTAATGGTTGACCTGCAGTTGATAGTCAGCAATCCAATAGTGCTCCCGCCAGGTTTCACACTCGTGTTTCCCACCAGGCGTGTTTCATGTGGAAAAAGGGTTAAATTCGCAAGGGCCTTTCAAAATAGGATTATAGAGGCCATTTAGTGGTTGTTAAGGGCCTTAACAACCAGTCCCGCCTGTTGGATGCTCAGAGTCGGGAACCAGGCGGGGTTGGGGGGGGGTCCCGCCCGCCAGTTTTTGCGATTTTAACCCTCCGCACGCCTCCAAGCCCGCCTCCACGGCTCAATGAAAATCGAGCCCAGTGAGTCTGTTTGATGAACCTTTGCTTTGGTGAAGTAAAGCAACATTTAGAAGCTATTCTATCCACAAATAAATGCAAATGGTCGGTACAGGAAGTGATTGAGATGTGTCTAACTACTGGTTATTTATTTTACAAAACAGGATGGATGATCCCAAAGGTTGAAATGAATCCCACAAACCAATAACAACAACAACTTGCATTTATAGAACAGCTTTAATGTAAAGAATATCCCAAGGCTGTTCACAGATAGACAGATGGAAAACAGACACTGAGCTGGGGAAGGCGAGATTAGGAAGGGCGACCAAAAGCTTGGTCAAAGATATGGATTTTGAGGAGGATTTAAAGAGAGGTGGAGCGGTTTAGGGAGTGAGTTCCAGTGAGTAGGACCCAGACGGCTTAATGTTCTGGTGCCAATGATGGGGTGAAGGGAGGGGGGGCATGCACAAGAGCCTGGAGTCAGAGGAACAGAATTTCCAGGGGGTGGGGGGGCTGATATCTGCTGGATGAGGTTTCAGAGTTACAGTGAGGTGAGGTCATTAATTTTGAGACAAGGGCAAGGAATTTAAATTTAAGGGACCGGCTGCCAGTGTAGATTAGTGAGGACATAAGTGCTTGGTGAACAGGACAAGATTTGTACGGAGGACGTCTGGACAAGCTGGAATTTATGGAAGGTAAAGGATGGGAGGCCAGTTAGGGGAGGATTGGAGTAGTTGAGTCTGAAGGTGACAAATGCATGGGTAAGGATTTCAGCACAGGGGAGCTGATATAGAGGCAGAGGCAGGCACTGTGACTGAGGTGGAAGTAAATGATCTTTGTGATGAAGAAGACATACAGTCTGAAGCTCAGCTCAGGGGCGAACAAGACTCCAAGATGGTGAATAATCTGATTCACCCTGAGAAAGTGTTCAGGGAGGGGAATCGAATCAGTGGCAGCGGAATGGAGTTTGTGTTGGGGATGAAGTCAATGGCTTCAGTTTTCCCAATGTTCAGTTGCAGGAAATTACAGCTCAACCAAAACTAGATATTAGACAAGCAGTCTGACAGCACATACAGGTTGAGAGAGGTGGTGGAGAGGTAGAGCTGGGGGTCATATGATAATAGTTCTACACACTGCTGCCCATAATTTTAAATCATCATGGCATATATACATCTACTGTCAGTGATCTTTGATAAAATGAAACCTTTCTTTGTGTAGTCACTGGCAAGTACAGTTATTAGTTGTGTTGTCTCAGAGGGTTAAAGCAGAAGGCAGGTTTACAAGCTGCAGTTAAGTGGGTTTCATAACACACTCATGGTTCTTTTCCTTTTTTCTCTATATTTTAGGACATGCTTTCCTTTCTGTTTCATGAAGGCCCATTCACCAGGGGCATTTTCAGACGTTCTGCTAATGCTAAAGCCTGCAAAGAACTGAAAGAGAAGTTGAATTCTGGAGCTGAAGTGCACTTAGCCGGTGAATCTGTGTTTGTGACCGCTGCTGTGTTCAAAGTACGTTAAGAGTGTGCACTCAGAATCCAAATTACATTTTATTTCCATTTCCAGACTGAAGATTTCATTACACAGCTGGATTTTAATCATGTATTAAGAATGAGGTAGCCTGGGAGCATGGTGGGTTGGTACACCAGTAGTAGGACATGGGGGCCACACTAGTGATTCCCTGTACACTGAACTCCCAATCTTGGATGCGTTTTCTATGGAAGTCAGCAGGCTAAGGACAGGTGATTTCCCACTAGAAGGAAGAGAACATCAGTGAGCAAGTTGCTGAGGCCAATTGTAGCTCCCCTACTATTACTTTGGTTGAGATCAGCTAACTCAGCAGTGACAAGGGATCAAATGAGTTTATTTATTAAAATCAGGCGAGTGTACATATCCGGAGTAAAAGGAAGATAGCCACTCATTATATGTAGAGGCCCTGCTGTCCTTAAGATATATTAATAAACTTATTGAACATAAAATGGTCCTTTACTTACCACTATGCAAATGAGGTTTAAACAAATGAACTTCCAAGACTTATCAAAATGTATTCTACAAGGAGCCTGTTGTGTTAATTTAGTAGATTCCAGTTGATGCTTTCTGGTTATTTCGCATTTCACATGCCTAACCTCTTTGGGAATGCTGGATTGAAATGTCACAGTAAACATTTCCCGCTGTGAGTGAGCAGCTTTCATGCTTAGTGAGTGAAAGACAACACGAGAGGAGCAAGGAGCTAACGTGTGTATAAAGGAGATTCCCATCCATTTCTAATTCACTGACACAAACCTGGCAAAAACTGCACACAGCATGAGCCCATCATTCTCTTTACAATACCATCATAACTTTTAATGACATTTCAGTTGTATGGCCTTCTGTAATTCAAAATTCAGTCAGAGTTTTAGAAAAATAGAAAAAATATCTGAAATTAATATTCAAGGTAACTTCACAACTATATTTTTTCCACTTTTCTCTCCAACTCTGCTGAAATTGATAACTCAGACTGGGGCATGGTTTCATAGGTGGTTCCAACACCTAGTACCTCACCAAAAGGGACCACTCATCATGTCTGAGTCTAAACAATGGAGTGCCAAATTTCCTCAGGGCCTGTTGCGCAGTGCCCAGATAAAGGGGGCGGAAAAGGCCTGGCAGAGGCGGGAAATCAGGCAGCACTTGGAAACACTGGGTGTCTCGCTAGAAGAGCCTCAAAGGGAAATTTCTGCAGGTGGCAGAGGCAGACGTGACATCAGACGAAGGCAGGGCCAACAGGATGAAGCCCCAGCGGAATTCCAGTGGCTTCTGCCCCCTGATCCCTTAACGATCTAGATGCCAGAAAGATTCCAGTATTTTGTTCGATAGAGGCCTGTGACTGAAACACCCCAGAAAACTGCCAGCAGCATCGGGTGAATCAGCCCTCTTATAAAGGGCCAGTTGACAGATTTTAAAATTCTTTTTAGCCGGTTGCATCGTTTGCCCCATACATGGCTTAACAGTGCCACATATTCCTTCCCCATTACCAGTGGGCACCCAAGTTGAGGCCACACTGGTGCGGCGCCTACTGGAAGTACTTAAATTAGCTGACCCCAACCTGACCTCATCCTGACCCCAGACACTTCAGTGGAGCCAGGAGTAGAGGTCACAGAGCTCCAGAAATTCAGAATTTTACCAGTTGCCATATGAGCGTTTGGGTTGAATGACTGGCCACAAGCTGCAATGATAGTGTAATATTTCATCAGTGAGTGGAGGTTGACTCCCATTGCTTGTCTTGCCAATTAAATATATACTTCTTATTAAACCATCCTACATGCATTAACCAATGCTTGAACGATTCATCTCTACTCCTCCATTGCCAGCTGAAGGAAAATCCCATGAAGGTGACTAGCCAATTAGGGAAAGGACAGCAAATGGGAAAAACTAGCAATTAAAAAAAGAACATAAATATGAATATTTTTTAGATTTTCCATTTTATTCACTAAATGAACTACATTTATCAATAATAAAATTCAAATCCCACATTAAAATTATGGTTACAGTTAAACAGTATAGATGTCAAGAACGATATTTTAATTTAGGAATAGAGCAACTGTTCATTGAAGCTAGTTTGCATTTCTTGGCACAGGACCATTATAAGCACCTTCCATCAGCACAGGCTGCTTGTAAAGGCATGTCTTTGAAAATTAGAAAATGAATAATCCCAGTGTGATTCATTACGTGGAGGTAAAATAATTTTAAATACATCAAGAATTAAAAATTATGTAAAAATAATTGATACAATTTTCTGATTTCCAAGTTTCATAAAAGTTATAATAAATCATTAGCTGCAGAAAATCTCAATAGAGGTAAAACGAAAATTTGGGAAAGTTTTGCGTTAATCAAAGTGATTCAGAAAATAATTCTAGTTTTTCTTCTAAATGGCTTCCCTAAGTCTGCAACATGTAGAACTGCAAACTGTGTCTCAGACATTGAAATGGAAAAAGTTAAACAAAACACACAAGAATTTTTACGAAGAGGGAAAGGCCATTTCACTCTAGAAGAACTTACATGCTCAGGATGTCCCAAAGCACTTCTCAGCCAATTAATTACTTTTGAAGCGCGCTCACTATTGTCTTGTAGGCAAATGTGGCAGCTAATTAGTGCACTGCCACGTCCCACAAACAGCAATGGCCAGATAATTTGTTTTGTTTGAGGGCTAACTGTTGACTGGGGCAATTCTTTTCTCTTTGTTGAATGGTGCCATGGGATTTTGATATCTACCAGAACAACAAGGTAGATGAATTAGCTGTGGAAATAGAGGTTAATAATTATGATCTAATTGGGATTACGGAAACATGGTTGCAGGATGAGCAGGGCTGGGAGCTTAACATACAGGGGTATTCAGTATTTAGGAAGGATCGACAAAAAAGAAAGGGAGGAGGGGTAGCATTGCTAGTAAAAGAGGGGATAAATGCAATTGAAAAGAAGGATATTAACTCAGTTAATACAGAATCTATATGGGTGGAGCTAAGAAATAGCGAGGGGCGAAAAACATTAATAGGAGTGGTATATAGGCCTCCAAATAGTAAAATAGAGGTTAGGGAGGGCATCACGAGGGAAATTAGAGAAGCGTGCAATAAGAGCACAGCTGTCATCATAGGTGACTTTAACTTACATATAGATTGGACTAGCCTAATCAGTAAAAATAATGAGGAGGAGGAATTCCTTGAGTGTTTAAGGGATGGTTATCTGGATCAATATGTCGAGGAACCAACTCGGGAACAGGCTATATTGGACTGGGTACTGTGCAATGAGAAGGGACTAATCAGTAATCTTGTTGTACGGGGACCCTTGGGTCAGAGCGATCATAACATGATCGATTTCTCACTCGAAATGGAGAGCGAAGAAATTGACTCAGAGACTAAGGTCCTGAATTTAAACAAGGGGAATTATGATGCCATGAGACGGGAACTGAGTAGGTCTGATTGGACAACGTTCCTGGGAGGACTGGAGGTAGATAAACAATGGCAAACATTTAAAGATAGAATGACAAAATTGCAAAAATTGTTTATACCAATCTGGCATAAAAGGAAATCTAAAAAGGTGACTCAACCGTGGATAACAGGGGAAATTAGAGACAGCATAAAATCCAAAGATAGGGCGTATAAAATAGCCAAAAAAAGCGCCAGAGCGGAAGATTGGGAACAGTTTAAGATAGAGCAAAGGAGGGCAAAGGGCATGATCAAGAGGGGCAAAATAGCTTACGAAAACAAGCTGGCGGAAAATATAAAAACTAACTCCAAAAGCTTTTATAAATATATCAAAAGGAAAAGACTGGTGAAAACCAAAGTTGGTCCATTGCAGTCAGATACGGGGGAATATATAATGGGAAATAAGGAAATGGCAGATCAACTAAATGCATACTTTGGGTCAGTCTTTACGAAGGAAGACACAAAAAACCTCCCTGGGATATCGGGAAAAATAGGGACATTGGCAAAGGAGGAACTGACGCAAATCAATATCTCTAAGGATATGGTGTTAAGGAAGCTAAAGGGATTGAAGGTGGACAAATCCCCAGGGCCTGATAACATGCATCCTAGGGTACTGAAGGAGGTGGCCCTAGAGATAGCGGATGCACTAAGGATGATTTTTCAGAATTCATTAGACTCGGGAACAGTACCGATGGATTGGAGGGTAGCTAACGTTACCCCACTATTCAAAAAGGGGGGTAGGGAAAAAGCAGGTAATTACAGACCTGTAAGCCTTACATCAGTTGTGGGCAAAATGCTGGAGTCCATCATTAAGGATGAAATAGCGGAGCACTTAGCAAATGGGGACAGGATAGGACAGAGTCAACATGGATTTACAAAGGGTAAATCGTGCTTGACTAATCTATTGGAATTTTTTGAGGGAGTAACTGGTAGAATAGATGGGGGAGAGCCAGTAGATGTGGTGTACCTGGACTTCCAAAAGGCCTTCGATAAGGTCCCACATAAAAGATTAGCATGGAAAATTGAGGCTCATGGGATAAAGGGGAAAGTTTTGGCGTGGATAGGGAACTGGCTGTCAGATAGAAAACAGAGAGTTGGAATAAACGGCTCATTTTCTGAATGGCAGGCAGTAACAAGTGGGGTACCACAGGGATCTGTCCTGGGCCCCCAGCTGTTCACAATTTACATTAATGACCTGGATCAGGGAGTCGGATGCAGCATTTCCAAATTTGCAGACGACACTAAACTAGGAGGGGGGGTGGGCTCAGAGGAAGAGACCAGGAAGCTCCAGAGCGATTTGGACAGACTGGGCGATTGGGCGGATAAATGGCAGATGCACTATAATGTGGACAAGTGCGAAGTTATCCACCTTGGGTGCAGGAACGGGAGGGCAAATTATTATTTAAATGGCAATAGATTGGGAGAGGGGGAAGTACAGAGAGACCTGGGTGTTCTTGTACACCAGTCACTGAAGGCGAGCATGCAGGTGCAACAGGCGGTCAAGAAGGCAAACGGTATGCTGGCCTTCATAGCAAAAGGGTTAGAATACAGGAACAGGGATACCTTGCTGCAGCTGTACAGGGCACTGGTGAGACCACACCTCGAGTACTGTGTACAGTTTTGGTCGCCTCATCTGAGGAAGGATGTTCTTGCCATGGAGGGGGTGCAGCGGCGATTCACCAGGCTGATACCAGGAATGGCGGGAATGACCTATGAGGAGAGACTATGTAGTTTAGGGATGTACACACTGGAGTTTAGAAGATTGAGAGGGGACCTCATAGAAGTGTATAAAATTCTGACAGGTCTAGACAGACTGGATGCAGAAGGAATGTTTCCCTTGGCGGGTGAGAACAGAACTAGAGGACATAATTTAAGGATAAGGGCTAAACCATTTAGGACAGAGATGAGGGGGAATTTCTTCACTCAGAGAGTGGTGAACCTGTGGAACTCATTGCCACAGAGGGCAGTGTACGCCAGCTCATTAAATATATTTAAGAGGGAATTAGATATATTTCTACGGGCAAAAGGGGTTAAGGGTTACGGAGAGAAGGCGGGGACGGGATACTGAATTAAAGGATCAGCCATGATCTCATCGAATGGCGGAGCAGGCACGAAGGGCCGAATGGCCTACTCCTGCTCCTATCTTCTATGTAACCTTCTGACTCAATGGTGCTACCATTGAGCCCATCACTTTTTAAAAATCTGGCCCACCTAGCCACCTCACCATATCCAAATCTGGCCCACCTAGCCACCTCACCATATCCCTAAATCTCCACACTCTCTCTCAAAACACATCTAATTGTCTCTTGAATTCACTTGTATCATCCACTTTAATGGTCTTCTCACAACAGTCTCTGAAACAGTCTTGTTCACCTTATTTACAACAAGCGATGAACCCTGAAATATTGTCCATAAACAAAATTAACTCATGTTGGTGACTGGAAACGGTCTAAATTTTTTCACAAAATGAACAACTACCTCAGTTGTTTTGATTTTTCAATGTTCTCCTCTCCTCTCTTGAACATGCTAACTCCTTCTGGAAAACCATTATGCAGGCAGCAGCCCTCCGATACCTCAACTAAGTAACCAATCTTCAAATATAAACCCAAACAGAGAGTTAGAAGGCTCTTGGACTGTGGGGACATCACACCTGAGTCTGATTCTGCCTTCACCTGAAGTTCACACATGCACACTCTCCAGTAGGATTCTCTTTGTACTGGTCAGGACCAGGTACCATGCCGATTTTTCTCTTCGCTAGCCCAGGAGTACTTAGGCCAAGTGCAGCACTTTGTATACTTTGGTAGAGTACCTGCCAATATGTATAGCCATCTCCATTTGGGAGGGCCCTGGTCTCCATGACCAAGTCTATATGACAAACATTAAAATGCTTTCTGATTGACCAGAGAAAACATGATTTGAGTGAGCTGAGGAAATTAATGTCTGCTTGTCCATTCCCCAGGAGAGAATATGCTGCTTCAGACAGGACTTGCTGAATATAACCCAGTGTACTGAGACAAGCAATTCTGAGATGAGAGAGTATTAGTGGCAGGCACCCATGTACAGGTGCAAGTGAGCCTGGCAGTACTTGTTTCAAATATGTGAATGTCTGGTTTGGCAGTGAGGAGAACTGTAGTATTGGGCTGTCTATTTGAAATCATTACTTGCTTTAAAGATTATTTGATGCTTTGAAAAGTTCCAAAACATGAAACTTTAAGCGCTGCAATATTTTGGTTCACGAATATATTTTTATCTATTGCAAATTCAGGACTTTCTTCGGAATATTCCTGGAAGCATTTTTTCTTCAGACCTGTATGACGGTTGGATGGCAGCAATAGAAAGGAGAAGTCACGAGGAGAAGATAAAGGAAATTCACAGGTTGGTAAAACATTTAATGGGAGCATCATCACGGTGATGTAAGGCTGCATGTGAAGCCAGTAGACATTGGAACCAGTGAGGCGGACACAAGTGGGCAGACAGCAAGATATTGGGAGCTGGGGGTCGTAGACAAAAGCTGTATCACTATAAAAAATAACCTCTTTCTTCTCCTACTCACGACACACAGAGAAACAGCCAATTATTTACTTAAAGCACAGCTCAGTAAATCTTTTTTTATTCAGAGAAACACTCCTGAAAAACTTGCTACTATCCTGTAACCTCAGGGGTAGCTTTCTTCTTTTCTCTGAATATTTTATATATCTATATATATAAAGCGGCTCTTCTGTCTGTCTGTCTGTTTGTCTGTCTGTCTGTCTGTCTGTCTGTCCGCCTGGTCTCTATACGTTTGGAAGTTACAGAGCGTACCGACGCGCGCGTCGCCTCAAAAGAAAGCTTGCGATTCCGGACCGGTCGTAGGCGTATTTACGTTTCGGCCGGACAAAAATCCCGCCCGCGGTATCCCAAAAACGTTCAGCGTTCCGCTCATTAGCATCTCATTAGCGACCGTGTGACGTCGAGGTCTTCCTACAGTTGAGTGTCGAGTGACTCGACGATTGACCAATCCTACGCTTCAGTGACCTGACCGGTCGACCAATGTGTGTGTGGGCGGGCCTTATCCTTCTGAACCGAGGTGAGTGGCCGCCATCTTGATTTTCCACGATTTTTTCCCCCACACTTTCTGTGTGTTAGGGAACTAAGGTAAATATTTCAATTATGTGTTAGGCAATTAATTAACAATTTATTTGAGTTTTATATTGTGTTTAGCAACCCCCCCCCTCCTCCTCACCCTCGCGCAGGGGGGACTCGGGGCTGAAGCTGAAAAAATTTCTCTCTCTCTCTCTCTCTCTTTCTTCCCTCTCTCTCTCTTTCTCCTCTTCCCTCTCTCTCCTTCTCCTCTTCCCTCTCTCCTCTTCCCTCTCTCTCCTTCTCCTCTTCCCTCTCTGTCTCTCTCTACTTCCCCCTCTCAGGTGTCGCGGACGGAGCGCGGGCGCGCCGCCCGAAGTTTCCCGCTCGCTAACGGCCTTGCCGGCTCCCGCGGGCCGCTCGCACTGACCGCGCATGCGCCGCCCGCACTCACCGCGCATGCGCTGCCTGCCCGCCCGCAGCGGCCGTCCATCAGCCGCGCGATACGCGGGGGACCTCAGCAACGGCACCAGACCTCAGGCGCTAGGCAGGGGGAGGGGCCGGAGAGAGGGACAGAGGGGAGTGGGGGAGCGGGGGACGGGAGGAGGGGAGTGGAGGAGGGGAGCGGGGGAGGGGAGGAGGGGAGCGGGGGAGGGGAGAGGGAGGGGAGGGGAGAGGGAGGGGAGGGGAGGGAGGGGAAGGGAGGGGAGGGAAGGGAGGGGAGGGGAGGGAGGGAGGGAAGGGAGGGAGAGAGGGGAGGGATAGGACAGGGAGAGGACATGACAGGGAGAGGGGGGACACACAGGGGCAGGGAGACCAAACGCCCCAAAATTGCCCTCACGCCCCAAAATTGCCCTCGCAACGCGGGGCTCCCCAGCTAGTCTATATATATAAAGCGGCTCTTCTGTCTGTCTGTCTGTCCGCCTGGTCTCTATACGTTTGGAAGTTACAGAGCGTACCGACGCGCGCGTTGCCTCAAAAGAAAGCTTGCGATTCCGGACCGGTCATAGGCGTATTTACGTTTCGGCCGGACAAAAATCCCGCCCGCGGTATCCCAAAAACGTTCAGCGTTCCGCTCATTAGCATCTCATTAGCGACCGTGTGACGTCGAGGTCTTCCTACAGTTGAGTGTCGAGTGACTCGACGATTGACCAATCCTACGCTTCGGTGACCTGACCGGTCGACCAATCGGTGCGTGTGTGGGCGGGCCTTATCCTTCTGAACCGAGGTGAGTGGCCGCCATCTTGATTTTCCACGATTTTTTCCCCCACACTTTCTGTGTGTTAGGGAACTAAGGTAAATATTTCAATTATGTGTTAGGCAATTAATTAACAATTTATTTGAGTTTTATATTGTGTTTAGCAACCCCCCCCCCCCTCCTCCTCACCCTCGCGCAGGGGGGACTCGGGGCCTGAAGCTGAAAAAAGTTCTCTCTCTCTCTCTCTCTTTCTTCCCTCTCTCTCTCTCCTTCTCCTCTTCCCTCTCTCTCCTTCTCCTCTTCCCTCTCTGTCTCTCTCTACTTCCCCCTCTCAGGTGTCGCGGACGGAGCGCGGGCGCGCCGCCCGAAGTTTCCCGCTCGCTAACGGCCTTGCCGGCTCCCGCGGGCCGCTCGCACTGACCGCGCATGCGCCGCCCGCACTCACCGCGCATGCGCCGCCCGCACTCACCGCGCATGCGCCGCCCGCACTCACCGCGCATGCGCTGCCCGCCCGCCCGCAGCGGCCGTCCATCAGCCGCGCGATACGCGGGGGACCTCAGCAACGGCACCGGACCTCAGGCGCTAGGCAGGGGGAGGGGCCGGAGAGAGGGACAGAGGGGAGTGGGGGAGCGGAGGGGTGGGGGGGGTAGAGGGAGACAGGGGAGGGGGGAGCGGGGGAGGGAGAGAGGAGGGAGAGAGGGGAGGGAGAGATAGGACAGGGAGAGGACATGACAGGGAGAGGGGGGACACACAGGGCAGGGAGACCAAACACCCCAAAATTGCCCTCGCAACGCGGGGCTCCCCAGCTAGTATATATATACATAAGCAATCAATGAGAAGGTCCAAAATATTAAAAGTGTTTTAATGGCTATTTTAAGGCTATTTTAAAACAAGAACTTAAAAAAAAGGCAGGCCATATAACTGTATAAACTGCACCTACAGTACAGTATGTGACACAAGGCTCCCGATATTTACGGGGAGATGGGGAGGGAGCGAGGGAGCACGGTAGCAGGGGGGAAACTCAGAAATCCTGGGGATGCGGAGTTCCTGCCGAGTTCAACAGCAGGACCTCATTATCATTTTCTTTTTCCATTTCCCAGCCTAGTTGACAGCTTGGTTGGCTCCCGGGTGGGAAAGCCTGTGGCAGCAGGCTGTAGCGGTAATCGGGAGAGATCGTGGCTTTGTGGGTGAGGGGGAATCTGAGGTTGGCGAGCCCTGGGAAACCTGGCCGGCAGCTGTTAAATTTAAATCAGGCTCCCGACTGCACAGTGTGCGCAAATGGGAGAGAAATTGGTTGTTTAGATGGACGGGCAGGAGAGCAGCCTTGGGGTTAGTGGCAGTGGGAGAGAGTTGGAGCAAGTGATTGGGTTATCGGCTGCTAAAATTGCACAATGAAAGGGAACGATTGGAGATGAGAAATGCAAAGAGGAAGTAGCCAGTGGAGTGAGATGGGAGGGGTGAGCTATTTACAAAAAGTTTAACCATTACTTTTACACTTTTGCAACAACAACAGCTTACCTTTAACATAGTAAAATGTCCCAAGGTGCTTCACAGGAGCGTTATCAAACAAAATTTGACACCGAGCCACATAAGGAGTGTTATGTCTTCTAGCGCTCGTAGTGCTTTGTAAAGAAGCCTCTGGACTCGGTAGTTTGTAATTATAAACTACTGTTTTATTTGAGTTGTAATGGCTGCCTGCCGCATGGTGCGGGGTGATATTTCCAAGTGCCCTGTGCGGCACCTGCGCACTACTTTCCCAGCATCGTAGTGCTGCTACACTTGATTTGAGTGTTAGTACACTTGTACAATGTAGTCCCAACATAACTATGTAACATCCCTCTTTCCCAACAAAACTAATTACATCAATTTTTCTATTTTACAATGTTTCCAGTTGAATAATGTTAACAAAATACAGAACGTGAGCTTTCTTTGCTCAATTTATATACAGATATTTGTCCATGTTGTTTTACTGTTCTGTGCAAATTATAATTGTCTTTATAATTATTCGCGATACCGCTCAGGTGGTTGTATGTTACTCCTCCATCTTGTGGACTTGGCTGTAACTATTCCTTTCTGCGGTGTTTTGGTGTGTTCATTTCTTGTTGCCAGTGCTGTCATGTTTGGCTCTGGAGAGTGCATGTTTGCAGTTGTTGTATTTGAGATGTTTGTTTCTGGCATTATATTGTTTTCCGTGTCTGGTACCATAACTGCTGTTAATGTTGTCTGCTGTTTGACAGCTTCAGGTGAGGGTCTGATATGGATCCTGTTTCGCTTGTATTGGTTTCCAGGTTCTGTCTCTACCAAATAAAATCTTGGAGTATCAGCTTTTCCAATAACCTTGGCTGGACTCCATGTTCTCAACAACGGATCTTGTATATGCACTGATTGCCCATTTAGCAGCTCCGGTAGTGGTTTTGCATGCTTGTTATAGTGTGTGCTCCCCGTAGCTTGTGTTTCCATCAGCTTCTGCCGAACGTCCTCTTGGTCCTGGGGAGGATATATCTTTGCTGGTAGAGTTGTTTTGTATTTTCTACCGTTTAGTAGTTCTGCTGGTGATTTCGAGTCTGCTCTCAAAGGTGTCGATCTGATTGCCATAAGGGCGAGGTCTTGGTCTTCTCCCATCTCCTTGCTTTTAATGAGAGCTCTTTTGACTGTTTGGATCTGTCTTTCAATAAATCCGTGTCCCCTTGGGTAATGTGGGGATGAAGTAATTATTTTAAATCCGTATTTTCCAGCCAGTGCTCTGAATTCGCTGGAGGTGAATTGTGTCCCATTGTCGCAGATGACCTTCTCTGGGATGCCCTGTTCTGCGAATAAGTTTTTTGCAATTTTTGTGATTGTTGTGGCTCTCATGTCGTTTATCCTTCTGACAAAAGGAAATTTTGAGTAGTAGTCTGCTACTATGATGTACCACTCCTGGTTGCACAGGAACAGATCTGTTCCGACCATGTGCCATGGTCTCGTGGGTACTTCCATTTCTCCCGCCCACAGTAGAATGTAGCTGACTTTTTCCTCATCGGAGGAGCCTTTCAGGAAACTTTTAAATGTAAGCTCGCATTTTTTGCTTAAATTTCCAGAAAGCTTCCACGATATCGTCGGCTTCCCAGTTCATGATGAGGAGCATATTCACGGTCAGTGCATTGGACGCTGCCATTTTAGCTGCCCGTACGATTCGCGGTTAAAACGCTGCAGAGTTTACTTTTAAATTTCTTTCTTCAATCTGATATCGTTTTTATTTGCGTAAGTTTTACTCACTTATACCGTTGCCACCATGTTATGTCTTCTAGCGCTCGTAGTGCTTTGTAAAGAAGCCTCTGGACTCAGTAGTTTGTAATTATAAACTACTGTTTTATTTGAGTTGTAATGGCTGCCTGCCGCATGGTGCGGGGTGATATTTCCAAGTGCCCTGTGCGGCGCCTGCGCACTACTTTCCCAGCATCGTAGTGCTGCTACACTTGATTTGAGTGTTAGTACACTTGTACAATGTAGTCCCAACATAATTATGTAACAAGGAGATATTAGGACAAGTGACTAAAAGGAGCCTTTTAAAGGAGAAGAAAGAGGTAGAGAGGCGGAGAGGTTTAGGAAGGGAATTCCAGAGCTTAGGGCCTAGACAGCTGAAAGCACAGCCGCCAATGGTGGAGTGATGAAAATCGGGGATCCACAAGAGGCCCAAACTGGAGGAGCGCAGAGATCTCGGAAACGCTTATCAATACCAACATGGCTGCAGCCTACTGTAACAGAGGCTCAAAACTTAGACTGCTCCACAGTGACACTTGGTGGCCTGAAACTGAATTCAGAATTCAACAAACTGTTCTGGTATTAATTCTCAATATACAATGTTGCAGCTGTTTTAGCATTAAACGTTAGATGACATTTAACATAAAAAAACCCACCTACAGGTGTAACAGGTACTGCAGTTAAATGGTGACACTTTTATAATGGAATTTTCCATAGATTGACCTGAGGTAAGATTTTCAGTGTGTTTTGAGAAGACCGTCTCAGCAATTTTAATATATAATATTGTGGCGGATCACCACCTAAATGGGCGCAATCCACTTTTCCGTCCGTGGACAATAAATCGGGCACCTTGCCTTTAAGAAGCATGCTGCCTTTAAGGCATGACAAAGGAGCGGGCGTCGCCCTCAGTGTGTACACAAAAGCGTGGGCGTCGCCCTCATTCTGTTTTCGGGTTTAGCAGAGAGAAGAGCTGGGGCAGCCATCTCTCAAGAGAATGTAATAAAAAGCCACGTGTTCCTCAGATCGGTTCGGCCTCCATTCATGTTCCGCGGCAGCCTCAACATTGGTGACCCCGACGCTCAGAACGTATTCCGAGCACTGCAATGGCGGACACGAACGCAGTTTCCGTGAAACTGCCGGAGTTTTGGGAAAACCAGCCCGAAGCCTGGTTCCTCCAAGCTGAGTCCCGATTCCGGCTGCGACACATCACCACAGATGGGACGAAGTATGACTGCCTCGTCGCATCACTCGGTAGCTCCACAGTCACGAAGGTCTGGATAGCGCTGCAGAACTCACCAGAGGAGGGCAAGTATGCACATCTTAAGGCCGCGCTCCTTAAAAAATTTACGACATCGACATACCAGCGAAACTGCCGCCTCCTTGACCTTCCAGGCCTCAGTGACGCCTCACCGTCAGACCTCCTCTCCCACATGCTCTCACTCACCGACGAGAGCCCACCCGGGTCCCTCTTCCGCACGCTGTTCATCCGCCAGCTACCTCCCAGCATCCGCCCAGCGATCGTGGCGTCCGGCCTCATGGACCTAGAAGCCCTGGCCGACGAGGCCGACAAGCTGCTGTCCGCTCACTCTAGCCACGACGTCGCTCCGGACCTGGCAGCCACAGCCTGGGCGCGCCCCTCACCGGCCACCACGCGGCCACAAGGCCCAGCCACGGGGCCCACGGGGCCTTCGCGCCCCACAAACCCGGGCTACTGTTACTACCACGCACGGTTCGGTGCCAGGGCACAACGGTGCACACCTCCCTGCTCCTTCAAGCCCGCCCCCGTACCAGCCCCCGCGATGGCCGTGGGCCACGCGGGCTCCCTGCTGTACGCCACGGATGACAAAACCGACCGCCGGTTCCTGTGCGACACTGGAGCTCAGCACAGCATCATCCCGGCCTCCGCCCTCGACATCCAAAAGGGCCAACGAGGACAGGCGCTGGCTGCCGCTAACGGCTCGGACGTCCGGACGTATGGCATCCGCACAGTCACCCTCAACCTCGCTGGTCACCGCTACCGATGGGAGTTCATCACTGCCAAGGTACTCTCCCCTCTCATCGGCGCAGATTTCCTGTGCACCCACGGCCTACTGGTAGACATCCCTCAACACCGCCTCGTGGACATGAACACCATGTCCCCCATCCTGGGCGCCATAGCCCCCCGTCAACCCGCCGACATGGCGTCACAGTGCCACGCCCGGGCCACGGATGACTACTCGGCACTCCTGGCCGAATTCCCGGCCCTCACCAACCCGACCTTCTCCGCGGAGGTCGCCAAACATGGGGTGGAACACTTCATCCCCACCACAGGCCCCCCAGTGTACGCCCACGCCCGCAGGCTGGACCCGGCCAAACTGGAGATCGTGCGGACCGAGTTTGCCACTATGGAACAGCTCGGCATCATCCGCCGCTCCAACAGTCCCTGGGCCTCCCCACTCCACATCGCCCCCAAACCAGGCGGGGGTTGGCGCCCCTGCGGGGATTACCGCCGCCTCAACGACGCCACCACCCCTGATTGGTACCCCGTGCCGCACATTCAGGACTTCTCGGCTAGACTGGCCGGCCGCTCAGTCTTTTCCAAAGTCGACCTGGTGCGCGGCTACCACCAAGTCCCCGTCCACCCCGCGGACGTCCCCAAGACAGCTGTAATCACCCCCTTTGGCTTTTCGAGTTCCTGCGGATGCCCTTCGTCCTCAAAAACACAGCCCAGGCATTCCAACGGCTCATGGACTCGGTCCTTCGGGACCTGAAGTTCCTGTTCGTCTACCTGGACGACATCCTGGTAGCCAGTTCCTCCAAGCAGGAACACCTCGAACACCTTCGCATCCTGTTCGGGCGCCTCAGCGACCACGGGCTCATCCTCAGCCCAGCCAAGTGCCAGTTCGGCCTGGACAAGATCGACTTCCTCGGCCACCACATCACCCATGCTGGGGCCATTCCCCTGCCCACCAAGGTGCAGGCCGTCCAGCAATTTCCCCGCCCCACCACCATCAAAGGACTCCAGGAGTTCCTCGGGATGGTGAATTTCTACAACCGCTTCATCCCCAAAGCGGCGTCCCTCATGAGGCCCCTGTATGAAGCCCTCCGGGGCAGGAGCGGCAAGATGGCGGTCGAATGGACGGCAGACGTATCAGCCGCCTTCAACTCCACCAAGACCGCGCTCGCCGATGCCACCCTGCTCGCGCACCCACGGCCCAATGCCAGAGTAGCGCTCACCACGGACGCCGTCGGCGCCGTGTACGAGCAGTGGGTCGACGGCGCCTGGCAACCACTTGCCTTCTTCAGCCACCAACTACGCCCCCCGGAGGTCAAGTACAGCACCTTCGACCGCGAGCTCCTCGCGCTGTACCTGGCGGTCCGCCATTTTCGGTTTTTGCTGGAGGGCCACCCCTTCACTGTGTTTCTTGACCACAAACCCCTGACATTCGCAATGGCAAAGACAACCGACCCCTGGTCCGCCAGGCAGCAGCGCCAGCTTGCGGCAGTGTCCGAGTTCACCACGGACATCCAACACATCTCCAGCCGAGACAACGTGGTAGCCAACTGCCTCTCCCACCCCGCCATCCACGCCGCACACCTGGCAGTCGACTACGCTCAACTCGCAGCAGACCAGCTCACGGACCCTGATCTGCTCTCCGCACCTACCAACCTACCAGGGCTACGCCTGGCCGACGTCGCCTGCGGCCCGACCGCAGTCACGGTCAAGTGCGACATATCCCTATCTCAACCTCGGCCTGTCGTCCCAGCGTCCTGGCGCCGCCGGGTATTCGAGATTCTCCACAGCCTCTCCCACCCCGGCGCCCGCGCATCCATCAAATTGGTAGCCAACCGCTTTGTCTGGCGCGGCCTTCGCAAGGTTGTGCGTACTTGGGCCAACTCCTGCCTAGCCTGCCAATGGGCCAAGGTGCAGCAACACACGAAAGCACCCCTCGAGGAGTTCACCGTCCCTTCACGTAGATTCGACCACATCCACGTGGACATCGTCGGGCCCCTGCTGCCGTCGCAAGGCCACACGCACTTGCTGATGATCGTCGACCGCACCACGCGCTGGCCTGAGGCAATTCCACTGACCTCTACCACCACCGCCGACATCGCCAGAGCCTTCGTCAGCACCTGGGTCACACGGTTCAGCGTCCCCTCCGACATGACGTCGGACAGAGGTCCGCAATTTACCTCTGAACTCTGGACCGCCATCGCGCGCAATCTTGGGGTGACCATTCACCGCACCACAGCGTACCACCCCCAAGCCAACGGACTGTGTGAGCGGTTCCACAGATCCTTGAAGGCATCTCTTCGAGCCAGCCTCCAGGACGGCGCCTGGACCGACCGACTCCCGTGGGTCCTCCTCGGCCTGCGCTCCGCGGTTAAAGAAGACCTCCACGCATCGGCAGCAGAGCTCGTGTACGGCCAGCCGCTGCGCGTACCTGGCGAGTTCCTGCCCACCGCCATGACACCCTGGTCAGCCTACCAGCAACGCCATGACTTCGCCTCACCGGCGCTACAGTTCGCCCCGGTGCCCATTGCCCGGCACGGCGAATCCACCTCACACGTCCCGCTAAGCCTGCACCAGGCACGGTTCGTCTTCGTCCGGCACGACGCCCACCGCGGACCCCTTCAACCCCCGTACGACGGGCCCTACAAAGTGCTACAGGCTGGGGACAAATTTTTCGCCCTACAAGTGGGCGACAGGACTGAAAAAATGTCGGTTGACCGACTCAAGCCAGCACACTCGGAGCCCCGTGAGCAGGTTCCAGTAGCTCATCCACCGCCATGCGGCCGACCTGCCCTCAAGCCAGTACACCCGGCTGCTCCACGCCCGGCCGTTCCACGTCCACCGGCGTCCTACAAGAGCCGCTCCGGCCGGCCCATCAGACCGCCGCACCGTCTCGTTCACACCTCCTAAGCGGATTCTGGGGGGAGCTGTGTGGCGGATCGCCACCTAAACGGGCGCAATCCACTTTTCCGTCCGTGGACAATAAATCGGGCACCTTGCCTTTAAGAAGCATGCTGCCTTTAAGGCATGACAAAGGAGCGGGCGTCGCCCTCAGTGTGTACACAAAAGCGCGGGCGTCGCCCTCATTCTGTTTTCGGGTTTAGCAGAGAGAAGAGCTGGGGCAGCCATCTCTCAAGAGAATGTAATAAAAAGCCATGTGTTCCTCAGATCGGTTCGGCCTCCATTCGTGTTCCGCGGCAGCCTCAACAATATATAGATTGTCAGCTTGTCTCTAACTTTTAAATATAGCGGTTGTGTCTCAGTGGTGTCAAAAATATTAGTTTAACAACAATAAATTCCAATGGCACTCAGAACAGAGGTTCTTGGATATTTGGATTTTTTTTAACTTCTCAGAAAATTGACAAAAGACTTAATTGTATAATCCCGACTGGAACTGAAAAGAGACATATAGGTGATTCCATGATCCACACTGGGAAGCAGTGCTCGCAGATAGCACATCTGAGGAAATGGTTGTGTGCCCGTAATTTCCCATGATATGCTCCCTGTGAGTATCGCTCCCCATTGGGAGCATTGGATTGCAGAATGACTTCTGTACTCAGAAGCGAAAGAAAAATAATGTCTCAGATATATTAAACTATAAAGCCATCAAGTACACAAATAATTTCTAGAGCAGTCAGTCTTGGATGCATAAGAGGCTTAAGAACTCTTGTGAATGATGATGTCTCTACTCGAAGGGAATAAAAATCACTGATTAAAGAAATAGATTCAAAGTTGACCCTTCCTGCCTTCCCTAAAATAATAGTGCCATACAAAGAGTGTTTAAACTTTCTGTTTTAACTTCTTATTTTCTCCAGATTGCTGGAGCAGCTTCCAAAACTCAATACCCTCCTCCTACATCACGTGTTTGGAGTTCTTCACAACATTGAGCAGCAGGCTGAGGAAAACCAGATGAACGCCTTTAACTTGGCAGTCTGCATTGCACCCAGTATCTTGTGGCCTCCCACACCCTGCAGCCCCGAGATAGAGAGCGAGTCAACAAAAAAGGTGAGAGGTTGTTACTGTCAACAGTCAGGTGATCACAAGGTGGTGTGACACCAAACAGTGTTTACAAATCTCACAGTGAAAACATTGTGTAAAGTGTTCCAAATCATGCTGTGCTTTGAGTGTACAAGGTTGTTTAACGATTTTGCCATATTCTCAACCTCTACATTTATTTAAGTTATTTTACTATCACATATACAATGAAGCCCTGTTTTATCTAATACTGATGCCAGATGACATTTTTTTGCATGTAACTTGAGTCACATAGAGTATAAGAGATTGGGGGGAAAATTCGGTTGCTTTGCGCCTCCCGTTAGCGCGCTAATGGGGCGCAAAGCAACTAGTGCCTGGACGCGGCGATGTTTGCGCCACTCGCGAAATTGACCAGACATTTTGCAGTGGCACTAAACACTACCGCCACGATCTCCTGCGCCCGCAGATTGTGACGTCAGTCGAGCATGCAACGCCCCGGTAGCGCCCTGGACCGGATACTGAGTGGCACCCCCTGGCTTACCGCCTGCCACTAGTAACGACAGGTTGAGGGGAGTGTTTTGCAGTCGGGAAGGGACTGGGGGAGCGCTATTTAAAGGCAATCGCTTCCTGCCTTTTTTTGTCGGCGACATTTTTGCACCAAGCATTCTGAGAGAGAGACTTCTGGTGAGATTCAACACTGTGTGAAGGAGTTTTGGGTACTGAGCAGCACTTTGCAGGTTCATTTTGATTTG
The DNA here is from genome assembly GCF_052327205.1 of Somniosus microcephalus. Lineage (NCBI taxonomy): Eukaryota > Metazoa > Chordata > Chondrichthyes > Squaliformes > Somniosidae > Somniosus > Somniosus microcephalus. The sequence goes on along the minus strand of NC_140996.1, from coordinate 168,597,113 downwards.
ACGTTCCTTGCATTGATTTAGAAGAGACTATGGGGGCTGAGCTCTTTCCCTGGGCCTCTCCATTGTTCTTTCCAGCAGATTTGATGTACAGGTCTCTCCAGGCCGAGATTCAAGCCTGCAATGAGCAGGGTGTGGATGGAGAGCAAGATCGACCCTCCCCTTTAAGAACTGGCCGGCGCCAGTGCGTCTATGTTCCATTGCTGACTGACATCACATGAGCTTCGCCAGCACTCTGAGGTAGCGCCTCGCTCCTCGGCATTAGCGCCTTAAGGGAGGTGTATAGTGCCTGATTTAGCGCTCCAATCAGTTCCAGCGGCGATAGAAGCCAAGTTTGCAGTTGGAGGCGATAATTAGCGCCAGTCGTTAAACTTTGCGCCCGGCCGATAATTGCGCCCTGAACGGGGCGATACCGAATTTCTCCCCCATTGAGTCATGTTACTGTTAAGAACACAGGGGAAAGGGGAAACCTGATTACAGCCATTGAAAATAAACATGTTTTACTCTATCTTGTGGTATTACATAGGATAAGTAGATTCAATTTCGTCTCTGGTTCATTTTCTTTAATATGTAAACTTAAGATATACTTGAGTCAGTCCCATTCACTTCACTGGTTAAGCCTCCCTTCAATTTAACCTCAATTAATAGCAATATTTCTCAATCTATTGTTTATTTTAACATAACCTGATAAAAGACTAGATATGACTAAGTATTCCTTGTGGAAAAACATAGCATGGATTGTGTCATGTTGGACCATCTTACGTGGTTTTAAGTCCAGCCATTCAGTTAACTCTTGTGCCTTAATTCAGTGTGCTCATTTGAGTTCAGCACATCATTAATGAGGTTACAGCACTACAGCTTCTCTGGGTGTTAGCGAGGGAACTGAAATTTATCTCTGCCTAAGTAGGACTTGTAGGTATCTTGATAATCGTCGCTCTCTATTCATTGGTTCTGGAGCAGGGAGAGTAGCATTAGAGGAGGCGTGCCATAAAGCTTGGCTAAAATGTCCAAAATTATTATTGCCTGCTGCATCTTACATAATATTGCCCTGTAAAGAAACCTTGCCATGGAGCGAGCAGCAATCAGTGACAGAAGGTGCCCCTAACCAGAAAACTCTCAGCTGTATTTAGTTAAGTGAAGGAAACATTTAAGACGCAAGTCATCTGCACATGTTTCCAATATCCTTGCCAAATAAAGCATCACCTTTATTGGCCCCAGTAGTACATCAAAAGTCATGAATATTACAGCGTTTTCTCCCAACTATCTTAGTTTCCCTCACACCGATTAGTGTAGATAGTGAAAAGGTTGTTTCCACTGCTTGGCAAATTGGTAACAGCGGGACATCATCTCAAGATCAAAAGAACATTGGGGAAAGTTAGAAGAATTTTTCACACAGAGGGTTATTAGAACTTGGAATGCTTTACCACAAGTGGCTACTGAGGCAGAAACTAGAGTATCAATTAAAAAAGAATTGGATAAGGATTTGAAAAGGAAGAATATAAAAGAATATGAGGAAAGGGCAAGAAAAATGGGATTGAAGTAGAGAGCTCCAGGTAAAGAGCTAACAGCAGCATAGGCACAGTGGTTGAATTCTATAACACATCACAGTACAAGTCATCCCAACTATTAACCCGTACACTATCTTACAGATCTGTTCGGTGTGTTTTGTCACAGTGCTTCCTCGTAGTGAAAATGTATGGCAGATGTCTTCTACTTCCTGTGTGCTCCTTCTGAATGTGTCCCCAGTTAATTTTAATGGGTGGAAGATCATGGGGAGCATGTGCTCAAATTTCCACTATGCGGTCCTGGAAGATGAGGTTCTGTATCAGTAGCACAATTTGGTAAAATTGTTAATCGCTATCATGTACACTGGTCAAAAATAAATTAATTTAAACTTAGAATGTCAAGGGTTTTATGTAAATGAAATATAACCATGAACGGAGACAAATGCTGATCTCAAAAGAGCAATCAATAGTTACTCTCAGTGAGCATGAAACATTCACTTTGAAGCTTGTTTTTGTTGTTTAGATGAACAGGTAAAATTGAACTTGTTTTACAACCTAAATATTGAAGGAATGGTCTGTGTATTGAATAGAAGTCCATTTGTAGAGTTGTCCCAAACCCTTAATAGACAAGGAAGGGCCCAGGTTCAATCTCCATCTGCTCTAATAGTACAGGATCACCCCTGGTCCAATAGTGTTGAACTGGTCCAATAATGTAGGTTTGCTCCTATAGTGTAGGACCGCTCAAATGGTACAGGGCTCCTCCAATAGTGTAGGGCCACTGCAGTAATTTCGGGTGTTCCAGTAGTGTAGGGCTCTCCAATCATACACAACTGTTCCAATAGTGTAGGGCTCTCCAATCATGCACAACTGTTCCAATAGTGTAGGGCTCTCCAATCATACACAACTGTTCCAATAGTGTAGGGCTCTCCAATCATACACAACTGTTCCAGTAGTGTAGGGCTCTCCAATCATACACAACTGTTCCAATAGTGTAGGGCTCTCCAATCATACACAGCTGTTACAATACTGTAGGGCTCTCCAATCATACACAACTGTTCCAATAGTGTAGGGCTCTCCAATCATACACAACTGTTCCAGTAGTGTAGGGCTCTCCAATCATACACAACTGTTCCAGTAGTGTAGGGCTCTCCAATCATACACAACTGTTCCAATAGTGTAGGGCTCTCCAATCATACACAACTGTTCCAATAGTGTAGGGCTCTCCAATCATACACAACTGTTCCAGTAGTGTAGGGCTCTCCAATCATACACAACTGTTCCAATAGTGTAGGGCTCTCCAATCATACACAGCTGTTCCAATAGTGTAGGGCTCTCCAATCATACACAACTGTTCCAATAGTGTAGGGCTCTCCAATCATACACAACTGTTCCAGTAGTGTAGGGCTCTCCAATCATACACAACTGTTCCAGTAGTGTAGGGCTCTCCAATCATACACAACTGGTCCAATAGTGTAGGGCTCTCCAATCATACACAACTGGTCCAATAGTGTAGGGCTCTCCAATCATACACAACTGTTCCAATAGTGTAGGGCTCTCCAATCATACACAACTGTTCCAGTAGTGTAGGGCTCTCCAATCATACACAACTGGTCCAATAGTGTAGGGCTCTCCAATCATACACAACTGTTCCAATAGTGTAGGGCTCTCCAATCATACACAACTGTTCCAGTAGTGTAGGGCTCTCCAATCATACACAACTGTTCCAATAGTGTAGGGCTCTCCAATCATACACAACTGTTCCAATAGTGTAGGGCTCTCCAATCATACACAACTGTTCCAATAGTGTAGGGCTCTCCAATCATACACAGCTGTTCCAATAGTGCCGGGCTCTCCAATCATACACAACTGTTCCAGTAGTGTAGGGCTCTCCAATCATACACAACTGTTCCAATAGTGTAGGGCTCTCCAATCATACACAACTGTTCCAGTAGTGTAGGGCTCTCCAATCATACACAACTGTTCCAGTAGTGTAGGGCTCTCCAATCATACACAACTGGTCCAATAGTGTAGGGCTCTCCAATCATACACAACTGTTCCAATAGTGTAGGGCTCTCCAATCATACACAACTGTTCCAGTAGTGTAGGGCTCTCCAATCATACACAACTGTTCCAGTAGTGTAGGGCTCTCCAATCATACACAACTGGTCCAATAGTGTAGGGCTCTCCAATCATACACAACTGTTCCAATAGTGTAGGGCTCTCCAATCATACACAACTGTTCCAGTAGTGTAGGGCTCTCCAATCATACACAACTGTTCCAATAGTGTAGGGCTCTCCAATCATACACAACTGTTCCAATAGTGTAGGGCTCTCCAATCATACACAACTGTTCCAATAGTGTAGGGCTCTCCAATCATACACAGCTGTTCCAATAGTGCCGGGCTCTCCAATCATACACAACTGTTCCAGTAGTGTAGGGCTCTCCAATCATACACAACTGTTCCAATAGTGTAGGGCTCTCCAATCATACACAACTGTTCCAGTAGTGTAGGGCTCTCCAATCATACACAACTGTTCCAGTAGTGTAGGGCTCTCCAATCATACACAACTGGTCCAATAGTGTAGGGCTCTCCAATCATACACAACTGGTCCAATAGTGTAGGGCTCTCCAATCATACACAACTGTTCCAATAGTGTAGGGCTCTCCAATCATACACAACTGTTCCAGTAGTGTAGGGCTCTCCAATCATACACAACTGGTCCAATAGTGTAGGGCTCTCCAATCATACACAACTGTTCCAATAGTGTAGGGCTCTCCAATCATACACAACTGTTCCAGTAGTGTAGGGCTCTCCAATCATACACAACTGTTCCAATAGTGTAGGGCTCTCCAATCATACACAACTGTTCCAATAGTGTAGGGCTCTCCAATCATACACAACTGTTCCAATAGTGTAGGGCTCTCCAATCATACACAGCTGTTCCAATAGTGCCGGGCTCTCCAATCATACACAACTGTTCCAGTAGTGTAGGGCTCTCCAATCATACACAACTGTTCCAATAGTGTAGGGCTCTCCAATCATACACAACTGTTCCAGTAGTGTAGGGCTCTCCAATCATACACAACTGTTCCAGTAGTGTAGGGCTCTCCAATCATACACAACTGGTCCAATAGTGTAGGGCTCTCCAATCATACACAACTGTTCCAATAGTGTAGGGCTCTCCAATCATACACAACTGTTCCAGTAGTGTAGGGCTCTCCAATCATACACAACTGTTCCAGTAGTGTAGGGCTCTCCAATCATACACAACTGTTCCAATAGTGTAGGGCTCTCCAATCATACACAACTGTTCCAGTAGTGTAGGGCTCTCCAATCATACACAACTGTTCCAATAGTGTAGGGCTCTCCAATCATACACAACTGTTCCAATAGTGTAGGCCTCTCCAATCATACACAACTGTTCCAATAGTGTAGGGCTCTCCAATCATACACAACTGTTCCAGTAGTGTAGGGCTCTCCAATCATACACAACTGTTCCAATAGTGTAGGGCTCTCCAATCATACACAACTGTTCCAATAGTGTAGGGCTCTCCAATCATACACAGCTGTTCCAATAGTGTAGGGCTCTCCAATCATACACAACTGTTCCAATAGTGTAGGGCTCTCCAATCATACACAACTGTTCCAATAGTGTAGAGCTCTCCAATCATACACAACTGTTCCAGTAGTGTAGAGCTCTCCAATCATACACAACTGTTCCAGTAGTGTAGGGCTCTCCAATCATACACAACTGTTCCAATAGTGTAGGGCTCTCCAATCATACCCAACTGTTCCAGTAGTGTAGAGCTCTCCAATCATGCACAACTGTTCCAATAGTGCCGGGCTCTCCAATCATACACAACTGTTCCAGTAGTGTAGGGCTCTCCAATCATACACAACTGTTCCAATAGTGTAGGGCTCTCCAATCATACACAACTGTTCCAGTAGTGTAGAGCTCTCCAATCATACACAACTGTTCCAATAGTGTCGGGCTCTCCAATCATACACAACTGTTCCAATAGTGTCGGGCTCTCCAATCATACACAACTGTTCCAATAGTGTAGGGCTCCCCAATCGTACACAACTGTTCCAATAGTGTAGGGCTCTCCAATCATACACAACTGTTCCAATAGTGTAGGGCTCTCCAATCATACACAACTGTTCCAATAGTGTAGGGCTCTCCAATCATACACAACTGTTCCAATAGTGTAGGGCTCTCCAAGCATACACAACTGTTCCAATAGTGTAGGGCTCTCCAATCATACACAACTGTTCCAGTAGTGTAGGGCTCCCCAATCATACACAACTGTTCCAATAGTGTAGGGCTCTCCAATCATACACAACTGTTCCAGTAGTGTAGGGCTCTCCAATCATACACAACTGTTCCAGTAGTGTAGGGCTCTCCAATCATACACAACTGTTCCAATAGTGTAGGGCTCTCCAATCATACACAACTGTTCCAATAGTGTAGGGCTCTCCAATCATACACAACTGTTCCAGTAGTGTAGGGCTCTCCAATCATACACAACTGTTCCAATAGTGTAGGGCTCTCCAATCATACACAACTGTTCCAATAGTGTAGGGCTCTCCAATCATACACAACTGTTCCAGTAGTGTAGGGCTCTCCAATCATACACAACTGTTCCAGTAGTGTAGGGCTCTCCAATCATACACAACTGTTCCAATAGTGTAGGGCTCTCCAATCATACACAACTGTTCCAATAGTGTAGGGCTCTCCAATCATACACAACTGTTCCAATAGTGTAGGGCTCTCCAATCATACACAACTGTTCCAATAGTGTAGGGCTCTCCAATCATACACAACTGTTCCAGTAGTGTAGAGCTCTCCAATCATACACAACTGTTCCAATAGTGTCGGGCTCTCCAATCATACACAACTGTTCCAGTAGTGTAGGGCTCTCCAATCATACACAACTGTTCCAGTAGTGTAGAGCTCTCCAATCATACACAACTGGTCCAATAGTGTAGGGCTCTCCAATCATACACAACTGTTCCAATAGTGTAGAGCTCTCCAATCATACACAACTGTTCCAGTAGTGTAGGGCTCTCCAATCATACACAACTGTTCCAGTAGTGTAGAGCTCTCCAATCATACACAACTGTTCCAGTAGTGTAGGGCTCTCCAATCATACACAACTGTTCCAATAGTGTAGGGCTCTCCAATCATACACAACTGTTCCAATAGTGTAGGGCTCTCCAATCATACACAACTGTTCCAATAGTGTAGGGCTCTCCAATCATACACAACTGTTCCAATAGTGTAGGGCTCTCCAATCATACACAACTGTTCCAATAGTGTAGGGCTCTCCAATCATACACAGCTGTTCCAATAGTGCCGGGCTCTCCAATCATACACAACTGTTCCAGTAGTGTAGGGCTCTCCAATCATACACAACTGTTCCAATAGTGTAGGGCTCTCCAATCATACACAACTGTTCCAGTAGTGTAGGGCTCTCCAATCATACACAGCTGTTCCAATAGTGCCGGGCTCTCCAATCATACACAACTGTTCCAGTAGTGTAGGGCTCTCCAATCATACACAACTGTTCCAATAGTGTAGGGCTCTCCAATCATACACAACTGTTCCAGTAGTGTAGGGCTCTCCAATCATACACAACTGTTCCAATAGTGTAGGGCTCTCCAATCATACACAACTGTTCCAATAGTGCCGGGCTCTCCAATCATACACAACTGTTCCAATAGTGTAGGGCTCTCCAAGCATACACAACTGGGCCAATCGTGTTCATTTGTGACTCAAGCATTGGCGGACCTGCAATTGCAAACTAATAAAGTTCAGCATCTCCAGAAGAAAAGTGATGACAATCACCTGATCACCTCACTATCAGGAGATTAATTAAATCAATTATTTTAATTAAAACATTTCTTTGGAAAGAAATAATGGGAGTAAAATTCAACTTTGGCGGGGGAAGAAAACAGATGGTGGGGGATCGTTGGCCCATTATACCCCGCCGCCGGATTTTCCTTTCCATTGTAATCAATGCACCATTACAGCATTGGAGCGGCTCTGTACTGCTGGAGCAATTGGGCGGGGTGTATAATAGATGGCTGATCTGCTAGCACCCATTTTGTGTTCCTGCCAAAGTTGAATTTTACCCCCAATGAGTTTCCCCTTTACATTAGCTGAATTTGAAGAAAATAATTTGATTGAAGAATATTGCTAAGCAACATCTATATCATGTGAGTTCTTCCCTATTTCAGCTTTTCACACATTCTGAAGAAGCAAAACTGTGAGAAGCAAGTTTAATGTTTGTGCAGTTAGCTCTAAATTGCTTTGGGATTTCAAGTATCTATATTTTTGAAGCATGCCAACTAAAATATTTTTTCCAAGAATTCTCGACTTGTTTTTGTACAGTTCTGCTAGTGGGGAATGTGTGGGTTAACACCATTTGGCTTCTCTCTGCTCCAGGCTTCATATTGTGGCTTGAAGGGACGTGCCACATCTGCTGCACTACCTTCCTACTTCGGGAAAAGGCAGAACAATTGCACATTTGACTCCGTGCACAAACTCCGCGTCCTGCAGTCATCTGTGTGCTGACAATGTGAAGCATGTGGTGCCAGCATGACTTCTTGGAACAGAATTTTACAACAATGAACTCACACTTCTGGCCTTTCTCCTTCTGCAGGTTGCCTTGTTTGTGCAATTTCTAATTGAAAACTGCTGCAGGATCTTTGGAGATGCCTTCACTACCCTTTTTAGAGTGTTATCATCAAGGAAGTGTGAAAGTACAGATGATGGGTCAGGTAAAGAAACTGTTACCCTGTCAACTAAATTAAAAAAAAAAAATTACATTACATTTTGACCAAGGGTTACAACTAATCACTGAATTCTTTTCTCTGGCATGAGCCTATATTAATATTAAAGATTTTTTTCCTGAACTACCTTATGGCACAAAGTTAGAATTGGCAAACATGTATTACAGGTCACCTTTAAGTTTTTATTTTATTTACTGGTTAGCTGGGATTGCTAATAGGCAGCATATCTGAATTTGACTGTTTTAATAGGATTTCTAGGATCAATCAAACCTGCAGCAATTCCCCCAAAGCTGGTAATTGACGTGAAATTAACTAGATGACCAGCTGAAAAATAACTTTTAAATTATTTCTTATTTTTTTAATGAGTCGCTTTAGTACATTGGTGTACCAAACACAGAGGGGGACCATATAGTGCCCTGATGCACCAAGCACAGCGGATCATTGCTATGTATGCCAAATGCAGCGGCCCCCATCACTGTATTAAGAGTTGTTATTGGTGTCATGTAGAAATGTAATTATACACAGATTGAAAGTTGCTCATTTTGCAGTTTTCTCTTGAAATGTTGTTCATCACTAAAGCAGTATTTTAACACTGAGAATGAGGATCCTGGCACAATTTGACTGCGCTCATGTTGTTGTTCTTGTGATTTGTTGCTCTTTCCTTCTGCATCTTAGTAACCTGGAGAGCTAGAACTACTTACCCTGGTAACTAAAGCAAAAACTTATAGAAAGCCTGTGGTATATGCAATGATGATCATCTTTATGCCACTTATGCCTTTGTTCCATAAGGTAGCATTAGGTGCTGGCTGTAGGTAAACCTACTTATAGGCATTTATATTACATGCAAACTTGTACTGAGTAGATCAGGAAAGAATTATGAATTCTTAAAGATTTGTTTATATTTCAGGTGTCAGCCTTGGTAAATGATAACGCCTTTACCTCTTGAGTCAGAAGGTCATGGGTTTAAGCTCCACTCCAGAGAATTGAACACATAATCTAGGCTGGCACTCCAGTGCAGTACTAAGTGGGTGCTACACTGTCAGAGGTACCATCTATCAGATGAGTTGTTAAACTGAGGCCCTAGCTGCCCTTTCAGGTGGATGTAAAAGATCCCATGGCATATGAACATACGAACATACGAATTAGGAGCAGGAGTAGGCCATTCGGCCCTTAGAGCCTGCTCCGCCGTTCAATAAGATCATGGCTGATCCGATTACTCCACATTCCCGCCTACCCCCGATAACTTTTCACCCCCTTGCTTACCAAGAATCTATCTACCTCTGCCTTAAAAATATTCAAAGACTCTGGCTCAAATTTCCAAGCCCCGTGGAGGCGGGTTTGGAGGCAGGAGTGGTGGGAAAATTGCAGAATCGGGGGGCAGGAACCCATGCCAATGTCCCAGGAGGCGTGTATCCGACCTGTGCTGGGAGTCGCCTCCCCGAGGCGGGAAGGGAATTAGTGCCAATTAACTGCCTGTTAACAGGTAGTTAACAGGCAGTTTTTTGCCTAATCCCTATTTTTAGCCCTGAAGTGTGGGGTTCCTGACGGCTCTGAACCACGCCAAGTTAGCGAGGTGGACCGTCGGTCTGAAGGGGTTGGAGGGGTCGAGATGTCCATTGTGCAGGTGAGTGATGGGTGCATGTGTGCAGAGGTAAGTGTGTGAGGTAAGTGTAAAGTGTTTTAATAAGTTTTACTAACCTTTACTTTCTCCTGCAGGCTTCCTTCCTTCAGTTCTCGGGAGTCCCTCAGTTCACCGGCACAGAAAGCAGAATGGCCGCTGAAATGTCAAAAGCTGCAGCCTCTGCTTTCTGGTCGGGAGAGATCCCTAACTGAGTCTGAGTAGAAGGACTCAAGTTAGAAGACAGATTGTCAGTGTTTGACAGCTACACAGAGCTGTCAAATGCTGATTTTTCATCACCAGTAACCAGGTGTCCCTTAATTGGCCTGCTGAGCCCGCTGGGCGGGCTTAACAAGGTCAATCAAGGGAAAATAGCATGGATTGGCCACAAGTCGATGGAGGCGGGACTACAACCCAAAAAGTGGGAGTCCTGCCTCCATCACGTCCCCATTGACAAAATCCAGCCCTTTGCTTCCACCGCCCTCTGAGGAAGAGAGTTCCAAAGACTCACGACCCTCTGTGAGAAAAGATTTCTCCTCATCTCTGTCTTAAATGGGCGACCCCTTATTTTTAAACAGTGACCCCTAGTTCTAGATTCTCCCACAAGAGGAAACATCCTCTCCACATCCACCCTGTCAAGACCCCTCCGGACCTTATATGTTTCAATCAAGTCACCTCTTACTCTTCTAAACTCCAGCGGATACAAGCCTAGCCTGTCCAACCTTTCCTCATAAGACAACCCGCCCATTCCAGGTAATAGTCAGTAAACCTTCTCTGAACTGCTTCCAGCGCATTTACATCCTTCTTTAAATAAGGAGACCAATACTGTACACAGTACTCCAGATGTGGTCTCACCAATGCCCTGTATAACTGAAGCATAACCTCCCTACTTTTGTATTTAATTCCCCTCGCAATAAACGATAACATTCTACAGTATTAGCTTTCCTAATTACTTGCTGTACCTGCATAGTAACCTTTTGCAATTCGTGCACTAGGACCCCCAGATCCCTCTGCATCTCAGAGCTCTGCAATCTCTCACCATTTAGATAATATGCTTCTTTTTTATTCTTCCTGCCAAAATGGACAACTTCACATTTTCCCACATTATACTCCATTTTCCAGTTCTTTGCCCACTCTCTATATCCCTTTGTCCTCTTCACAATTTACTTTCCTACCTATCTTTGTGTCATCAGCAACTTTAGCAACCATACCTTCGGTCCCTTCATCCAAGTCATTTATATAAATTGTAAAAAGTTGAGGCCCTAGCACTGACCCCTGTGGCACACCACTCGTTACATCTTGTCAATCAGAAAATGACCCATTTATGCCTACTCTCTGTTTCCTGTTAGCTAGCCAATCGTCTATCCATGCCAATATGTTATCCCCTACACCATGAGCTTTTATTTTCTGCAATAACCTTTGATGTGGTACCTTATCAAATGCCTTCTGGAAATCCAAGTACAGTACATCCACTGGTTCCTCTTTATCCACAGCACATGTATCTTCCTCAAAGAACTCCAATAAATTGGTTAAACATGATATCCCTTTCACAAAACCATGTTGACTCTGTCTGATTACTTTAAACTTTTCTAAGTGCCCTGCTATAACGTCTTTAATAATGGCCCAGAAATTCGGGTCGGGGGCTTCCCGCAAGTGCAAGCCCCCGACCTGCACTTACCTTGCGCGCCGGCAGTTGAGCTGTAGGGCCCCGTGGAATTCCGATCCGGGGCCTGGCCCAGCTGCCGGCGCACAGTGCTTGCGTGTCCCAGGGGCTCAGTTAGTTCGATGCGTCCCCTGGGATCACGTGGGCCATGGGCAGCCAATCGGAGGAGGGAAAAGCCCATTCATAAGTCTTGACAGGAAGAGCTGTCAAGACTTATAAATACTACAGCCCCAAAATAGCAGTAAACCTTCAAATAAATTTTAAAGAAACATCACATTTTTTAAATAAACAATAAATTACATTAAATAACTATTTTAAACAATTTAAATTTTTGAAAAAAGTAATTTTATATTCTAACGGGGCTAAAAATAAACTTACCTTGCTTTAAAGTATTTAAAAATAATAAACCTGTGGAAAAAATGTTTTAATTTTAATTAATTGACCATTTACCTTGTAAAAAGCAGGCCTTACGCCTGCTTTTTAAATTTCTAAATTCTAAAGACTTACCCTCACGGAAAAACCTGTAAAAAAAACGTAAGTTCAAAGCGCACGCGCAGACTCCCCTGCGCACGCGTTCAACCTCTGAACCCCTTTGTTCAGAGGAACGGAAGTGCCGGTTTCCCTCGCATGCGCAGTGCATGCACGAAACCGGCACTTCCATCGGGCTTACGGGTGAGTACACAGCGCGTACTCACCCGCGGAGACCCGAATTTCTGGGCCTCAGAAGCTTCGAACATCTTCCCTATGACAGATGTTAAGCTAACTGGCCTGTAGTTTCCTGCTTTCTGTCTCCCTCCCTTTTTGAATAAAGGAGTTACATTCACTATTTTCCAATATAATGGAACCTTCCCCGAATCTAGGGAATTTTGGAAAATTAAAACCAATGCATCAACTATCTCACTAGCCACTTCTTTTAAGACCCTAGGATGAAGTCCATCAGGACCAGGGGACTTGTCAGCCCGCAGCTCCAACAATTTGCTCAGTACCTCTTCCCTGGTGATTATAATTTTCTTGAGTTCCTCCCTCCCTTCCATTTCCTGATTTACAGCTATTTCTGGAATGTTACTTGTATCCTCTATAGTGAAGACCTGTTCAGTTCAACTGCCATCTCCTTATTTTCCATTATTAATTCCCTAGACTCACTTTTTATAGGACCAACACTCACTTTGTTAACTCTTTTCTTTTTTAAATATCTATAGAAACTCTTACTATCTGTTTTTATATTTCTAGCTAGCTTTCTCTCGTACTCTAATTTTTCTCTCCTTATTAATCTTTTAGTCATTCTTTGCTGTTTTTTATATTCTGTCCAATCTTCTGACCTGCAACCCATCTTTGCGCAATTATATACTTTTTCTTTAAGTTTAATACTATCTTTAACTTTTTTAGTTAACCACGGATGGTGAGTCCTCCCCTTGGAATTTTTCTTTCTTGTTGGAATGTATATATTCTGTGTATTTTGAAATATCCCGATAAATGTCTGCCACTGCAACTCTATTGACCTATCCCTTAACCTAATTTGCCAGTTCACTTTAGCTAGCTCTGCTTTCATGCCCTCATAATTGCCCTTATTTAAGTTTAAAATACTAGTCTTGGACCCACTCTTCTCTCTTTCAAACTGAATGTAAAATTCAATCATATTATGATCGCTGCTACCTAGGGGCGCCTTCACTATGAGGTCATTAATTAATCCTATCTCGTTGCACAATACCAGGTCTAGTATAGTCTGCTCTCTAGTTGGCTCCAGAACATGCTGTTGTAAGAAACTATTCCGAAAACATTCCATGAACTCATCTATGCTACCTTTGCCCATCTGATTTTTCCAGTCTATATGCAGATTAAAATCCCCCATGATTATTGCCGTACCCTTCTGACAAGCTCCCATTATTTCTTCCTTTATCCTCCATTCTACCATGTGGTTACTGTTAGGGGGCCTGTATACCCCTCCCACAAGTGACTTCTTGCCTTTAGTATTTCTCATTTCTACCCAAACTGCTTCTACATCCTGGTTTCCTGAACTTAGGTCACCCCTCTCTATTGTGCTAATATCATCATTAATTAACAAAGCCACCCCTCCACCTTTTCCCACCTTCCTGCCCTTCCTAAATGTCATGTACCCTTCAATATTCAGGTCCCAATCTATGTCATCCTGCAGCCATGTTTCTGTAATGGATATCAGATATTTAATTTATTTCTATTTGCGCTATCAGTTCATCTGTTTTGTTTTGAATGCTACGTGCATTCAGATGCAGAGCCTTTAGTTTTGTCCTTTTATTATTTTTGTAACCTCTAACCTTATCTGTTGATTTACTCTTAGATTTGTACTCTCTATCCCTTCCTGTCACGGTCTGTTTATCATTTCCCATATTAATATCTTTCTCTATTGCCTTTTCTCTAATCTTTGATTTACCACATCCTCCCAAATTTGATCCCATGCCTCCAATATTTAGTTTAAAGCCCTCTCTACCGCCCTAGTTATATGACTCACCAGAACACTGGTCCCAGCACGGTTCAGGTGAAGACCGTCCCAACGATACAGATCCCACTTTCCTCAGTGCCCCAGGAATCGAAACCCATTTCTCCCACACCAGTCTTTGAGCCACGCATTCCTCTCTCTAATTTTATTTACCCTATGCCAATTTGCTCGTGGCTCAGGTAATAATGCAGACATTATTACCCTTGAGGTTCTGCTTTTTAATTTAGCCCCTAGCTGCTCATACTCTCTCAGCAGAACCTCTTTCCTAGTTCTACCTATGTCATTGGTACCTACATGAACCACGACCACTGGCTCCTCCCCCTCCCACTGCAAGTTCCTCTCCAGCCCAGAGCAGATGTCTCGAACCCTGGCACCGGGCAGGCAACACAGCCGTCTGGACTCTCGCTCTTGGCCGCAGAGAACTGTATCTACCCCCCTGACTATGCTGTCCCCAATTACCACTACATTCCTATTAACTCCCCCCGCTTGAATGGCTTCCTGTACCTCGGTGCCATGGTCAGTTTGCTCATCCACCCTGCAGCCACCACTTTAATCCATACAGGCCGCAAGAACCTCAAAGCTGTTGGACAATTGCAAAGGCTGAGGCTCCTCCACCTCCTGGGTCCCCATACCTGCCTCACATCCTCCTGTCCCTGACCACTGACCAAATCAGAAGACCCTATCCTAAGGGGTGTGACTGCCTCCTGGAATAAAGTGTCCAGGTAACTTTCCCCCTCCCTGATGCATCGCAGTGTCTGCAGCTCGGCCTCCAGCTCATCAACTCTGAGCTGAAGCTCCTCAAGCCGCAGACACTTACCACAAACGTGTTCATCCTGGATCACACTGACATCCAGGAGCTCCCACATACTGCAGTCGCAACACATCACCTGCCCTGCCATCTTTATTGAGTCTTAATTAATTTATTTTTATTAATTAATAATAAACCCTACTACACCTAATAAGATTTATTGCTGCTAGTAAACTAGTACTAATGAAACCTTACAATTAATAATAAATTTCCTGGGCTTTAAAAGATAAGAGAAGTGAACAAAATACTCACCAACCAATCACTTACCCTTTTCCCTGTGATGTCACCTTTTATTTTGATCCAAATGCGGTTGGGGAGTGTCACAGAGCTGAACTCCCGCTGGTTCTTTATCCCCTCTTGTGCAGCTTTTTAACTCCTGCAGCTTTTTAACTCAAGAAGTATTAAATGCATCTCCCAAGCTAGAAAGAATTGAGAGATATGATGAGAAAATTGAACGGTGGACTGATCTATTAAAAAAAAGGATGGCCTTTTTGGGCCAAATGGTCTTTTCCTGTTCTTAACAGACCTTATGTTACAACATGGTGAGACAAAAAGTTTATGTTTTCTACTTCCTCTTGCAGATCTCTCTTCATTTCAAATGCATGACTCATCTTATGATAGTCTGGAAAATGAGCTA
This sequence comes from Somniosus microcephalus, assembly GCF_052327205.1. NCBI lineage: Eukaryota > Metazoa > Chordata > Chondrichthyes > Squaliformes > Somniosidae > Somniosus > Somniosus microcephalus. Next base: position 168,581,615 of record NC_140996.1, on the reverse strand, counting down.
AACGATGACACTGATTCTCCATCGTCTAACCTAATGGCAAAGAGAAGCCAAGACAATAGAAGCAGGGACTCTGTTCTGACCTGGAGCGACTGTGATCTTGACCAACCTGAGGATGAAGGAATTCATGGAAAGGTTCCATTAAAAATGAAACCCTGGCAAATTCCTTCAGCTTCCCAGAATAAAAGTGTGAGCTGTCAGTTTTCTAAAAATGACCTCCTGGGCTCCAACAGTTCTGGTTACTCCACTTGCGAGAGGCTCATAGTCCCCAAAAGGCACAGACGGTGTTCAGAGCCCAATTTACTTGCTCCTGCTTCACAGTTTGCTCAACTCTGCCAGAATCATGAGACTGTGATTCGTAAAACTAGTTGTGATGCTGTCATGACTCAGTCAGGTGAGAACTACCTTGCGCAACTGCAAATGCTACAGCTTGAGGGCCAGAAACTCATAAACCGCAGTCTAAACATGGGCATTGATCTGGACAAGTCCAGCAATGGCAGTCATAAAGTTGCACTGAAGGGGTCACAGAGCAGTAGCCGACTTCCGCCACCTCAACCCCTCAAACTTAATATCTCCTCGACAACTAGCAGCTCCAGTTTGTCTTCGCCTGGCACTTCGCCCTCTGGCTCCTCGATGAGTTCATTTGATAGTGCTTTCTCACACAACGCAGAATACTATGTGTTCACCCCAAGTGACACCTTCTCACCGTCCTGTTCAGCCATGCAGGCTCAGAAAGGCCAACCAGCTATGCTAGCTAGCCCCAGTATCTTTAAACATTTTTCTAGCCTCCTGTCCCCTGGACAGGGTTCAGGCACAGCTATTGCTTCCTCCTCCACTGCACTAGAACAACACAAGAGAACTACTAGTGTGACAGAGGAAAGCTCGAAATGCATCACTGAGAAGAGCCCGGTCACATTGCACCCCAATAGTTGGCTGAAGAAAAGTGGAAGCTGGACACTTAGAAAAAAGGAGAAAGGAAATAAGCTTGAAGGCAAAAGTGGTCTGCTCTTTGAGGAAGATAAAGAAATGTCCTATGGCAAGTTAACTGTTTCTGCAGTGGCAACAGAAGGTATCGCTCAAATTGTGGACAGAAGCCAATCTGCTAAACCACCTTCCTATCAGGAGGCAGTCAGGTCACCACTGTATAATACAGCTGCAAAGGAAAAAGGATTGATGGGCCAATCTTTGAAGCTTTTACTCCAGCAGGGACATTGTAATTCACAGGAACTCACAGACAGCTCCATTGCTTGCAGATCTCCTTTGCTGAGTACAGCTAATGAGACTTCTCCAGGACAGAGTGAACTTAATCATATTCCTCAGACTGTCTTTTATGGGCAGAATTCGTCATTATGTCTTCAGTCGACACCACGTCAACAGTCGCGCTCATTCACGCTGGGAGAAAAGTTTGCCCAAAGAGCAGCTGATCGACGCTCTTCTGAATTGGTAACTCCTACTCACCGGGACTCTCAGAGCCATGGGGACATCTGTGAGAGGGCCACTAATGCAGATCCGTCTGAAAAAAGGGGCGGGATGTTCCAGGAGAAGAAACTGTTCTCATCGACGAGTGGACCACACACCGCTGAGCAGGAGCTGAGTAGTAGGCGTTCTGTTGCTCTTTCTCATAGTGCAGCTAAAGCAGTTAAGAATTATTTTTTTCAGATAGATGCTGAGAACTGTTTGATAAAAACACAAGAAGTGGCTGACGCAATGGTCAAGAGCAAGAAGGAATGGCAGAAGAAGTGCTGCAGCGATCCAAAATTTGAAGACTTTGAAAGAGTGTTCTTCTCAGAGGAGTCTTATGTGTAAAAACCTGTTTGTGAAGTGTCATATCATTTTTTAAAAAACCTATTTGAAGATATGTTAACTCTGGTTCAATTCAAGCTGCCTTGTAACATTATTACAACATAGCTCTTAACACTTAATCTAAATAGCTGTACATACATTTTTGACAATGTCAAATTTGATTTTTTTTTACATGTATGCTTTATGATATTTGCAGGTCTTGTATGAAGTAATCTGCTTGTCCTCTGCAAAACAAAAATCTATTTACTTTTGATTCCAAAAATTTAAGTTGTTTAAAAATAACGATTATATTCTAAAAATAAAGGCTGCTATGCGGGGATATGCAAAGAACTGTTTGACACATCTGCTCTGCCCTGAAACTGTATGATGATGTTAGAGTGAGTATAAGTGAATTATCAACATTGGTTCCCACACCCAGTCAAATAACATCCATCACCTTGGGTACAGCAAAATTAATAAATAGAGGTGTAGCAATGTAAATACATTAATATTCCAATGCATCAGGCGTCGACTAATTGGGCATGAGTTTCCACCTTACAGTTTCACATAATTGGTAAGCTTGCAATCTTAGCTGTAGCATTAGAGAAAGTGCTGTGGGACTAGCTCAGGTGGTTCCCCTTACAGGTAAGAGAGGAAATCGGATGACAATTCACCACTGTACCCTGTCATGCAACTTCTGACCTCATTTTAAGAGTCCGGGAGCTGGTTGCCTCCTGTCTGACCCATTGGAGCGGTGTCTGATAAGGAGAGAGCTTAGAGACAGATAATAAATAAAAAATAAAAAGTACAAATCATCTATATTTAACCAAACATATATATACTGCATAAGTGTACAACAATTATATCTATTTCCATTTAGTTATATGGAAAAAGAGCATAATCTGAAAAAATGAATGCAATAAAGCATCAATCTGGTTTGTGTTATATTCTTCATGTTTGCAGTGTTAGTCCCTCATTTATATCAAAGTTTGAATTCATGGTGATATCATAATGATTTCACTTCTTAGCATATCCCAGCATGTTGTACAATGAGGTTACCTGGATGACAGATTCACATTTTTATTTTACCTGAAACCTCCTGACTGAAATTTTGCTTTGTATCTGACTATTTATTACAGATTTTGAGCACTTTCTACTTTCTCTTTTCCCTCTTTTATTGAAGCACTTTTTGTAACAAGAAGCCAATGTGTGATTGCACTGTTTCTTTTCACAGAGATTTCCATTATCCTGTTGGATGTACACAGTTGTATCTGTTCAACTTCTCTGCGCATCTGTCCCACTCATTCAGCGTCCCTGCACCCGTGAGCCTGTGCCCTGGGACTGGCTTAGAAGCTGAGGACCTTAGTCAATGAACTGCTACAATACAATGTAAATATTTTTGAATTAAGTAGGAAAAACGATAAAAGAATTTCAAAGAGTAGACAATGAGTTTTTTTTGTTTTTTAAAGTTCAATATTGTAGCTTCAAAGTACACAACTTGTGGTCCATAAAAATTAATATTTATTTCTTTTAAGAAAACCTACTAACCATAATAGACTTAAGTACATAAATGTGAGAGCTGCTAATTATGTTATCTGTGTAGAATGGACTGAACATTACCTTAACAGTGAAATTATTGTTTAATTGTTTGCTCCTGTAGTTTAAGTTAGTGATAGCTTTACTGTAAATTGAAGATGATAACTTTCAGTTTAAAAAGCTCCTTTCCTGACGTTGAGTCTCACTCGACAGGATTACAGACAGGAGTTAGTGCGCTGAATTCGTGGCACTCCTGACTTTCCAGTCAATTGACCTGATCTCCGTGTTCACTTCTCTGATTTGTGCTTTCATTGAATGAGATTCCATACCTGGAGTGGAGACCCTGAAAATGTACTCCATAACCCCTGACTCTGTGCTGAGTTAACTCATTTTTTGTCTTTTAATACTCCTGGGTCGTTTTACTATGTTAAAGGCGCTATATAAATACAAGTTATTGTTGATCTCAGTTGGGGTATTAGGGTGGGTGCTACTACTGGCTTCAGTGTCCCTGGGCTATAAAGGGGGTAAATCAACCTATTCCTTTTCCACATCGAGAACTAGCTGTGGTGCTCTCTACGGTCAAATAGCCTGCCTGAAATCACTGTCAAGACTCACACATGAATAATGGCAATTGGGGAAAGTACTGGGGGACGACCAATGCTTGTGGAACTGTACAAAACACCAATTGGTGCCTTCAGGAGAGGAAGGCAGGCGGGGAAGAGAAAAACATCAAAAAAAAGAAAAACTAAGGTACAACTCACACCTCACAAAATGAACAAAGTGGCAGCTGATCGGGAGAGGAGCTTTTACTCATTTATGCTACTGAAAAAGGGAAGTAGCGCGTGAGTCGAACATTCCATGAACAAAATCCAGTTATTCTCAGTCGGTCTTATTATGTTTCTACTCTTAAGAATACCAATATTTTTATATTTAGTATATAATATGATTATTTTCTTTTATTGTCCAACAAGGATTATTAGATAACAAGTAAAGTATTCTTTGATTAGATAAAGTTAACGAATCCAATTCATTCCACTGATCACTGATTAATGTGTTACCCAGCAGATGGTACAATTGGCAGCTCTTATTTTAGTTTAGTACTTGAATAGAGATATACATGATGTTGTCCTGAAATCATTCCGCAGTTCAGTGCCAGAAAATGTATTGGCAGCTCCAAAGCTTAAAGAAGAACTGACATGAGTGGGTGGGCAATTAAAATAGCCCCTCCGACTTATCCGCACCAATCCTGCTGTCTTCTGGGGGTTCTGATCTTAACCTGTTATGCTGAGCAGGTGAGAGGGACATCTGCCGGAAGCTGGCAGGGTCTTTCCACAAGGGAAGTTTAGGTCTTCCCTGCTTTGGGCTTACCCCCCTCCCCAGACATAAGGCCCTCCTGAACCTCCTCCCGAACTTTGGATCCTCGGTAGCGGCTTCCTGCTACCCAATGTCCCAATCCTGCCCACTGACCAGCTGCCATTTCACTGGGTTCGGACAGAGACCGATGGGAGTTAAAATCGCCTGGGCCTCATGCTGCTGAGGATTGCCAGCCGTCTCGACCCCCCAAAAAATACATTTCTTGACAGATGTATTATAATCACTGCCCATCATTATATTCTGTAAGAGCTGTTCTCCCAAGTCACGTCATTGTGACATTCACCTGCAGTGAGTTCTACCTCTGTTCCGTTTGATTGTGGTGTCAACAATACATAGTGTGACTGGACAAAACTCCATTTTAGTTTATATACATCACTTTCAGCAGATAAAAAGGCTTTGTCAAAAACAAAAATCTGCCAGACGAATGCCTTTAACTGCCGCCAGATCTATAGTTGTTGCATTTGGTAGTGTTCCAGTGGTGTTTTGTGTGATATCGTTGCGTTTTAGTAAACCTTAAAATAATTCACAGCCAGCTTACAAAACTGCAAGTAATTTTTAAAGAATATAACATTGAGATTTTGATGGTGTGGTTTTAAATGGATCAATGTATATTTGTGGATTTTTGAAACAAAGTCACCTCCGTTTACTCTTATTAAATTGTTTGGTGGCTAATTAATAAATGTGATGTCACACAACACTGTTTGCTTTTATTATTGCATTAAAAGCAACAAAACTAGGAATAATGTGCCTTCATGTCATTACTATACTGTATGTATTCAATAGCTATAGAAACCAGTAAATAGAAAAGGCACTTTTCCCTTAGTTGAAATGTTTAGTGGCAAATATATTCTTCCTTAAGTGTATGTATGTGATTTTATTTAAATAATAAAGTGAGTCTGAACTTTCTGACAAAATTTTGCGTTTATGTTTTCAACTTTTCAAGGAAATTGTATTAATATAATTAATGATTGTCCCACTTTAGCGGCATTAGAGCTGTAGAGTTCTTGCTAATTATTTTATTCACTTTTCAGTTTTTATTATTTCTGTCATTTTGCAGACCAAGGACAAAGGGCTGAACCTCAACTGCCAAAAACGGGTGGGTTGGGGTTGGGTCAGAGGTTAAAATTCAAAAAATCTGAAACCCACCACAAACCCGCCCACTTCCGGTGGAGATGGAAGTAGGTTGTCTTGGTGATGGAGCGGATATATGGTCGGAAGCTGATCTCAGGGTCAAATAGGGCACCAAGGTTCAGAATGGTCTGGTTCAGCCTCAGACAGTGATCAGGGAGAAGGATGGAGTTGGTGGCTAGGGGCCAGAGTTTGTGGCAGGGACCGACGAGATATTTTATGATTGCTGAGGCAGTTAATAAATTACTTATTAGTTAGAGTCTATGGGCAAATAACATCAAAATTAGTTCATTAGCATCTTTTTTTAAACTTTGTTTTAAAGGAAACCTTTCCCCCCCCCCCCCCCCCCCACCCACCGCCCTCCAAAGCTTTTCTATGGAAAAATGGTCAAAAGATCTCAAACTGTGACCAGGCTATTTCTCAAATGTTTGGAATTTTTACTCTGGCTTAACGCCAATTGCAAAAATAGCTGACATGGCTAGAATTATTGTGATTCAAGCTTGTGATTTTCATGACCAAATACAAAAAATCCAGTTCCGTAGGTAAGCCCTCATTCCTATGAATCGAAGTGTGACCTTATGTGTGAAATAATCTGGAATAGTGATCTCTGTGTGAACCCTTTCATTGCTACCAAATAACATGTAGGAATTTCATTCCATCTCATGTCACATTGGAAGATGGAGAATATCAGGCACACCAGACACTTTTCATAACAGGCTCAACCATCAAATAGATTCAATCACATTGTTATTTACAGAAGTGGCAGTATAAGTGAGATATTGAATCAGTTCAAACACAATGGCTGGACCCAGTTTATAAAGGGTCAAATGGATAGTCCAGTCAAATAAGATCCTTTGTAAAACTTCCTTGTAAATCGTGGGATAAAACAAATATTTTTCAGAGATTCAGTTTGATTCCTTACTGAACCAAATACAGTCTTTGCAGGTTGTAAGTAAATCCGTCAATGAAGTCACATTACATCACTGAACCCAAAAGGCCAGATAAAACGTTGCTAGTTCCATTTTTTATGCCCGGTATTTCTCTTTGATTTCAGCGTTTCCATTTAATTAATTTTCAACAGTCCAACAATGGAATGAGCTAACAGTCCAGCATTTGAATAGTAAACCAGGAGTGTTCTACTGGGACATCGGGGGAAATTTTAACCACCCATCCCCTGCCCCCAGGACAGGCGAGACGGAGGAGGGAGTTAAATTGTAAAAAATGGAAAACCCCACCGCCAATCTGCTGCAAATGTACCTACTTCTGGTTTAACCAGGGTGGGTTGGGGGTTGGGCGAGTAATCGGCTCTTGAGAGGCAGGTTGGTGATTATAATATGTTAATATTCCTCTGTGCCTCTCTTGGCATCCACCGAAGGGCCCATCGAGGCACTCTTCGCTGCCTCCTTACGCCGCAGCAACCCCAACTGCCCCATCCTACTCTCTCGCTGACCTACCCGTCCTGCATCCCCGCTGGGGGCTAATCTTGCCAATCTCCTCCCTGTCCAACTCACCCCTCCCAGTGCTGAACCTGTGGACACTGCCAGTGGATTGGCTATCACCGCCCCTCTCCCCATCTCCCTCCAGAATGTCCGTTCACTTGTGAACAAGGCCCTTGACATCCATGAGCTTATTGTGGATGATTGCATCGACATCATGGCCTTGACAGAAATCTGGCTGACGGGTGATGACACCTTCCCCCTAAATGAAGCCTCCCCGCCTGGCTATACCTTCCACCACTTGCCCCACAGTAGCGATTTGGCTCTTGTCACCAAATCATATCTTGGTCTGTACCCGTATGCCTTTGGCACTTTCTCCTATCTCACCTTCTTCCACCCCTCTCACTTCTCATTTAAACTCCTCGTTCTCTACCGTCCACCCAAGTACCATAAAAATTTTCTCACCAAGATATCTTCACTGCTTTCCTCCCTCAGCCTCTGCACCAAGCGACTTCTCATCCTCGGTGATTTCAACTTCCATTTCAATTCATGCTCTCTTTCCTCTGAGTTCACTGCCCTTCTACACTCCCTTAATCTCTCCCTCCATGTAAACTTCCCAACCCATATCCACGGCCACTCACTTGACCTTGCCACCTCATGTGGCCTCGCTTCTCCCATTGTGTCAATCACAGATAAGCCATCTCTGATCACTTCCTTGTAGCACTCTCAACCTACATCCTGCTTCCTCCTCCCAACCCTACTTCCTTCTGTGTCCACCCCTGGAAAAAGCTCTCTCCCAATTCACTTACAACTGCACTTGTAAAATCCCAACTGTCTAGCCTTTGGCCCTCCATTCACCACAACATTTCTGCAGCTACTGATCTGTTCAACCACAACCTCACCAACACATTTAATGCCCTAGTCCCCATTAAAACTATCACTGTCTCTCACCCTGGCCATTCCCCATGGTACGGTCCTCATCGCCACTCCCTTAAGTCGAAGGGATGCAGACTTGAACAGATATGGCGGACAACTGGTTTAGCCATTCACCACCAGATCTGGCTGGACCACATAGAATCATAGAATCATAGAATGGTTACAGCACGGAAGAAGGCCATTTGGCCCATTGAGCCGTGCCGGCTCTCTGCAAGAGCACTTCAGCTAGTCCCACTCCCCCGCCCCTTTCCCGTAGCTCTGCAAATTTCTTCAGATACTTATCCAACTCCCTTGATTGAATCTGCCTCCACCACCCTTTCAGGCAGTGCATTCCAGATCTTAACCACTCGCTGCGTAAAAAAAGTTTCTTCTTACGTTGCCTTTGGTTCTTCTGCCAATCACCTTAAATCTGTGTCCTCTGGTTCTCGACCCTTCTGCCAATGGGAATAGTTTCTCTCTATCTACGCTGTCCAGACACCTCATGATTTTGAACACCTCTATCAAATCTCCTCTCAATCTTCTCTTCTCCAAGGAGAAGAACCCAGTTTCTCCAGTCTATCAACGTAACTGAAGTCCTTCATTCCTGGAATCATTCTGGTAAATCTTTTCTGCACCCTCTCTAAGGCCTTCACACCCTTCCTAAAGTGCGGTGCCCAGAATTGGACACAGTACTCCAGTTGGGGCTGAACCAGTGTTTTACACAGGTTCATCATAATTTCCATGCTTTTTTACCGTATACCTCTATTCATGAAGCCCAGGATCCCAGGAGCCTTTTTAACTGCTTTCTCAACCTGCCCTGCCACCTTCAACGATTTATGCACACATACCCCCAAGTCTCTCTCTTCGTGCACCCCCTTCAGGATTGTACCATTTAGCTTATATGTCCTCTCCTCATTCTTTCTACCAAAATGTATCACTTCACACTTTTCTGCATTAAATTTCATCTGCCATGTGTCCGCCCATTCCACCAGCCTGTCTATGTCTTCCCGAAGTCTATCCCTATCCTCCTCACTGTTAAATATACTTCCAAGGTTTGAGTCATCTGCAAATTTTGAAATTGTGCCCAGTACACTCACGTCCAAGTCATTAATATATATCAAGAAAAGCAGTGGTCCTAGAACCGACCCCTGGGGAACACCACTGTATACCTTCCTCCAGTCCGAAAAACAACCATTCACCACTACTCTCTGTTTCCTATCACTTAGCCAATTCTGTATCCATTCTGTCACTGTCCCTTTTATTCCAAGGGCTTCAACTTTGCTGGCAAGCCTATTATGTGGCACTTTGTCGAATGCCTTTTGGAATTCCATGACAACTACGTCAACCGCATTACCCTCACCAACCCTCTCTGTTACCTCATCAAAGAACTCAATCAAGTTAGTTAACACGATTTGCCATTAACAAATCTGTGCTGGCTTTCCTTAATTAATCCACACTTGTCCAGTTAATTTTGTCCCTGATTACGGTTTCTAAAAGCTTGCCCACTACAGAGGTCAAACTGACTGGCCTGTAGTTGCTGGGTTTATCTTTACACCCTTTTTTGAACAATGGTGTAACATTTGCAATTCTCCAGTCCTCTGGCACCACCCCCATATCTAAGGAGGATTGGAATATTATGGCCAGTACCTCCGCGATTTCCTCCCTCAATTCCTGCAGCATCCTAGGATGCATCCCATCTGCCCCTGGTGATTTATCTACTTTAAGTGCAGCCAGCCTTTCTAATACCTCCTCTTTATCAATTTTTATCCTATCATGTATCTCCACTACCTCTTCCTTTAATATGTTTATGCAGCATCCTCTTCCTTGGTGAAGACAGATGCAAAGTGCTCATTTAGTACCTCAGCCATACCCTCTGCCTCCATGCATAGGTCTCCTTTTCAGTCCCTAATCAGCCCCGTCCCTCCTCTTACTACCCTTTTACTATTTATATGTCTATAGAAGACTTTTGGATTACCTTTTATGTTGGCTGCCATTCTATTCTCATATCCTCTCTTTGCCCCTCTTATTTTCTTTTTCACTCCTCCTGTGACCTTTCTATATATAGCCTGATTCTCAGATGTATTTGCAACCTGACATCTGTCATACGTGTTCTTTTTCTGCTTCATCATATTCTCTATCTGTTTCATCATCCAGGGATCCCTGACTTTAGTTGCCCTGCCTTTCCCCCTAGTGGGAATGTACCTCAAATGTACCTGAACTATTTCCTCTTTAAAGGCAATCCATTGTTCCATTACAGTTTTGCCTGCCAATCTTTGATTCCAGTTTACCCAGGCCAGATCCGTTCTTACCCCATTGAAATTGGCCTTCCCTCAGTTAAACTTTTTTACTCTAGATTGCTCCTTAGCCATTTCCATAGCTAATCTAAACCTTATGATACTATGATCACTGTTCCCTAAATGTTCACCTACTGACACTTGCTCCACTTGACCTACCTCATTCCCCAGAACCAGATCCAGCAATGCCTCCTTCCTCATTGGGCCAGAAACATACCGATCAAGAAAGTTCTCCTGAACACACTTCAGAAATTCTTCCCCTTCTCTGCCCTTTACACTATTACTATCCCAGTCTATATTAGGATAGTTGAAGTCCCCCATTATTCCTACTCTATAGTTCTTGCACCTCTCTGTAATTTCTCTGCAAATTTGCTCCTCCATATTTTTCCCACTATTTGGTGGTCTATAGAATACACCTAGTAGTGTAATGGCATCTCTATTATTTCTTAACTCTAGCCATATAGATTCTGTCCTTGACCCCCCCAGGACATCTTCCCTCTCTAGCACTGTAACATTCTCCTTGACCAATACTGCTACACCACCTCCTATCTTTCCTGAACACTTTATAACCAATGTAAGAAGTCACACAACACCAGGTTATAGTCCAACAGCTTTATTTGAAGTCACAAGCTCTCGGAGCGCTGCTCCTTCATCACCTGACGAAGGAGCAGCGCTCTGAAAGCTTGTGACTTCAAATAAAGCTGTTGGACTATAACCTGGTGTTGTGTGACTTCTTACATTTGTCCACCCCAGTCCAACTCCGACATCTCCACACCATGGCTACTTTATAACCAATGTAAGAAGTCACACAACACCAGGTTATAGTCCAACAGTTTTATTTGAAATCACAAGCTTTCGGAGCGCTGCTCCTTCATCAGTTGAAGTGGAGAGATGCATAAAGACACAACTTATATAGTCAGAGAATAATGCCAGATGATTACAGGTAATCTTTCTAACTGCCATTTATCACACCTCGGCAGAGAGATAATCACAGCAGTCAAAGGTGTGAATGGTGTCCAAAACAGGTTAGTCAGGAAAACATTACATCAAAGAACAATGAGGTGGGGTCACAAGGGGTCAAATGTTGCAGATGCTGGGATCTGTATGAAAAACAAAAAACTGACAAAGAAACATTTTTTTACTGGAAATCACAGCAGGTCCGGCCGCATCTGTGTAGAGAGAACAAGCCAACGACGACTCGAGTCTGGTGGGGTTACATGTAGCGTGACATGAACCCAAGATCCCGGTTGAGGCCGTCCTTATGAGTGCGGAACTTGGCTATCAGTTTCTGCTCTACGATTTTGCGTTGTCGTGTGTCTCGAAGGCCGCCTTGGAGAAGGAGACACACACTTTATAACCAGGAATATTTAATACCCAATCCTGCCCTTTTTTTTAGTCTCAGTTATTGCCACAACATCATATTCCCATGTGACTCTATGCACCTGCAGCTCACTTACCTTGTTTCACATACATACACTATAAACCCATCTTAGACCACCCTGTATTGCCCCTTAATTTGACCCACCTGCAATATCTTATTATTTCTTACTTTAGTGCTCTCTGCCTCTCCCAATCCTTTGATCACTTTATTTCCCCTTTCTAATGTTACAACCTGGTGCTCACCCCCCTGCTAAGTTAGTTTAAACCCTCCCCAACAGCACGAGCAAGCCTGCCCATGAAGATATTGGTTCCGGCCCTGTTGAAGTGCAACCCGTCCGGCCTGTACAGGTCCCACTTGCCCTAGAACTGGTCCTAATGCCCCAGGAATCTAAAGCACTCCCTCCTGCACCATCTCTCCATCTACGCATTCATCTGCGCTATCCTCCTAATTCTATACTCAGTAGCGTGTGGCACCAGGAATAATCTGGAGATTACTACCTTTGAGGTCCTGCTTTTTAATCTCTTTTCTAGCTCCCTGAAATCTGCCTGCAGGACCTCATCCCTCTTTCTACCTATGTCGTTGGTACCAATATGGACCACGACCTCTGGCTGTTCACCCTCCCGCCTCAGAATTTTCTGCAGCCGCTCGGTGACATCCTTGGCACTAGACCATCCTGGAGTCACATCTGCGGCCGCAGAAATGCCTGCCTGTTCCCCTAACTATCGAATCAACTACCACTATTGCTTTCCCACTTTTCATCCTCCCCACTATACAGCTGTTTTTTTTTATATTCGTTTATGGGATGTGGGCGTCGCTGGCAAGGCCAGCATTTATTGCCCATCCCTAATTGCCCTTGAGAAGGTGGTGGTGAGCCCCCTTCTTGAACCGCTGCAGTCCGTGTGGTGAAGGTACTCCCACAGTGCTGTTAGGGAGGGAGTTCCAGGATTTTGACCCAGCGACGATGAAGGATCGGTGATATACTTCTAAGTCAGGATGGTATGTGACTTGGAGGGGAACTTGGAGGTGATGGTGTTCCCATGCGCCTGCTGCCCTTGTCCTTCTAGGTGGAAGAGGTCGCGGGTTTGGGAGGCACTGCCGAAGAAGCCTTAGCGAGTTGCTGCAGTGCATCTTGTAGATGGTACACACTGCAGCCATGGTACGCCGGTGGTGGAGGGAGTGAATGTTTAAGGTGGTGGATGGCATGCCAATCAAGCGGGCTACTTTGTCCTGGATGGTGTTGAGCTTCTTGAGTGTTGTTGGAGCTGGAATCATCCAGGCTGAACTGATCCTCCTCCCTGTAATGAATGACAAATTTCTGAGGTCAATAAATGAACCTTTCATCCTCAAATAGTTGTAGGTTCCTCAGTTATTTGAGCAGGGTGATTAACTGCAAGGCTGGCTTTTGTGAGGATCAGAAATATTACCATGAGCATAAATGTATGCACAACATTGTACAATTAACGTTTACTTAAATGAAGATTTAGGTGTCTGCCTGGTCTGAGTTGGAGGGCAGCGGACTTTGCAATGTGAGTCGAATAAGTGAACCGAGGTAAACTTTCTGTGCTGTTCTGTGTGATGCACATTTGGAGGAGTCATCATTTGGATATCATGGAGGAATGCATGCAAGCTGTGATATCTCAGGCAAAATTATCCGCTCCAGTGGGATTATTGTTATGTGTAGTGTGGCAGAACTGCTGCCCACCTGACTGACATCAGCAATTTTTTTCAGATTCATTTAAATAACACAGATGGGCTCCCTACGGTATTCTTGCTTCTGACGGGGGGTTCACCACTGGAAGCAAAAGAAATGGCATGACGATGCATGATTTAAATGCCTGCAGTAGCTTAAGGAGGTAGGCAATCACCCTTTTATTTTGGGAAGCAGGATTGAAAATCTGAGAGGTTTGCTGCAAAGCACATAGCCCCCAATGTTTGCGGCATCACTGGAGGGAGGTCGCTATGGAAGTAAGTGCATCCTCAAGGATGCCATGCATGATAAGGCCATTAAACATCTTGCGGCACTGACTTAACATGTCAGACAAGATAAAAAGAATCAGCCACACTTTCCAAGGATGCATTTTGTTAAGCATGTCAGCTTAACAAAATATAGTGACCTCTTATGGTGCCGAGATTCTGCACCATCAAAGACAGAACCAATATAATATTGATTATGACGCTGACTATGAGCGCTATAGTGAAACTTCAATATTTACTGAACATTGTCACGAATATGGTTTACAGCTGCTTGACCCATGTTAGGTACAGTCACATTTGGTGCAATTTGCCATACTATCCCTATGTTGCTGCATTCAGGATTACTGATATTCTAGCCTCTATGTTGGGTGATAATCCATTTAAAGTGTACACCACTGTAGCCAATTCTTTGTCCAGTGCATTTTGTCTCAGAGCTTCTCTCTCTGTCATTCCTTTTTGTAGTGTATGTGCTTTAAGTCAGAACTACTTTTTAAAGCTCCTGTATACTGTAGTACCGGCAGTAACCACACTGGTATATAAGCTGTGCGCATGCCTCTGTACCCCAGTCTAGAGATTGCCCTCCTCCAGTAAAGACCTGTTATTTGTTATGTACAGCATCCGTGTAATTATTTATCCACTGAACCACGGATCTAACAGTGGCGACGAGTGTTGATGCGAATCTACCTGCAACATTAAACAAAAAAAAATAAAAAATAGTCGAGTTCAGGAACACGGGCGTCAACCGCGAGCAACCGCCCAGCAGTCAGGCAGAGATCCAACTTCACTGGGGAGGCTGTGGAGAGCCGGGCTTGGTTCCCCAGCCACAACGAGCAGTAAGAGACCGACGACAGGTCCAGAGCAGACCCTTCCTGAGCAGACTGACAGCAGAGAGAGAGAGCCGGGCAGCGTCGACGGGGTAAGAAAAAGGGTGAAGAGAGCAGGGCGCAGCCGGGGGTTGATCACCGAGCGGCGTCGAGGAAAAATACTGCAAAACCGGAGAGAGAGAGGGTAAGAAACAGCCGGGTTCTAGACTGAGCGGCGTTGACAAATATCAAGAGAAGAACGCGCAGAGCACAGCCAGGGATCACGGGCTGATCAGGGTCCGCGGGGCGAAGCAAGGGGAGACGCCATTGAGCCGCGGAGAAGCAGGGAGAGCGCGGGCGACGCCATTGAGCCGCAGAGAAGCAGGGAGAGCGCGGGAGGCGCCATTGAGCCGCGGAGAAGAAGGAAGAGCGTGGGAGATGCCATTTTGCGAAGCCGCAGCGGAGAAGACGGGCGAGCGCGGGAAGGAAGGAAAGCGTGGGAGACGCCATTTTGTGCCAGCGGAGAAGAAGGGGAAGCGCAGGAGGCGCCATTGGTGATAGTTAACGCACAACCAAGGATGCCGAAGAGTGGCAGTATCTCTACGTTCGACAATGAAGTCGAAGATTGGGTGACATATGTGGAACGAATTGAGGTGTACTGCAGGGCGAATGAAGTGCCAGATGCTAATAAAGCACTGGTTCTGTTCAATTCCATGGGTGCAAACACTTATGGGTTACTGCGAAATTTAATAACCCCAGAGAAGCCGGTAAACAAGAATTTTGAAAGCATAGTAGAAATCTCCACAGGAGAAGTACAAAAAGGTACACCAGGTGATGGACAGTGGTTCAGACGAACAGAAAAGTGACACAGACTCCGGAAGCAAGGAGCTGGGTTGTCTGAAACTACATAATGTAACCGAAATGGAGGATCACCAGACTATCTGGGTTACACTCAAGATAGACGGAGTCCAAGTGGAAATGGAATTGGACACAGGGTCAGCTCTAACAGTCATAAATCAAAGAGACTACAAGCGGCTATTTTCACACATACCCTTGAAAGCTACAGAGATTTTCTTGAAGACGTATACGGGGCAAAAAGTCTACCCCAAAGGAAAAATAAGGGTGAAAGTGACATATAAAGGTCAGGAAATACCTAAAATGGATATATATGTATTGCCAAATGGAGGACCACCACTGCTAGGACGTGAATGGATCCAGAAGATACATTTAGATTGGCATTCCATACAGGCACTGAAGGTGGAGGCCAAAAAGGATGACGACGTCACACCTGGACGACTGTCAAAAATGCTAACTGACGCAAAAGAATTGTTCCAGGAGGGACTAGGAACACTAAAAGGAATAACAGCAACAATTAAAATAGAGGATAATGCAAGCCCAAAGTTTCTGAAGGCCAGACCAGTGCCTTATGCGATCAGACCAGCGGTTGCAGCAGAGCTGGAAGGGTTGGAACGTTCAGGAGTACTGTCCAAAGTGGACTGGAGCGAGTGGGCTACCCCCATCGTTCCTGTAATGAAGAGGTCGTTGAGTAATACGCCTGGGGAACCAAAGAAGGTCCGCATCTGTGGGGATTTTAAGGTGACAGTGAACCCAGTCCTTCACACGGTGCAATATCCGCTTCCACAAATTGAGGATATTTTTGCCTCGCTATCTGGTGGTAAACGCTTCACAAAAATTGATCCAGCCCAGGCGTACTTGCAAATGGAGGTAGAAGAAGCTTCGAAACATTACCTTACGATCAACACCCATAAAGGTCTCTATCAATACAACCGGCTGGTGTTTGGAGTAGCCTCGGCTCCGGCTATCTGGCAAAGGGCGATGGATCAGGTCCTGCAAGGGATTCCAGGGACCCAGTGTTATTTGGACGACATCTTGGTCACGGGCAAAAATGACAGTGATCACCTCGCTAACTTGGAGAAGGTGCTCGCCAGATTAAAGGAATATGGGCTACGAGCTAATCGCCACAAGTGCGAGTTTTTCCAGAAACAGATCTCGTATTGCGGCCACGTCATCGATGAAGAGGGGTTACATAAGTCCCCTGACAAGATTGAGGCAGTAGTCAAGGCTCCAGCACCGGAAAATGTGTCACAACTGAGGTCGTTCCTCGGGCTGGTAAACTATTACCACAAGTTCTTACCAAATTTGTCTATGGTATTACACCCGCTGAACACCCTACTGCAAACAGGGGTACCATGGAAGTGGGATGACGAACGTAGACGAGCTTTCCAGAAGTGTAAAGAATTGATCACATCAAAAGAGGTGTTGGCCCATTTCAACCCAGCACTACCAATTCATTTGGCATGTGATGCATCACCCTACGGCATTGGAGCGGTGCTGTCGCACAAATTCCCGGACAGGTTGGAGAGGCCAGTAGCCTTTGCATCTCGGTCACTAACCTCAGCCAAGCGCAACTACGCCCAGATTGACAGGGAGGCCCTCAGCCTAGTATGGGGAGTAAAAAAATTCAACCACTATCTGCATGGACAGAAGTTCACCTTGCTGACTGACCACCAGCCACTTGTCTCCATCTTTAATCCTAAGTAGGGCGTGCCAGTAATGACTGCACAGCGGTTACAAAGATGGTCCCTGTTTCTAGGGGCGAATCAATACGAAATAGAATATAAAGGTACGAGACAGCATGGGAACGCTGATGGGCTATTGCGCCTGCCACTGCCTACTGTGGAGGAAGCACCAGCAGTGGACCCTATCGAAATATTTTATTCGGCGATAATTGAACGATTGCCAGTAACAAACGCGGATATAGAGAAGGAGACCCGCAATGATCCGACGCTGTCACGGGTATATGAATTGACAGTGAGGGGATGGCCAACACATGGCGACTCACTGTTGCCAGCATTCTCATCCAGAAGAGAACAGCTGTCAGTATGCCAGGGGACAGTGATGTTTGGATCCAGAGTGGTGATTCCACCCAAGTTAAGGGAGAGAGTGCTAAATGAGCTACATGAAGGTCATCTGGGGGGAGTGAAAATGAAAAGCCTAGCTAGGGCTTATGTGTGGTGGCCGGGAATCGATCAACAAATCGAAGACCTAACTAAGAGCTGCTTAGGATGCCAGAAGGTCCAAAATGCACCACCACATGCCCCTCTACACCCATGGGAGTGGCCCTCCTCTCCATGGCAACGGGTGCACATTGATTTCGCTGGTCCATTCATGGACTCAATGTTCTTAATAGCAGTGGATGCTCATTCAAAGTGGCCTGAGGTGATAAAGATGTCTTCAACCACTACAGAGAAAATGATTGCAGTCCTACGGACCATATTTGCCAGAAACGGGTTGCCAGAGCAGATCTGCTCTGATAATGGACCACAGTTTGTGCCCGAAGAGTTCCGAAAATTCATGAAAAGGAATGGGGTAAGGCATTACACATCCGCCCCGTATCATCCAGCCACCAATGGATTGGCTGAGAGGTTCGTACAAACCTTTAAGAAGGCGATAAAGGCCATGTGCGACGAGGAAATTCCACTACAGTATAAGATGGACAATTTCTTATTAGCCTACCGAAACACGACACATGCAGTTACCAACCAGACCCCGGCCATGATGTTCTTTAACCGAAGGTTGAGATCTCGTCTGGACTTGCTCAGACCAAATGTGCGAAGAAATGTTGAGGACAAACAATTCCAGCACATCAACGAGAAGCCGACAAGGAGCTTCAATGTAGGGCAACCAGTCTTGGCCCGGGACTATCGAACAGAGAAGTGGCAACCCGGAACAATATGTACAAGGCAGGGGCCATTAATGTACACAGTGGATGTCGGGGAGAACATTGTGAGACGCCACGTCGATCAGATCTTAGCATCACAGGAATGCGTCAACCCCAAGTCTCGAGTACCTGGGGATGAACCCGACATACCGGTAGTATCTACTTCAGATCCAGTAGCAGTGGAACCCGATGAACTACCCAATGAAAGGGGGTCAGAATCGCCTCTGCACCAAGAACAAGAACCTCCGGAAAGGCGCTATCCCGAAAGGGTCAGGAAGCCGCCCCAAAGACTGAATCTATAAATGGACTTTTGTTATTGAATGTACATGTAAAAATGTAATTGTTATTTGAATAGTAAGGGGGTATTATTAATCTAAAAGGGGAAGAATTGTAGTGTATGTGCTTTAAGTCAGAACTACTTTTTACAGCTCCTGTATACTGTAGTACCGGCAGTAACCACACCGGTATATAAGCTGTGCGCATGCCTCTGTACTCCAGTCTAGAGATTGCCCTCCTCCAGTAAAGACCTGTTATTTGTTATGTACAGCATCCGTGTAATTATTTATCCACTGAACTACGGATCTAACACTTTTAATCTTGAAGAGTCATTTTCCCATAACTCTCCTGCTGTAAGGATCACCGTCACTCTCCTGCTGTAAGGGTCACCTTCACTCTCCTACTGTAAGGGTCACCGTCACTCTCCTGCTGTAAGGGTCACCCTCACTCTCCTGCTGTAAGGGTCACCCTCACTCTCCTGCTGTAAGGGTCAGCCTCACTCTCCTGCTGTATGGGTCACCGTCACTCTCCTGCTGTAAATGTTACCCGCACTCTCCTGCTGTAAGGGTCACCCTCACTCTCCTGCTGTAAGGGTCACCCTCACACTCCTGCTGTAAGGGTCACCCTCACTCTCCTGCTGTAAGAGTCACCGTCACTCTCCTGCTGTAAGGGTCACCCTCACTCTCCTGCTGTAAGGGTCACCGTCACTCTCCTGCTGTAAGGGTCACCCTCACTCTCCTGCTGTAAGGGTCACCCTCACTCTCCTGCTGTAAGGGACACACTCACTCTCCTGCTGTAAGGGTCACCCTCACTCTCCTGCTGTAAGGGTTACCCTCACTCTCCTGCTGTAAGGGTCACCCTCACTCTCCTGCTGTAAGGGTCACCCTCACTCTCCTGCTGTAAGGGTCACCGTCACTCTCCTGCTGTAAGGGTCACTGTCACTCTCCTGCTGTAAGGGTCACCCTCACTCTTCTGCTGTAAGGGTCACCATCACTCTCCGCTGTAAGGGTCACCCTCACTCTCCTGCTGTAAGGGTCACCCTCACTCTCCTGCTGTAAGGGTCACCCTCACTCTCCTGCTGTAAGGGTCACCTTCACTCTCCTGCTGTAAGGGTTACACTCACTCTCCTGCTGTAAGGGTCACCGTCACTCTCCTGCTGTAAGGGTCACCCTCACTCTCCTGCTGTAAGGGTTACACTCACTCTCCTGCTGTAAGGCTCACCCTCACTCTCCTGCTGTAAGGGTCACCCTCACTCTCCTGCTGTAAGGGTCACCCTCACTCTCCTGCTGTAAGGGTCACCGTCACTCTCCTGCTGTAAGGGTCACCCTCACTCTCCTGCTGTAAGGCTCACCCTCACTCTCCTGCTGTAAGGGTCACCCTCACTCTCCTGCTGTAAGAGTCACCCTCACTCTCCTACTGTAAGGGTCACCCTCACTCTCCTACTGTAAGGGTCACCGTCACTCTCCTACTGTAAAGGTCACATAGAAACATAGAAGATAGGCGCAGGAGTAGGCCATTCAGCCCCTCGAGCCTGCTCCACCATTCAATGAGATCATGGCTGATCATCCAAATTCAGTACCCTGTCCCTGCCTTCTCCCCATATCGCTTGATCCCTTTAGCCTTAAGAAATATATCCAACTCCTTCTTGAATATATTTAATGAATTGGCCTCCACTGCCTTCTGTGGTAGAAAATTCCACAGGTTCACCACTCTCTGGGTGAAGAAGTTCCTCCTCATCTCTGTCCTAAATGGCTTACCCCTTATCCTTAGACTGTGACCCCTGGTTCTGGACTCCCCAGCCATCGGGAACATAATTCCTGCATCCAGTCTGTCCAGTCCTGTTAGAATTTTATAAGTTTCAATGAGATCCCCTCTCATTCTTCTAAACTCCAGCGAGTATAAGCCCAATCGACCCAATCTCTCCTCATACGTCATTCCTGCCATCCCAGGTATCAGTCTGGTGAATCTTCGCTGCACTCCCTCCATGGCAAGAACATCCTTCCTCAGACAAGGCGACCAAAACTGCACACAATACTCAAGGTGTGGTCTCACCAAGGCCCTGGAGAACTGCAGCAAGACATCCTTGTTCTTGTACTCGAACCTTCTTGCTACGAAGGCCAACATACCATTTGCCTTCTTAACCACCTGCTGCACCTGCATGCTTACCTTCAGCGACTGGTGCACAAGGACACCCAGGTCTCGTTGCACTTCCCCTTCTCCCAATCTATTGCAGTTCAGATAATAATCTGCCTTCCTGTTTTTGCCACCAAAGTGGATAACCTCGCATTTATCAATGTTATACTGCATCTGCCATGCTTCTGCCCAATCACCCAACCTGTCCAAATCATACTGGAGTTTCTCGGCATCCTCGTCACAGCACACACGCCCACCCAGCTTTGTGTCATCTGCAAACTTGGAGATATTACATCTAGTTCCCTCGTCTAGATCCCTTTAAGGGAATAACTGGTCTCAGACTGCAGCACTGGCAGTGACCATCTATAAAAGGCCCTGGCAGGCTTCTGTAGTTTCAGTTTCCAGATTGTCTCCATTCAGTAAAGACTTGTTAAACAAGCTAGAGTCCATTATTAAGGATAAAATAGCGGAGCACTTGACAAATGGGGAAAGGATCGGACAGAGTCAACATGGATTTACAAAGGGTAAATCGTGTTTGACTAATCTGCTGGAATTTTTTGAGGAAGTAACTGGTAAAATAGATGGGGGAGAGCCAGTGGATGTGGTGTACCTTGACTTCCAGAAAGCCTTCGATAAGGTTCCACACAAAAGATTATCATGCAAAATTAAGGCTCATGGGATTGGGGGCAAAGTATTAACGTGGATAGAGAACTGGCTGGCGGATAGAAAACAGAGAGTTGGAATAAACGGCTCGTTTTCGGAGTGGCAGGCAGTGACCAGCGGGGTGCCGCAAGGATCTGTCCTGGGACCCCAGCTGTTCACAATATATATAAATGATCTGGATCAGGGAATTGGATGCAATATTTCCAAATTCGCTGACGACACTAAACTAGGAGGAGGGGTGGGCTCTGATGAGGATGTCAGGAGGCTACAGTGCGATTTGGACAGGTTGGGGGAATGGGCGGATACGTGGCAGATGCACTATAATGTGGATAAATGCGAGGTTATCCACTTTGGGGGTAAAAACAGGAGGGTAGATTATTATCTAAATGGCAATAGATTGGGAGATGGGGAAGTGCAGAGGGACCTGGGTGTTCTTGTGCACCAGTCACTGAAGGAGAGCATGCAGGTGCAACAGGCGATTAAGAAGGCAAATGGTATGTTGGCCTTCATATCAAGGGGGTTCGAGTATAGGAATAGGGATACCTTACTACAGCTGTACAAGGTGCTGGTGAGACCGCATCTGGAGTATTGTGTACAGTTTTGGTCGCCCCATCTGCGGAAGGATGTTCTTGCCATGGAAAGAGTGCAGCGGCGATTCACCAGGCTGATACCTGGAATGGCGGGAATGACCTACGAGGAGAGATTGAATAGTTTGGGCTTGTACTCACTGGAGTTTAGAAGATTGAGAGGGGATCTCATCGAAACATATAAAATTATGGCAGGCCTGGACAGGCTGAATTCAGAGAGAATGTTTCCAATGGCCGGGGAGCACAGAACCAGGGGCCACAGTCTAAAAATAGCGGGCAAATCATTTAAAACAGAGATGAGGAAGAATTTCTTCACTCAAAGAGTGGTGAGCCTGTGGAATTCCCTGCCACAGAGGGCTGTGAAGGCTAATTCAATAAATATTTTCAAGAGAGAATTGGATATATTTCTGAAGGCTAAGGGGATTAAGGGTTACGGAGAAAAGGCGGGGACGGGGTACTGAACTGGTAAGATCAGCTAAGATCTCAGATGAAGATCAGCCATGATCTCATTGAATGGCGGAGCAGGCTCGAAGGGCCGAATGGCCTACTCCTGTTCCTATCTCTATGTTTCTATGTAAACCAACTCCTGCATTCCGTGTCTCCATTAACACACGGATTTAATACTGGCGACGAGTAAGAAACGAACTTACCTGCAACTCGGCAGCACCTCAGACGACGTTATTGAAGGTCGAAACCAGAAAAGAAAAAAAAAAAATCCAAAGAAACTCGAGAAACGGGCGTCGACCATGGGCAACTGCCCTCCAAATCATCGGATTGAAAACTTGCAGGGGAGACTGTCAAGAGCCAGGCTTGGTTCCCCAGCCTGTGATTTCCCAGCTAATCAGGCTGGTGGCAGGTAGTGCACTGATCCTTCCTGGGCTGCGGTGGGCTAGAGCTCGATCGGGTGGCTCTGCAATGGGGCCGGGCAGCGAGTCGGGAAGCAGAGAGAGAGAGTGTGGAGCACACAGGGCGTGGCCGGTGCTTCGCAGCCGGGCAGCGTTCGGACCTAAGAAGAGGGAGGGAAGTGTCCCAGAGGGTCCGCTCCACAACGGGAATGGTTAAAAATAAAAATACCGCGGAGAGCGGCGTTGACAGCAGCGGCAGCGGCGGGAAAGCGCAGGTGGTGCCATCTTAACTCGGCGGGGAAGAAGGAAAAGCGCAGGAGGTGCCATTTTGATCCATCGGGGATGAAGGAAAAGCGCGGGAGACGCCATCTTAGATTTTCAAGATGCCAAAGACTGGCGATATCACTGCCTTCGATAATGCAATAGAAGACTGGACCACGTATGTGGAAAGAGTTGAGGTATATTGCGAGGCAAATGAAATAGCCGAGGGGAAAAAGGCATCGGTATTGCTAAATTTAATGGGCGCAAGAACGTACGGCCTATTGCGGGACCTGATTACTCCAGCCAAACCGAAGGCGAAGAGTTTTAATGAAATTGTTGCTATCCTACAGGAACACCTAAATCCTACACCGCTGCTGATAGCAGAAAGATTTAAATTCCACAGGAGAAATCAGCATAAAAATGAGAGCAATGCTGATTACCTTACGGAACTACGCAAGCTATCAAAGCACTGCCAGTTCGGAGCAGGACTGGCAGATACCTTACGGGACAAATTTGTCTGTGGACTCCTGAGTGAAGGAACCCAGAAGAGGTTACTCTCAGAGAAAGAGCTGACGCTAGATAAGGCTTTCAGCGTGGCAGTATCGTATGAAGCAGCAGCAAGGGGAGCTGCGGAAATACAACAAAAGCCACAGGAATACGGCGCCCACGAAATGACACGGGGATTTGCAAAATGTTATCGCTGCGGCAGAACAAATCATGACCAGAAGGACTGCTGGTCCAAGGACAAAATATGCAGGCAATGCGGAAAGATGGGACACATTGCACGAGTTTGCAGGTCTGAGAAGAAGACCAACGACAATAAAAAGGCTACTAAGGAACCGTACAGGAAAGTACAAAAGATGACGGACAGTAGTTCCGAAGACCAGATGAGTGATAGTGAATCCGGGAACAAGAGACTAAGCTGTCTCAAACTTCACAACGTAATCGCAAAAGAGGATCACCGAACCATTTGGGTCACCCTCACGATAGCAGGGTCTCAAGTCAAAATGGAATTGGATACAGGATCAGCTCTAACCGTCATGAATCGACGAGACTATGAGCGGCTATTCTCACACATACCCTTGAGAGAGACATCCATTGTCTTGAGGACATATACGGGGCAAAAAGTATACCCCAGAGGAAAAATAAGGGTGCCTGTCGAATACAACGGCAAGAAAATACGGAAATTGTATCTCTACATACTGCAAGATGGTGGACCACCGTTATTGGGACGTGAATGGATCAGAAAGATAAGTTTAGATTGGCACTCCATTCAGGCACTGACGGTGGCTGGTAAAAAGGGTGACGACGTCACTCCTGGACGATTGTCAACAATCTTAGCTGACGCCAAAGAGGTATTTCAACAAGAACTGGGCACTCTTAAAGGCGTAACCGCCTTCAGAAAAATAGAGGAGAATGCAATTCCCAAGTTTTTCAAAGCAAGACCGGTACCATATGCAATTCGCCCAGCCGTCGAGGCAGAGCTGGAGAATCTGGAGAATGCAGGCGTGTTATCTAAGGTAGACTGGAGCGAGTGGGCGACACCCATCGTTCCTGTCATGAAGAAAACGTTAAACAATAAGTCTGAGGAACCAAGGAAGGTTCGCATCTGTGGGGACTTCAAGGTGACAGTGAACCCAGTCCTTCACACAGTACAATATCCTCTTCCAAGGATAGAAGATATCTTCGCCTCACTATCCAGAGGGAAGCGTTTTACAAAAATTGACCTAGCGCAAGCATATTTGCAGATGGAGGTTGAAGAATCCTCTAGGAAGTATTGCACGATAAACACTCACAAAGGTCTTTACCAGTATAATCGACTGGTATTCGGAGTAGCATCAGCTCCGGCGATATGGCAAAGAGCGATGGAACAAGTCCTGCAAGGGATTCCGAGGACTCAGTGTTACTTGGACGACATCCTAGTGACAGGTGAAGATGACAGTGAACACCTTGCCAACCTAGAGCAGGTGCTCACTAGACTACGTGAACATGGGCTACGAGCCAATCGCCCCAAGTGCGAGTTTTTTAAGAAACAGATATCGTATTGTGGCCACGTGATTGATGAAGAGGGTTTGCATAAGCCCCCTGACAAAATTGAAGCGGTAGTTAAGGCTCCAGCGCCTGAAAATGTGCCACAACTGAGGTCATTCCTCGGATTAGTGAATTACTACCATAAGTTTTTGCCGAATTTGTCCACAATTCTGCATCCACTGAACGCCCTACTACGAACGGGAGTAGCATGGAAATGGAGCAATGAATATAAGCGGGCCTTTCAGAAGAGTAAGGACCTAATCACTTCAAGAGAAGTATTGGCTCACTACAACCCATCACTACCGATAAGACTGGCGTGTGATGCGTCTCCCTACGACATTGGGGCGGTACTGTCACATAAATTCCTTGATGGTTCTGAGAGGCCGATAGCTTTTGCGTCACGCTCGTTAACTTCAGCCGAGCGTAACTACGCCCAGATTGATAGCGAGGCCCTCAGCCTGGTGTGGGGGGTGAAGAAGTTCAATCACTACCTGCACGGTCAGAAATTTACTCTACTAACTGATCATCAACCTCTCGTCTCCATTTTCAACCCTCAGAAGGGCGTATCGATAATGACGGCACAACGACTACAGAGGTGGTCCCTTTTCCTAGGGGCACACCAATATGACATCGAGTACAAAGGAACTAAACAGCATGGGAATGCTGATGGATTGTCGCGCCTACCGTTGCCGACGGTGGAAGAAGAACTGGCAGTGGATTCAGTGGAGTTATTCCACTCGACTATTGTCGAATGTCTCCCTGTGACGAATGCAAACATAGAAAAGGAAACACGAAATGACCCGACACTCTCCTGGGTCTATGATTTAACGGTGAAGGGATGGCCAGCACATGGCGAACCACTGCTGCCAGCATTCTCGCCGAGAAGAGAACAGCTGTCAGTGTGCAGAGGAACCTTGATGTGTGGATCCAGAGTAGTAATTCCACCCAAATTGAAGGATAGAGTGCTCAATGAGCTTCATGAGGGTCATCTGGGAGGGGCAAAAATGAAGAACTTAGCCAGAGCGTTTGTGTGGTGGCCGGGAATCGATAGAGAAATCGAAGAGATGACCAAGAGCTGTACAGGATGCCAGAAGGTCCAAAACGCCCCACCACAAGCCCCTCTCCATCCATGGGAGTGGCCCTCATCTCCATGGCAAAGGGTGCACATTGATTTTGCTGGTCCCTTTATGGACTCGATGTTTTTAATTGCGGTGGATGCACATTCAAAGTGGCCAGAGGTAATAAAAATGTCCTCAACCACCACAGAAAAAACTATCACAGTCTTACGAACCATATTCGCCAGGAATGGGCTGCCTGAACAGATTTGCTCTGACAATGGACCACAGTTTGTGTCTGAAGAGTTCCAGAGGTTCTTAAAGAACAATGGTGTTAAGCATTACACATCCGCCCCATATCATCCAGCCACTAATGGATTGGCCGAGAGGTTTGTTCAAACATTTAAGAAGGCTATCAAGGCAATGTGTAATGAAGATATACCCCTACAACACAAGGTGGATAACTTCTTGTTTGCCTACCGGAATGCGACACATGCGGTTACCAACCAAACTCCAGCCATGATGTTCTTCAATCGAAGACTACGATGCCACTTGGATTTGGTTAAGCCAAACATCAGAAAAGATGTGGAGAACAGGCAGTTTCAGAATATGAATGAAAGGCCGACCAGGAGTTTTAAGATAGGTCAACCAGTTTTGGCCCAGGACTACCGCACAGAGAAATGGCAGCTAGGAACGACCTGTACATGGCAAGGACCTCTAAAGTATACCGTGGACGTTGGAGAAAGCATTGTAAGACGCCATGCTGACCAGATTCTAGAGTCACTGGAAAACCTCAACTCCACACCACGATCTGATACACCTGGCGATGAAACCGAAGTATCAATTGCATCTACCGCAGAATCGGTGATATTGGAAGCAGACGAACCAAACAACGACATTGATCCCGACTCAACCTTGCCAGAAGAACCTGATATCCCAAAGAGGCATTATCCAGACAGAATCAGGAAGCCTCCTCAAAGACTGAACTTATAATTGCTTAACTTCAACTAATGTATCTAGCAACCGTAATTGTAATTGTAATTAGTTATTATTTAGTTGTTAAATGAATGTTATGTACTGTTTATCTAAAAGGGGAGGAATTGTTGTGTATGTCCCTTTAAGGGAATAACTGGTCTCAGACTGCAGTACCGGCAGTGACCATCCCTGTATAAAAGGCCCTGGCAGGCTTCTGTAGTTTCAGTTTCCAGATTGTCTCCATTCAGTAAAGACTTGTTAAACCAACTCCTGCATTCCGTGTCTCCATTAACACACAGATTTAATAATTTATATATATTGTGAATAGCTGGGATCCTAGGACCGATCCCTGCGGTACCCCACTAGTCACTGCCTGCCACTTGGAACTCTTTGCTTCCTGTCTGTCAACCAGTCACCATCACTCTCCTGCTGTAAGGCTCACCCTCACTCTCCTGCTGTAAGGGTCACCCTCACTCTCCTGCTGTAAGGGTCACCCTCACTCTCCTGCTGTAAGGGTCTCCCTCACTCTCCTGTTGTAAGGGTCATCCTCACGCTCCTGCAGTAAGGGTCACCCTCACTCTCCTGCTGTAAGGGTCACCGTCACTCTCCTGCTGTAAGGGTCACCCTCACTCTCCTGCTGTAAGGGTCACCGTCACTCTCCTGCTGTAAGAGTCACCGTCACTCCCCTGCTGTAAGGGTCACCCTCACTCTCCTGCTGTAAGGGTCACCGTCACTCTCCTGCTGTAAGAGTCACCGTCACTCTCTTGCTGTAAGGGTCACCCTCACTCTCCTGCTGTAAGGGTCACCCTCACTCTCCTGCTGTAAGGGTCACCTTCACTCTCCTGCTGTAAGGGTCACCCTCACTCTCCTGCTGTAAGGGTCACCCTCACTCTCCTGCTGTAAGGGTCACCCTCACTCTCCTGCTGTAAGGGTCACCCTCACTCTCCTGCTGTAAGGGTCACCGTCACTCTCCTGCTGTAAGAGTCACCGTCACTCTCCTGCTGTAAGGGTCACCGTCACTCTCCTGCTGTAAGGGTCACCCTCACTCTCCTGCTGTAAGGGTCACCTTCACTCTCCTGCTGTAAGAGTCGCCTTCACTCTCCTGCTGTAAGGGTCACCGTCACTCTCCTGCTGTAAGGATCACCCTCACTCTCCTGCTGTAAGGGTCACACTCACTCTCCTGCTGTAAGGGTCACCCTCACTCTCCTGCTGTAAGGGTCACCGTCACTCTGCTGCTGTAAGGATCACCCTCACTCTCCTGCTGTAAGGGTCACCGTCACTCTGCTGCTGTAAGGATCACCCTCACTCTCCTGCTGTAAGGGTCACCGTCACTCTCCTTCTGTAAGGATCACCCTCACTCTCCTGCTGTAAGGGTCACCCTCACTCTCCTGCTGTAAGGGTCACCCTCACTCTCCTGCTGTAAGGGTCTCCCTCACTCTCCTGTTGTAAGGGTCATCCTCACGCTCCTGCAGTAAGGGTCACCCTCACTCTCCTGCTGTAAGGGTCACCGTCACTCTCCTGCTGTAAGGGTCACCCTCACTCTCCTGCTGTAAGGGTCACCGTCACTCTCCTGCTGTAAGAGTCACCGTCACTCTCCTGCAGTAAGGGTCACCCTCACTCTCCTGCTGTAAGGGTCACCGTCACTCTCCTGCTGTAAGAGTCACCGTCACTCTCTTGCTGTAAGAGTCACCGTCACTCTCCTGCTGTAAGGGTCACCCTCACTCTCCTGCTGTAAGGGTCACCCTCACTCTCCTGCTGTAAGGGTCACCTTCACTCACCTGCTGTAAGGGTCACCCTCACTCTCCTGCTGTAAGGGTCACCCTCACTCTCCTGCTGTAAGGGTCACCCTCACTCTCCTGCTGTAAGGGTCACCCTCACTCTCCTGCTGTAAGGGTCACCGTCACTCTCCTGCTGTAAGAGTCACCGTCACTCTCCTGCTGTAAGGGTCACCATCACTCTCCTGCTGTAAGGGTCACCCTCACTCTCCTGCTGTAAGGGTCACCTTCACTCTCCTGCTGTAAGAGTCACCTTCACTCTCCTGCTGTAAGGGTCACCGTCACTCTCCTGCTGTAAGGATCACCCTCACTCTCCTGCTGTAAGGGTCACACTCACTCTCCTGCTGTAAGGGTCACCCTCACTCTCCTGCTGTAAGGGTCACCGTCACTCTGCTGCTGTAAGGATCACCCTCACTCTCCTGCTGTAAGGGTTACCATCACTCTGCTGCTGTAAGGATCACCCTCACTCTCCTGCTGTAAGGGTCACCGCCACTCTCCTTCTGTAAGGATCACCCTCACTCTCCTGCTGTAAGGATCACACTCACTCTCCTGCTGTAAGGGTCACCCTCGCTCTCCTGCTGTAAGGGTCACCATCACTCTCCTGCTGTAAGGGTCACCGTCACTCTCCTGCTGTAAAGGTCACACTCACTCTCCTGCTGTAAGGGTCACCCTCACTCTCCTGCTGTAAGGGTCACCCTCACTCTCCTGCTGTAAGGGTCACCGTCACTCTCCTGCTGTAAGAGTCACCGTCACTCTCCTGCTGTAAGGGTCACCCTCACTCTCCTGCTGTAAGAGTCACCTTCACTCTCCTGCTGTAACAGTCACCGTCACTCTCCTGCTGTAAGGGTCACCCTCACTCTCCTGCTGTAAGGGTCACCCTCACTCTCCTGCTGTAAGGATCACACTCACTCTCCTGCTGTAAGGGTCACCATCACCCTCCTGCTGTAAGGGTCACCCTCACTCTCCTGCTGTAAGGGTCACCGTCACTCTGCTGCTGTAAGGGTCACACTCACTCTCCTGCTGTAAGGGTCACCCTCACTCTCCTGCTGTAAGGGTCACCGTCACTCTGCTGCTGTAAGGATCACCCTCACTCTCCTGCTGTAAGGGTCACCGTCACTCTGCTGCTGTAAGGATCACCCTCACTCTCCTGCTGTAAGGGTCACCGTCACTCTCCTTCTGTAAGGATCACCCTCACTCTCCTGCTGTAAGGATCACACTCACTCTCCTGCTGTAAGGGTCACCCTCGCTCTCCTGCTGTAAGGGTCACCATCACTCTCCTGCTGTAAGGGTCACCGTCACTCTCCTGCTGTAAAGGTCACACTCACTCTCCTGCTGTAAGGGTCACCCTCACTCTCCTGCTGTAAGGGTCACCCTCACTCTCCTGCTGTAAGGGTCACCGTCACTCTCCTGCTGTAAGAGTCACCGTCACTCTCCTGCTGTAAGAGTCACCGTCACTCTCCTGCTGTAAGGGTCACCCTCACTCTCCTGCTGTAAGAGTCACCTTCACTCTCCTGCTGTAACAGTCACCGTCACTCTCCTGCTGTAAGGGTCACCCTCACTCTCCTGCTGTAAGGGTCACCCTCACTCTCCTGCTGTAAGGATCACACTCACTCTCCTGCTGTAAGGGTCACCATCACCCTCCTGCTGTAAGGGTCACCCTCACTCTCCTGCTGTAAGGGTCACCGTCACTCTGCTGCTGTAAGGGTCACCGTCACTCTCCTGCTGTAAAAGTTGTGGTGTATGTAACCTGTTCCACCTTAAGAGAACTTAAGCCTGTTCCACCTTAAGAGATGTACTACTTTCTCTGGCTGCTGTATACGTAATACCGGTGGTGACCACCGGTATATAAGTACTGTGTAGTGATATTGTATTTAGTATAGTCCTGACCTCCAACTAGTAAAGACCTGTTGAACTTTATTCTAGTAGTCTGTGTCAGTAATTAATCTAGTTGTCTGTGTCAGTAATTAATCTTAATACAACTGGAACACACAGACTTAACAGTGGCGACGAGTCCGATTCTTACCCTGCGGCAGTTTATATCCACGGCGGCTTCGTCCACAGAACGGGCGTCGAAGAGAGGCATCCACCCTCATCACCCTGCTGGAAGACACGTCGCGCGACAGGCATCGAGAACACGGAGTGCAGAAGACATCCTGAACTCGAAGCCTCCATCAGCGGCAGTCAGCTATCTTCTTTCTACCTCGGTGGTGGGTAAACGGGTCAGCGACGCGAGCAGAAAGTCGGCCGCGTTGGCTGTACAGACGGGGGGAGGAAGACGGAGGAATAAGGGCGGTGAGATCGATCGCGACCGGAGATAAGGGCCGGGCCGCATTCGGGCCGAAAGGCACAGCGCGGGGACATCGATCGCGGCTGGTGATAAGGGCCAGGCCGCTTTCGGGCCAAAAAGGCGCAGCGTCTGGGGCGACTGAAGGCGCGAGAGCCGCAGTGAAGGTGAACGCAGCCGGTGCTAATAACCGGGCTGCAAGAAGGGCTGCGAGGCGCGACATCGGGGAAGCGCGAATGCCCGAGGGAGCCGCGGTGAAGCGGAGACAGCGTCGGGGGAGTTACTAACCGCTGGGAAAGGGGAGCAGCAGCGGCACGCCAAACGCCATTGCAGCCAGTGGGTGAAGACCGCCAAGCGCGGGAAAACCGCCATTTTGTAGGCGGAGGACGAAGACAAGAGCGGGAAGCCGCCATCTTGGGATAAAATAAATTGCAACGATGCCTAAACATGGGAACATTAATACCTTTGATAGCAACATCGAAGATTGGGCCATGTATGTAGAACGCATACAAAATTATTGTAAAGCAAATAAAATCCCAGATGCAGAGAAAGCACTCACTTTATTAAACTTAATGGGTGCAAAGACATACGGGCAATTGAAACACCTTTTATCACCAGATGAGCCGGCGGATAAGACGTTCGAGGAGATTGTTACTGTCCTGAAAAATCATCTAAACCCCACGCCGCTGATGCTAGAGGAACGATTTAAATTTTACAGCAGAAGGCAGCTGAAGGATGAAAGCAATGCTGAATATTTAATGGAATTGCGTAAGCTAGCAAGGTGCTGTCAGTTTGGAACGGGACTGGCAGACGCGCTAAGAGATAAATTTGTGTGTGGATTATTAAAAGAAGATACACAAAAGCGACTGCTCGAGGAGAATGAGCTGACGCTTGAGAAAGCGGTCACTATGGCAGCAGCACACGAAGCCGCAGCGAGAGGCACGGCAGTGATGCAGCTACGGTCACCGGAACTCAGTACAAATAAATTGGGTTTGAGTACTGTAAAATGTTATCGTTGTGGAAAGACAACACACGATCAGAACCAGTGTTGGTTTAAAAACCAAGAATGCAGAACGTGTGGCAGGCTTGGCCACATAGCTAAAGTATGCCAGTCAGGAAAGAAGACCAGCAACAAAAAGTCACCGCAAGGAAAATACATAAAGGTGCACAAGGTGACAAAGACCAGTTCGAACGACCAGAAGTCAGATTCAGACGCTAGCAGTAATGAACTGGGTAGCTTAAGAGTACACAACGTTGGTAAGGATGCAGATCTCCAGACAATTTGGGTCACTCTTCAGATAGCAGGAGTCCAAGTAAAGATGGAATTGGACACTGGATCGGCATTGACGGTCATGAATAAGAAAGATTACAAAAGGTTATTCCAACATATTCCCCTACGGGATACGGAGATTATATTGAAAACATACACGGGGCAAAGAGTGTACCCCATCGGAAAGATAGAGGTAAAAGTGGTCCACAAGGGCGAAGAAAGCCAAGTAATGGACTTATATGTGCTACCTGAAGGAGGTCCACCACTACTGGGACGGGAGTGGATTAGGAAAATGAATATGGACTGGCACTCCTTAAAAGCACTAACGGTAGATTCCGGGGAAACAGATGTCAAACCTAAACGATTGTCCAAAATATTGGATGATGCTAAAGAGGTGTTCCAGCAAGGACTGGGAACACTGAAAGGAATTACGGCAAACATCAAGATTGATGAACATGCACAACCAAAATTTTTCAAAGCCAGACCGGTACCCTATTCAATACGACCTACTGTAGAAGCGGAACTGGAAGCGCTAGAACATTCAGGTGTACTGTCTAAGGTAGATTGGAGTGAGTGGGCTACGCCCATTGTTCCCGTTATGAAACGTCCTTCGAGCAACAAGCCAGGAGAACCAGGGAAGGTTCGCATCTGTGGAGATTTCAAGATCACCGTTAATCCGGTGCTTCACACGGTGCAGTAGCCGCTTCCGCGGATTGAGGATATTTTTGCTTCGTTGTCTGGCGGGAAACACTTCACCAAGATAGACCTTGCGCAGGCGTACTTGCAGATGGAGGTTGAAGAAGAGTCACGCCAGTACCTCACGATCAACACGCATAGAGGTTTGTACCGGTAAATAGGCTGGTTTTTGGAGTGGCATCGGCTCCGGCAATTTGGCAGAGGGCCATGGAGCAGGTATTACAGGGAATTCCAGGCACACAATGTTACCTGGACGATATTCTGATTACAGGTGATGGTGATGAAGAACACCTCGCAAACTTGGAACTGGTGCTCAACAGACTGAAAGAGTATGGACTTAGAGTTAATCGGCAGAAATGTGAGTTCTTTCAGAAGCGGATCTCGTACTGTGGTCATGTCATTGACCGGAAGGGGCTTCATAAGTCTCCTGACAAGATAGAGGCAGTTGTAAAGGCTCCCGCTCCGGATAATGTCTCTCAGTTGAGGTCGTTTCTGGGATTGATTAACTATTACCATAAGTTTCTACCGAATCTATCCACGGTACTGCACCCGCTGAACGCTCTTTTACAGAAGGGGGTACCATGGGAATGGAGCGAAAACTGTAAGAAGACATTTCGCAAAAGCAAAGAATTGATCACCTCAGAGGAAGTGTTGGCTCACTTCAACCCGACACTGCCTATTCAGTTGGCTTGCGATGCTTCTCCATATGGTATTGGGGCAGTACTCTCACACAAGTTGCCAAATGGCACGGAAAGGCCAGTCGCGTTTGCATCCAGATCATTGACCTCCGCTGAGCGCAACTATGCGCAGATCGATAGGGAGGCTCTCAGCCTTGTATGGGGAGTGAAGAAGTTTAATCATTACCTGCAGGGCCAAAAATTCACACTTCTGACAGACCATCAGCCGTTGGTATCCATTTTTAACCCTAAGAAGGGTGTTTCGGTGATGACAGCACAGCGACTCCAGAGATGGTCCCTTTTCCTAGGGGCACATCAATATCAAATAGAATTCAAAGGTACAAAGCAGCATGGCAATGCTGATGGGCTGTCGCGCCTGCCACTACCTGAAGCGGAAGAGACGACGAAAGTTGACCCTGTTGAGTTATTTCATTCGACCATCATCGAGTGTTTACCAGTCACCAATGCAAGTATTGAAAGAGAAACCAGGAACGACCCGACACTGTCCCGAGTTTACGAGGTAACAGTGAAGGGATGGCCAACACATGGTGATCCTCTGTTACCGGCATTCTCGGCAAGGCGAGACCAGCTGTCCGTCTGCCATGGTACTTTGATGTACGGGACAAGAGTGATTATTCCTCCCAAGTTACGGGAAAGATCTAAAGGAACTGCATGAAGGTCATCTGGGGGGAGTTAAGATGAAAAGTCTTGCTAGGGCTTATGTATGGTGGCCGGGCATTGACCAACAGATAGAGGAGTTGACAAAAAGCCGCGCTGGGTGCCAAAAAGTGCAAAATGCACCTCCGATCGCACCGCTACACCCATGGGAATGGCCTTCAGCCCCATGGCAACGCGTACATATTGACTTTGCTGGTCCATTCATGGACTCCATGTTCCTAATTGCGGTGGACGCACATTCCAAATGGCCAGAAGTGATCAAGATGAATACCACTACTTCAGAAAAGACAATTGCGGTGTTAAGAACAATATTCGCAAGGAACGGATTGCCAGAACAGATATGTTCGGACAACGGACCACAGTTCGTGTCGGAAGAATTCCAAAAATTCTTAAAGAAGAATGGGGTGAAACATTATACCTCTGCCCCATATCATCCGGCGACAAACGGGTTGGCCGAGAGATTTGTCCAAACATTCAAAAAGGCAATAAAGGCCATGAACGATGATCAGATTCCGTTACAACACAAGGTGGACAATTTCCTAATGGCATATCGAAACGCCGCTCATGCAGTGACTAACCAAAGTCCTGCCATGATGTTTTATAACAGGAGGTTGCAGTCCAGGTTGGACTTGTTAAAACCAAATGTGCGGAGGGAAGTGGAAAACAAACAGTTCCGGCATATTAATAACAAGTCCACTCGAAGTTTCGACGTAGGACAGCCAGTGTTGGCAAGGGGCTATGGAAACGAAAAATGGCAGTCCGGAACAATTCGGGCCAGACAAGGACCTCTGATGTACACAGTAGATATTGGTAACAATGTGATAAGGCGTCATGCGGATCAACTGGTAGAATCAAGAGCAAGGGTCGAACCCATGGTTGCGACAGAGACAACTGTGGAAGACGTTAATGAACCTGAAGCATCTACCTCGGCAGGGACTGTACCTGATGATGACGTCCAATACATAGGAAACCAACAAGAAGAGTCACCTCAGCAACAAGAATCAGAGTCCACTGAAAGGCGTTATCCAAACCGAATCAGAAGGCCTCCTGAGAGACTGAACCTTTGAACTGTTTATACCTGAAGTTATATATGTATATATGTTATTATGTTATGTTAAATGGGGATATGACTGTTAAGCTAAAAAGGGAGGATTGTGGTGTATGTAACCTGTTCCACCTTAAGAGAACTTAAGCCTGTTCCACCTTAAGAGATGTACTACTTTCTCTGGCTGCTGTATACGTCTTTCTCTGGCTGCTGTATACGTAATACCGGTGGTGACCACCGGTATATAAGTACTGTGTAGTGATATTGTATTTAGTATAGTCCTGACCTCCAACTAGTAAAGACCTGTTGAACTTTATTCTTGTAGTCTGTGTCAGTAATTAATCTTAATACAACTGGAACACACAGACTTAACAAAGGTCACACTCACTCTCCTGCTGTAAGGGTCACCCTCACTCTCCTGCTGTAAGAGTCACCCTCACTCTCCTGCTGTAAGGGTCACCGTCACTCTCCTGCTGTAAGGGTCACCCTCACTCTCCTGCTGTAAGAGTCACCCTCACTCTCCTGCTGTAAGGGTCACCGTCACTCTCCTGCTGTAAGGGTCACCCTCCCTCTCCTGCTGTAAGGGTTACACTCACTCTCCTGCTGTAAGGGTCACCCTCACTCTCCTGCTGTAAGGGTCACCGTCACTCTCCTGCTGTAAGAGTCACATTCACTCTCCTGCTGTAAGGGTCACCCTCACTCTCCTGCTGTAAGGGTCACTCTCACTCTCCTGCTGTAAAGGTCACCCTCACTCTCCTGCTGTAAGGGTCACACTCACTCTCCTGCTGTAAGGGTCACCGTCACTCTCCTGCTGTAAGGGTCACACTCACTCTCCTGCTGTAAGGGTCACCATCACTCTCCTGCTGTAAGGGTCACCCTCACTCTCCTGCTGTAAAGGTCATCCTCACTCTCCTGCTGTAAGGATCACCCTCACTCTCCTGCTGTAAGGGCCACCCTCACTCTCCTGCTGTAAGGGTCACCCTCACTCTCCTGCTGTAAGGGTCACCCTCACTCTCCTGCTGTAAGGGTCACCCTCACTCTCCTGCTGTAAGGGTCACCCTCACTCTCCTGCTGTAAGGGTCACCCTCACTCTCCTGCTGTAAGGGTCACCCTCACTCTCCTGCTGTAAGGGTTACCCTCACTCTCCTGCTGTAAGGGTTACACTCACTCTCCTGCTGTAAGGGTTACACTCACTCTCCTAATTCTATTCAAAAGATGTATGTCCAAATTAGGGCAAATCCCTATAAAACCCAGAAATGTTGGCAAACTGCAGATCTGCAGATCTTTTGTCTCCACTAGTCCCATCACCATCTCGTCTCGTTTTGAATACCTCTTAATGTCTCTTCACTTCTTTTGTTCTCTCCCAGCCCTGCCTTTCGATCTATTTCATTTTCTTTCCAGTTTTGAAAAAGGGTTAGACCTGAAACGTCGATTCTAATTTCTCTCCACGGATGTTGCCTGGCCTGCTGAGTTTTTCCAGCATTTTCTGTTGTTATTGCAGATCTACTGTGATGCGCACAGCCATATTCTATGTTTAGCACAGGGAGCATTTCATCTCTCTCTCTGGTGCACAGAATTCATGTACAGCACACGGTTAATTGGCTGTATAATGTACATTTGGTTGATTGAAGTTCCATGGTGGTAGGATGCAGCTAATGATGTACATCACCTTGTTTTAGCAGAATATTTACTGAAATTAGTTGTGATTACTATTTGCTTATGAAAGAAAAGAAAGACTTGCATTTATATAGCACCTTTAATGACTACCAGATATTCCAAAATGCTTTACAGCCAATGAAGTACTTTTTTGAAGCGTCGTCACTGTTTTAATGTAGGAAACATGGCTGCCAATTTGCACACAGCAAGCTCCCACAAACAAGAATGTGATAATGACCAGATAACCTGGTTCAGTGATGTTGATTGAGGGATAACTATTGGCCAGGACACCGGGATAACTCCCCTACACTTCGTTGATATAGTGGCATGGGATCTTTTACATTCACCTGTGACAGCAGACAGGGCCTCAGTTTAACATCTCATCAGGAAGATGGCTAAGCTGTTATATTTGTTCCTTGCAAAGTTCTTTTTCTGATTAAGCTTGAAGTTTTCAGAGTACAATCATTTTGTTTCTTTTCTTACCTGAAAAGATATATATTTATTAACACATGATTTCATCTGGTTTTTTGACTCCTTGAATTCAGGAAAAGTAAGAGGAAAATCAGAAAGCCTACATGGCAGTAAGGAACTCATACCCACAAATTTGTCCAACACATCTTATTGTTCCGAAAATCTCTGATGGTATATTTTGTACTTTGCTGATTCCAAAAAAGACAGCCTACTTTCCTTCACGTTCTCCCCTTGAGATATATATCATCTATGGAAACAAATCCAAGTGCCAATCAAATTGGTGTGGATTAAAAGCACGTGACAGATGATAGTTTCAGAGAAAACAGTACACGGTTTGTGACTAATCCAAAGTAAATACAGGTAGACTATCCTTTATCCGAACTTCCGAAAACTGAAACCCTCTAAAAACCGAAAGTTTTTTCGTTCAGCGTAAGTCGTGCGCACGACATGACCAGAATGGTGCACGACTTACGCTGAGCAGGGCAGAGGGTCACTGAGTTCCCTCCTGGGTAGGAGATTGCAGGCCGAGCCGGGCAGTGTGAAGGAGGTATACCGGGAGAGTGAACCCAACAATACAGTGGCCCGTCCGATAGCTGCAGTGGCCTGTCCGATATTCTTTTCTCCCCCCCCCCCCCGACCCCCACCCTTTCGGATAAGGGATAGTGTATCCTTTATCCGCACTTCCGAAAACCGAAATCCTCTGAAAACTGAAAGTTTTTTCGTTCAGCGTAAGTCGTGCGCACGACCCCGACCCCCGCCGACCCCCCCGCCGACGCGACCCCTGCCGACCTGACCCCCGCCGACCCCGACCCCCGACAAATTTCCCAGTCTTATAAAATACCTTCTGAAATCCGAAATTTTCCGAAAACCGAAACACGGCTGGTCCCGAGGTTTTCGGATAAAGGATAGTCTACCTGTACTGTACTAGAAGTTTGGACTTGTTTGACATACCTGTGGGAAATATAAAAAATACAGGGGGAAAAATTCAGTATCGACCGTTTTGGGGCGCTAACATCACCTGGGTGCTAACTTTAGCACCCGGCGTTAATTAGCGCGGCAAAAGTGAAATTGAGTTTTAGCGCCCCAAGAGGGAAGTGGAATGCTAAATCAAGCATTACACTTCCCTCTTAGGGCGCTAATGTTGGAGAGCGGGACGGAGACTTCAGCAGCACTGCACACTGGGCCGTGCAGCGCGGCCGCGTTCAAAGGCGCCTTCCCTCCCTTAACGGGAAAGGCCATCATTGCAGGCTCTGCAATATAAAAAGTACCTACCTGGAGCACCAAGGCAGCTGCGATCAGCCCAGCACTCAAGCAGAGTGCTGGGCTGATCGATCGCGGGCAGGAACCCGCGTAAAAAAACTAGAATAGGATACTTTTTTTTTTTTACTTAACTTGGCCACCTCACCTTTAATCATCGCCCCCAAAGCAGCCGGCCGCCCAATGCACACCTCCTGCAGCTGTCAGTGTTTTTGACCGGCGCTGCTGCAGGGGGCAGAAGTCAATTTTAGGTCCGGGGCGCTACCGGGGATGACGTCACGATCTCCGGGCGAAGGGGATCGGGGCACAATACCGTAGCACCGCCGCAAAACTCCCGCCGGGAGTTGATGTCAGCACCACACCCGGTCACAAAGCCATTTGCGATCCATTAGCGCCCCCTGGGGCGCAAAGGCACCCAATTTCACCCCCATAGGAACATAGCTCAAGAACATATAGGTATAATTTTCTAACTGTAAAACAGAAAAACAAAGGATGTTTCATAAATAGATATTTTAATATTTTAATGAAGTTCAAATTAAACCTGAATTTGATTTTCTTGTAGATGAATGAAATCTAAATGTTTCAGGTGCGAGTATAACAAAGGTCTGACGGATTAGCAGATAACTGATTTCTCTATTTTTTGATTCTTTTTAAGGAATGTGAAGTGTGTACTTTACTTTTTGAGTGTACACTTTGTAGAAAGAGGATACAGAAATAAGATTGGTGTGTATATATTTTGGTGCTATAATCACTGAACACAATTAGTGTGTTCACAACAAAATAACAGCTTAAATGATTGCAGGCCATGGCTCTGCTCCAACAGTGCACACCCTGGAGCTACTTTATGAATTGCAATCAATGTGCAGCCAGGCAGGCAATGCCCATTCGGCAGGGGGTTAAGGAGCTCTTCCTGGCAGCATGTACCATTTACCAACACCCAGAGCAGACTGCAGGCTCTCGACCAAAAACAATCTCAAATTGCTTATTTCTCCTAGGTAGATCCAGTCATTCCAAAAGCACAGCTTATTTTATTTTCATATATTTAATCTTTTATTGTAGATTATTTGTTAGGCTGGTGCTTAAGGCAGATATGGGTTTGTGGAGGAAGTAGAGATGGCAAAACAACAGAATGCAATCAACCAAAATCACTAGAGTTTGGATATTCAGGCACATCAAATAGTTCTCCCAGGATCCTGGCCAAGGGTCCTCCTTCAACGAACACAACCAAAGCAGGGTAATTTTCATCTCGTTACTATTTGTGGAAGCTTGTGATCTGCAAATTGTCTACCATGTTTGCCTACAAAAAATAGTGACTGCACTCCACAAAGTAATTAATTGGCTGTGAAGCCCTTTCCAATGACCTGTGAACATGAAAGAAACTATATAAATGCATTTTCTTTACCATTAAACCTCAATTATGACTCCTGCCAATGTTAAAATTAATAGAGCAGCAACTTTATATAAAATAATGCAAAATGGATCTTCTGGGTCTCAATTAATCACATTAGAAACTGCTTTAGGGAACTGGGTGGCACAATGGGTTAGACACTGACCTTTCATCTCTGCGTTCAAAGTTCAAATCCAGCCCAGACTAATGGAATGAGCATCTCTAGCTGTAAGGCTTCAGTGTTTAAAATCATGACGGGTTTAGATAAAGTAAATAAAGATAAACGGTTTCCAATAGCTGAAGAGTTGATAATCAGAGGGCACTAGTGATTTTCAAAAGAACATGAGGAAAAACTTTTTTACGCAATGAGTGGTTAAGATTTTTAATGCACTGCCTGATCGGGTGGTGGATACAGATTCAATAGTAGCTTCCAAAAGGGAATTGGATAAATATTT
Source organism: Somniosus microcephalus (assembly GCF_052327205.1). Taxonomy (NCBI): domain Eukaryota; kingdom Metazoa; phylum Chordata; class Chondrichthyes; order Squaliformes; family Somniosidae; genus Somniosus; species Somniosus microcephalus. Next base: position 168,540,776 of record NC_140996.1, on the reverse strand, counting down.
GAAGGAGAAAAAATTGTAGGGATATGGGGAAATTTCGGGGGGAGTGGGACTAACGGGATTGCTCTTCGAAAGAGCCGTCGCAGACTTGATGAGCTGTACTATTCTACGATTCTATATGGAATGAGTGGCAATGAAGAAAAAGACAGACTTGCATTTCCATAGTGTCTTTCACAACCTCAGGATGTCCCAAAGTGCTTTACAGCCAATTAAGTACTTTTGAAGTCTAGTCACTGTTGTAATGCAAGAAATGCAGCAGCTAATTTGTGCACAGCAAGCTCCCACAAACAACAATAAGATAAATGACCTGATTATCTGTTTTAGTGATCCAGTTCAAAGCGGGCACTGGCCTACAGCACTAAGTTGGCAATCTCATTCGCAGAGGCCACAGAATGGCTAGTGAGGAAAATAGAAAAATGCCACTTAAGAGAATGCTTTGCTGAGGTTGGCACTGATCATTAATACTGGTTGTGACGATGGGTGCACAGAACAAGTTCAATTCCCTAGCACCAATATCGCTCATCTTGATGAGGGCAAAATACACAGAAAAAGTTTTAAAAACTGCAATAAAATATTAAAATCATCAGAGTATTCGCTGTTTTCGCTGAAATTCTATTTTATCATCGCTTCTTGCAAAAGTCTGATGTGTTAAAAAGAATTATGCAAACAAATTAAAAATGAAGAACTGTTGTGCATAACTTGCTTATAGTCTGTTAATGCCTTATGTGATCTGGAAGGCGTCATCTTCGGGTCGTAGAATGTAGCAGCTATGATCATAGGAGGGGCAGAAAATTGGGGATGAGGCCTGACCTCTGAAGTTCTCATCTATCTCATATCAACCAGTTATAGAGAAGCCATTAAGAAAGCTAGTTAGCAGAATGAAGGATAAATTTTACAAGTTCCAAATGACAAAAAAAACGGGTGACATGAATCTTGTCATTCATGTGGAAATCACTTATGAAATAATACTGGGCGGCCTGCTGGTGGCGTTGTCCAGGGAGAGTATAAATACTCGGGCATAGAAACATAGAAGATAGGAGCAGAAGTAGGCCATTCGGCCCCTCGAACCTGCTCCGCCATTCAATGAGATCATGGCTGATCATCCAAACTCAGTACCCTGTCCCTACCTTCTCCCCATATCCCTTGATCCCTTTAGCCTTAAAAAATATATCCAACTCCTTCTTGAATATATTTAATGAATTGGCCTCCACTGCCTTCTGTGGTAGAGAATTCCACAGGTTCACCACTCTCTGGGTGAAGAAATTCCTCCTCATCTCTGTCCTAAATGGCTTACCCCTTATCCTTAGACTGTGACCCCTGGTTCTGGACTTCCCCTGCCATCGGAAACATCCTTCCTGCATCTAGTCTGTCTAGTCTGTAATGTATGTACCTTTAAGGGGAGAACTACTTTTAACAGCTCCTGTATACTGTAGTACCGGCAGTGACCACACCTGTATATAAACACTGAGTAGTGATCTGTACATTTAGTTCTAGAGTAACCCTCATTCAGTAAACACCTGTTGATCGTTCCCTGCAGTCTTTTGTCTGATTATTGAAGGACACAACATTAAGATACACGGATCTAACATTGGCGACGACGCAGATTCGAACCTACCTGCAACTCTGCATCACCTCCCAGGGATTCGCTCCTGGAGAACAGTGGAAGGAGGTCGAGTCCAGAAGCACGGGCATCGACCACGGGCAACCGCCCAGTCATCCAGCGGAGATTTGAGCATTGCAAGGGAGGCTGTCGGGAGCCAGGCTTGGCTTTCCAGTCACGGTGGTCCAGCGAAATGGGCTGGCAACAGGTACTGCGCAGACCCTTCCTGGACAGCGGCGGCTAGAGCTGACTGAGCGGCACAGAAAAAGGCCGAGCAGCGTCGACGGGAGAGAGAGAGAGGGCAGAGCGCACAGGGCGCAGCCGGTGTTCAGGACCGAGCGGCGTCAATGGGGAGAGAGACGAGAGAGAGCAGAGCGCAGCCGGTGTTCAAGGGCCGAGCAGCGTCAACGGGGGAGAGAGGCGAGAGAGAGCAGAGCGCAGCCGGTGTTCAAGGACCGAGCAGCGTCAACGGGGGAGAGAGGCGCGCAGGAAAACGCGAGGCGCTGCCATTGTCACGAGGACCGCAGAGAGCGGCATTGGCAGCAGCGCAGGAGCAGCGCACGAAACCCACAGGGCGTCACCATTTGCCACGAGGACCGCCGAGAGCGGCATTGGCAGCAGCACGGGAGACGCCATTTTAAGCTGCAGCGGGGAAGAAAGGAAAGCGCGGGAGACGCCATTTTAAACCAGTCTAACCACACCCAAAAATGCCGAAGAGTGGCAGTATCACAGCGTTCGACAGTGAAGTCGAAGATTGGACGACATATGTCGAACGCATAGAAGTATACTGCAAGGCGAATGAAGTGCCAGGTGACAAGAAAGCGCTGGTATTGTTGAATTCAATGGGTGCAAAAACGTATGGCTTACTACAAAACCTAGTAAGCCCAGAGAAGCCAGTAGAAAAGGATTTTGAAAACAGTGTCAATCCTACAGGACCACTTAAACCCCACACCGCTGCTGATAGCAGAAAGATTTAAGTTTCACAAAAGGAACCAGCATAAAGATGAAAGTAATGCCGAGTATTTAACGGAACTGCGCAAGCTATCGAAACACTGCCAGTTTGGAACGGGACTAGCAGATACTTTAAGGGACAAGTTTGTGTGTGGGCTTCAAAGTGAAGGAACCCAGAAACAGCTTCGATCAGAAAAGGATCTTACGCTGGACAAGGCTTTCAGCATTGCAGTGTTGCACGAAGCAGCCGCACGGGGCGCTGCAGAGATACAATGGAGGCCGCAAGAATATGGCACAAATGAAATGTCATACGGAACAGTGAAGTGCTATTGCTGCGGCAGAACAACACACGACCATAATGATTGCTGGTTCAAGGACAAAGTGTGCAGACAGTGTGGAAAAGTAGGACACATAGCAAGAGTCTGCAGGTCGGGAAAGAAAACCAGCAGCAAGAAATCTCCACAGAAGTACAAGAAGGTACATAAGGTGACGGAGAGTAGTTCAGACGAACAGAAAAGTGATACAGACTCCGGAAGCAAGGAGCTGGGTTGTCTGAAACTACATAATGTGATCAAAACGGAGGATCACCAAACTATCTGGGTCACGCTCAAGATAGCAGGAGTCCAAGTGAAAATGGAATTGGACACAGGATCAGCCCTAACAGTCATAAACTGAAGGGACTACAAGCGGCTATTCTCACATATACCCTTGAGAGATACAGAGATTGTCTTGAAGACATACACGGGGCAAAAAGTCTACCCCAAAGGAAAAATAAGGGTGAACGTTATATATAACGGCAAGGAAACACCAAAAATGGACCTATATGTATTGCCAGATGGAGGACCACCACTACTAGGACGTGAATGGATCCAGAAGATACAGCTAGATTGGCATTCCATACAAGCACTGACTGTAGATGCCAAAAAGGATGACGTCACACCTGGACGACTGTCAAAAATGTTAACTGATGCACAAGAAGTGTTCCAGGAGGGACTTGGAACACTAAAAGGCATAACAGCGACGATCAAAATAGAGGAAAATGCAAGCCCAAAGTTTTTAAGGCCAGACTGGTGCCTTATGCAATCCGCCCAGCCGTCGAAGCAGAGCTGGAAGGATGGAACGTTCAGGAGTACTGTCCAAAGTGGACTGGAGCGAGTGGGCTACACCCATCGTTCCTGTAATGAAGAGGTCATTGAGTAATACGCCTGGGGAACCAAAGAAGGTTCGCATCTGTGGGGACTTTAAGGTGACAGTGAACCCAGTCCTTCACACAGTACAATATCCGCTTCCGCGGATTGAAGATATTTTTGCCTCGCTATCTGGAGGGAAACGCTTCACTAAGATTGATCTGGCCCAGGCGTACCTGCAAATGGAGGTAAAAGAAGCCTCGAAACAGTACCTCACGATCAACACTCATAAAGGTCTCTACCAATACAACCGGCTGGTGTTCGGGGTAGCATCAGCTCCGGCTATTTGGCAAAGGGCAATGGAACAAGTCCTGCAAGGGATTCCAGGGACCCAGTGTTATTTGGACGACATCCTGGTCATGGGCGAAAATGACAGTGATCACCTCGCCAACCTGGAGCAGGTGCTCACTAGATTGAAGGAATATGGGCTCCGAGCTAATCGCCACAAATGCGAGTTTTTCCAGAAGCAGATCTCGTATTGTGGCCACATTATTGATAAAGAGGGGTTACATAAGTCCCCTGAAAAGATTGAGGCAGTAGTCAAGGCTCCAGCACCGGAAAATGTGTCACAGCTGAGGTCGTTCCTCGGGCTGGTGAACTACCATAAATTCTTGCTGAATTTGTCTACCGTACTACACCCACTGAACACCCTACTGCAAACGGGGGTACCATGGAAGTGGAGTGACGAATGTAAACGAGCTTCCCAGAAGAGCAAAACATTGATCACATCCAAAGAGGTGTTGGCTCATTTCAACCCAGCACTACCAATTCGGTTGGCGTGTGATGCATCACCCTATGGCATTGGAGCGGTGCTGTCGCACAAATTCCCGGACGGCTCGGAGAGGCCAGTAGCCTTTGCGTCTCGGTCACTAACCTCAGCCGAGCGTAACTACGCTCAGATTGACAGGGAGGCCCTCAGCCTAGTGTGGGGAGTGAAAAAGTTCAATCACTATCTGCACGGGCAGAAGTTCACCTTGCTGACTGACCACCAACCACTTGTCTCCATCTTTAATCCAAAGAAGGGCGTTCTGGTGATGACTGCGCAACAGCTACAAAGATGGTCCCTTTTTCTAGGGGCGCACCAATATGAAATCGAGTATAAGGGCACGAAACAGCATGGAAACGCTGATGGGCTATCACGCCTGCCACTGCCTACTGCGGAGGAAGCACCAGCAGTGGATCCTGTCGAAATATTTCATTCGACTATAATTGAATGCTTGCCAGTAACTAACGCTGGTATAGAGAAGGAGACCCGAAATGACCCGACGCTGTCTCGGGTATATGATTTGACGGTGAAGGGATGGCCAGCACATGGCGACTCACTGTTGCCAGCATTCTCATCCAGAAGAGAACAGCTGTCAGTATGCCAGGGGACCTTGATGTGTGGATCCCGAGTGGTAATTCCACCCAAGTTAAGGGAGAGAGTGCTCAATGAGCTTCACGAAGGTCATCTGGGAGGGGTGAAAATGAAAAGCCTTGCTAGGACTTATGTGTGGTGGCCGGGGATCGATCAGCAAATCGAGGACCTGACAAAGAGCTGCTCAGGATGCCAGAAGGTCCAAAATGCACCACCACATGCCCCTCTACACCCATGGGAGTGGCCCTCATCTCCATGGCAACGGGTGCATATTGATTTTGCTGGTCCATTCATGGACTCAATGTTTTTAATAGCCGTGGATGCGCACTCGAAATGGCCTGAGGTGATCAAAATGTCCTCCACCACCACGGAGAAAACTATTGCAGTCCTACGGACCATTTTTGCCAGGAACGTCTTGCCAGAGCAGATTTGCTCTGATAACGGACCACAGTTTGTGTCTGAAGAGTTTCGAAGATTTATGAAAAGGAATGGGGTAAGGCATTACACATCCGCCCCGTATCATCCAGTCACAAATGGATTGGCTGAGAGGTTCGTACAAACCTTTAAAAAAGCAGTAAAGGCCATGTGCGATGACGACATTACACTGCAGCATAAGGTGGACAATTTCCTGTTAGCCTACAGAAATGCGACACATGCAGTCACCAACCAGGCCCCGGCCATGATGTTCTTTAACCGAAGGTTGAGATCTCGTCTGGATTTGCTCAGACCAAATGTACGAAGAGATGTTGAGAGTAAGCAATTCCAGCACATCAATGAGAAGCCAACAAGGAGCTTCAATGTAGGGCAACCAGTCTTGGCCCGCGACTACCGAACAGAGAAATGGCAACCAGGAACGATATGCACACGGCAGGGGCCACTAATGTACACAGTGGATGTTGGGGAGAACATTGTGAGACGCCATGCTGACCAGATCCTAGAGTCATAGGAACGAGTCAACCCCATGTCTCGGCCATACGTACCTGGTGAGGAACCCAACGTACAGGTCGCATCTACCTCAGAAACAGTAGCATCGGAAGCTGATGAACCAACCGACGACAGGGAGCCAGAATCGCCTCTGCACCAAGAGCAAAACACTCAGGAAAGGCACTATCCAGAAAGGATCAGGAAGCCTCCCCAAAGACTGAATTTATAAATAGACTATTTTCAGCTAATGTTGCATGTTAAAAGTGTTAATTGTAATTAGTTTGATATTTAATTGTTAAATGAGTGTTATGGTACTGTTAATCTAAAAGGGGAGGAATTGTAATGTATGTACCTTTAAGGGGAGAACTACCTTTTACAGCTCCTGTATACTGTAGTACCGGCAGTGACCACACCTGTATATAAACCCTGAGTAGTGATCTGTATAGTTAGTTCTAGAGTAACCCTCATTCAGTAAACACCTGTTGATCGTTCCCTGCAGTCTTTTGTCTGATTATTGAAGGACACAACATTAAGATACACGGATCTAACATAGTCCTAATAGAATTTTATAAGTTTCAATGCGATCCCCTCTCATTCTTCTAAACTCCAGCGAGTATAAGCCCAATCGACCCAATCTCTCCTCATACGTCATTCCTGCCATCCCAGGTATTAGTCTGGTGAATCTTCGCTGCACTCCCTCCATGGCAAGAACATCCTTCCTCAGACAAGGCAACCAAAACTGCAAACAATAGTCAAGGTGTGGTCTCACCAAGGCCCTGTACAACTGCAGCAAGACATCCTTGTTCCTGTACTCGAATCCTCTCGCTACAAAGGCCAACATACAATTTGCCTTCTTAACCGCCTGCTGCACCTGCATGCTTACCTTCAGCAACTGGTGCACAAGGACACCCAGGTCTCGTTGCACTTCCCCTTCTCCCAATCTATTGCCGTTCAGATAATAATTTGCCTTCCTGTTTTTGCCACCAAAGTGGATAACCTCGCATTTATCCACATTATACTGCATCTGCCATGCATCTGCCCAATCACCCAACCTGTCCAAATCATACTGAAAGTTTCTTGACATCCTCCTCACAGCACACACACCCACCCAGCTTTGTGTCGTCTGCAGACTTGGAGATCCCTCTAGTTCTAGTTCCCTCGTCTAGATCATTAATATATATTGTGAATAGCTGGAGTCCTAGCACCGATCCCTGCAGTACCCCATCGTCAACCCTTTGAGTAACATTCCCCAATCAATCCTACCCAACACGCGCCTCATACCATCATAGTTTCCTTTATTTAAATTCAGGACCTTAGTCTCTGAGTCAACTACTTCACTCTCCATCTTAATGAAGAATTCTATCATATTATGATCGCTCCGACCCAAGGGGCCTCGCACAACAAGATTGCTAATTAATCCTTTCTCATTATAGAATACCCAGTCTAAGATGGCCTGATCTCTAGTTGGTTCCTCGACATATTGGTCCAGGAAACCATCCTGTATACACTCCAGGAATTCCTCCTCCACAGTATTGTTACTAATTTGGTTAGCCCAGTCTATATGTAAATTAAAGTCACCCATGATAACTGCTGTGCCCTTATTGCACGCATCTCTAATTTCCCGTTTAATGCCATCCCCAACCTTGGCATTACTGTTTGGGGGTCTGTATACAACTCCCACTAACATTTTCTGCCCCTTGGTATTTCTCAGCTCTACCCATACAGATTCCACATCATCAGAGCCAATATCCTTCCTTACTATTGTGTTAATCTCCTCTTTAACCAGCAATGTTACCCCACCTCCTTTTCCTTTTTGCCTGTCTTTCCTGAATATTGAATACCCCTGGATGTTGAGTTCCCAGACTTGGTCACCCTGGAGCCATGTTTCCATAATCCCAATCATATCATATCCATTTACATCTATTTGCGCAGCTAATTCATCCACCTTATTACGAATGCTCCTCGCATTAAGACACAAAGCCTTCAGGCTTGTTTTTTTAACATTCTTAGACCTTTTAGAACTATTATTCACTGTAGCCCTGTTTCATTTAAACCATTGACTTCTCTGCCTGCCACTTTTGCTTTTCTCCTTCCTGTCTTTTGCTTCTATCCTTGTTTCCCATTCCTCTGTCTCCCTGCACAGGTTCTTAACCCCCTGCCATTTTAGTTTAAACCCTCCCCAACAGCACTAGCAAACACTCCCCCTAGGACATCGGTCCCGGTCCTGCCCAGGTGCAAACCGTCCAGTTTGTACTGGTTCCACCTCCCCCAGAACCGGTTCCAATGTCCCAGGAATTTGAATCCCTCCCCCTTGCACCATTCCTCTAGCCACGTATTCATCTGAAATATCCTTCTATTTCTACTCTGACTAGCATGTGGCACTGGTAGCAATCCTGAGATTGCTACCTTTGAGGTCCTATTTTTTAATTTATCTCCTAACTCCCTATACTCAGCTTTTAGGACCTCGTCCCGGTTTTTACCTATATCGTTGGTACCTATATGCACCACGACAACTGGCTGCTCACCCTCCCCCTCCAGAATGGTCTGCAGCCGCTCCGAGACATCCTTGACCCTTGCATCAGGGAGGCAACATACCATCCTGGAGTCTCGTTTGCGGCTACAGAAATGCCTATCTATTCCCCTTACAATAGAATCCCCTATTACTATAGCTCTACCCCTCTTTTTCCTCCTGTCCTGTGCAGCAGAACCACCCATGGTGCCAGGAAGTTGACTGCTGCTGTCATCCCCCAATAAGCCACCCCCCCCAACTATATCCAAAGCGGTATATCTGTTTGAGAGGGGGATGGCCACAGGGGACCCCTGCACTACCTGCCTGCGCCTACTACTCTGCCTGGTGGTCACCCATTCCCTTCCTGCCTGTGCAGCCTTTACCTGCGGTGTGACCAACTGATTAAACGTGATATCCACGCATGGGCTCAGCTTGCTCAGGACATTCTTTAACAGGAACTAGTGAAGGACACAACTAGATCTCCATGTTGTAAAACAGTTGATTAAAGCTTTGTTTAACGCTTGGACCAAGTGCCTAGTAGTTTTCTTACGTCACCGGGTACACTGGTCTCTGTGCCTGGTCTGTCCTCCTGTCAAGTGAAGCCCATGGCAGGAATGTTGTTCATTGTCAGTATAAATGCATGTTGTCTTTATTAACAATAATATCTTGTATTTATAAAGTGCCCTCAATGTAGTAAAATGTCCCAAGGTGTGTCACAGAGGTGTATGGATAAAATGCTGGCAAGGCTTCTTCCGGGGAGGCGGGGGTTGTAGGGGAATCTACTTCTGAACTTTTTCTATCATTACAGATAACTTTAAAGCCAGGAGCATTTAGGGAGTGAATGTCCACAGGGGTTCTCCCACTTGTCCACCATAGCTTTGATGGAAGAGACATGGAAATCCTGGATAAATGGGGTTTCACGGCCCTTCCGTCCAAGATACAGTGAACGTGCATGAGAACCCCTGTGGAAATTCACCCCCATAGCTCCCAGTCCTTCCCTGGCTGAAGCTAGGTTTCGGTCAAAGCTCCGACATCATACCCATAACAATTAGTGTTTCTCATTCTCCAACTTTATTCCTATTACAGTAACACATTTATATATAGACACCAACAATGTCCCATTTTTACTCCTACGATTCTGCCATCCATTTTTTCATATTCTTTCAGTTACTACACTTATTCACAATCCTTCTCCATCCCATTCTCCTGAATTTACCAGTTTAAACTCACACCCACAGATCTACTATTCCTTATGCAGGTGTTACACATTTCAGGTCCAGTCCAGGTGCTCTCCTGGGTTTACCCTCAATGATCACTCCTGTAAGCTGACCCGGTGTCCTGTAAGAACATAAGAAATAGGAGCAGGAGTAGGCCAATCGACCCCTCAAGCCTGCTCCGCCATTCAATAAGATCATGGCTGATCTGATCCTAACCGCCAATCCACTATCACAGAACCATCTCCTGAATCTAACAGAATTAGACACACGAAATAGGAGCAGGATCAGGTTGCACGGCCCCTGGGCCCACTCCGCTACCCACAGGGCCTAGACTCATGTCCAAATTCCTGCCCGCTCCCCGTAACCCTTAATTCCCTTTACTTCTAGGAAACTGTCTATTTCTGTTTTAAATTTATGTAATGATGTAGCTTCTACAGCTTTTTGGGGCAGCATATTCCATGGACCTACCACCCTCTGAGTGAAGTAGTTCCTCCTCACCTCAGTTTTGAAAGAGCAGCCCCTTATTCTAAGACTATGCCCCCTAGTTCTAGTTTCACCCATCATCGGGAACATCCTCCCCGCATCCACCCGATCCAACCCCTTCACAATCTTATATGTTTCAATAAGATCGCCTCTCATTCTTCTGAACTCCAATGAGTAGAGTCCCAATCTACTCAACCTCTCCTCATATGTCCATCCCCTCATCCCCGGGATTAACCGAGTGAACCTTCTTTGTACTGACTCGAGAGCAAGTACATCCTTTCTTAAGTATGGACACCAAAACTGTACGCAGTATTCCAGGTGCGGTCTCACCAATACCTTGTACAACTGAAGCAATACCTCCCTATTTTTATATTCTATCCCCCTAGCAATGAAAGCCAACATTCCATTGGCCTTCTTAATCACTGTATGATCAGGAGTTCCCCTGTACTGCCCAACATCTAGTTATATGATAGTGTGACCAGGGGATGTAGCAATGGAACCTCTATATAAATTGTTGAAATGCTTTATTTTACAGTAAGTGAACATGGAGCGAACAGTTATAGCAAATTATACTTATTTTAACTTGGCACCCTCCTTGTAATAAGGAAAATACTAAACTATGCCACATGGTCCCAATTAGTGGACTAAGTAACTCTTTCTTTTGGTCAGCCCCTATCACTGATTCAGCCCAAGACCTGCTCTGGGCCTGGTTGGCTCTCTTAACATTAGCTGGCATACTTGTCCCCTCAGCGGAACTTACAGCTGACTTCAAATGCTTGTTTCCCTGTTCTTTTGTTCCGTCTCTGGACAGGAAATTAAGGTCTTGACCTCCAACTACTTCCCTGTCCAGCATTTGGCCATAAAAGCTACCAATTAAACCAACCACTGACCCCCCTGAGGGGAGGCCTCTGGCAACCAGCTCCTGCTGTTTTTATAATGAATAAGGCTAACAAAATAAGGAGGCAACTATTGTTCTGTGTGGTACGGTGTGCAGCCACCTTTTTAACAGGAGGATGGTAGCAATGCACTCACACATTTTAAGCTGAGCTGTGCTGCTCGCCATACTGCTCAGAAGTTCCTGGTATCATTGGGCCATATAATGAGGGCTCAGAACTGCACTTATCAGTCAGCTAGTGACATCTTTCTCATAGGGAAGTAACTGGGGGCTCTTTGAGATTGAGTGGCTCCAGGATGACACACTGGATGATGGCAGATTCTGTAATCCAGAACCTGAAACAGGCTGGCTCACTATATTCCAGGACACTGTTGATGACTGATTGGCCAGTCTGGCTCATTAATGGAGACCTAGAATCATAGAATGGTTACAGCACAGAATGAGGCCATTCGGCCCGAAGAGCCGGTGCTACGTAAAAGAAAAGTTTTTCCTCATGTCGCCTTTGGTTCTTCTGCCAATCACCTTAAATCTGTGTCCTCTGGTTCTCGACCCTTCCGCCAATGGGAATAGTTTCTCTCTATCTACGCTGTCTAGACCCCTCATGATTTTGAACACTTCTATCAAATAGAAACATAGTAACATAGAAAAATAGGAGCAGGAGTAGGCCATTCAGCCCCTCGAGCCTGCTCCACCATTCAATAAGATCATGGCTGATCTGATCCTAACCTCAAATATACTATCACTCTCCATCCCACCCGAACCCATGTGATCTCCAGGGAGAGGCGAAAAACCAGGTAAAAAAAAACCCAATGGCCAATTTGGGAGAAAAAATCTGCGAAACTCATCCAGGAGATCACTCTGTCCCTATATTTTCTACAGTACTTACCTTCTGTAAAGGCGATCTCCACCCCAACCAGGAACAGCAATAAAACCATCTCCTGAAATCTAACAGAATTAGAACACAAGAAGTAGGAGCAGAACCAGGCTACACGGCCCCTGGGCCCGCTCCACTACCCACGGGGCCACGACCATTCCGAACCTAGACTCATGTCCAATTTCCTGCCTGCTCCCTGTAACCCTTAATTCCCTTTACTTCTAGGAAGCTATCTATTTCTGTTTTAAATTTATTTAATGATGTAGCTTCCACAGCTTTCTGGGGCAGCAAATTCCACAAACCTACCACCCTCTGAGTGAAGAAGTTTCTCCTCATCTCAGTTTTGAAGGAGCAGCCCCTTATTCTAAGATTATGCCCCCTAGTTCTAGTTTCACCCATCTTTGGGAACATCCTCACCGCATCCACCCGATCAAGCCCCTTCACAATCTTATATGTTTCAATAAGATCGCCCCTCATTCTTCTGAACTCCAATGAGTAGAGTCCCAATCTACTCAACCTCTCCTCATATGTCCACCCCCTCATCCCTGGAATTAACCTAGTGAACCTTCTTTGTACTGACTCGAGCGCAAGTATGCCTTTTCTTAAGTATGGACACCAAAACTGTATGCAGTATTCCAGGTGCGGTCTCACCAATACCTTGTACAACTGCAGCAATACCTCCCTGTTTTAATATTCTATCCCCCTAGCAATAAAAGCCAACATTCCATTGGCCTTCTTGATCACTTGCTGCACCTGCATACTAACTTTTTGAGTTTCGTGCACCTGGACTCCCAGATCCCTTTGTACTACAGTACTTTCCAGTTTCTTGCCATTAAGATAATAACTTGCTCTATGATTTTTCCTGCCAAAGTGCATAACCTCACACTTTCCAGTATTGTATTCCATCTGCCAAATCTCTGCCCACTTACTTAGCCTGTCTATGTCCATTTGCAGGTTTTTTATGTCCTCCTCACTCACTACTTTCCGTCCCATCTTTGTATCATCTGCAAACTTTGATATGTTACACTCGGTCTCCTCCTCCAAATCGTTAATATAGATTGTAAAGAGTTGGGGACCCAGCACTGACCCCTGCGAAACACCACTAGTTACTGATTGCCAGTCTGAGAATGAACCATTTATCCCAACTCTCTGCTTTCTGTTAGAGAGCCAATCCTCCACCCACGCCAGAATATTACCCCCAATCCCGTGATTTTTTATCTTGAGCAATAATCTTTTGTGTGGCACCTTGTCAAATGCCTTTTGGAAGTCTAAATACACTACGTCCATTGGTTCCCCTTTATCCACCCTGTATGTTACTTCCTCAAAGAACTCAAGCAAATTTGTCAAACATGGCTTCCCCTTCATGAAACCATGCTGAGTTTGTCCTATTAAATTATGTTTATCCAAATGTCCTGTTACTGTCTCCTTAATAATGGACTCTAAAATTTTACCAACCACAGATGTTAGGCTAACAGGTCTATAGTTTCCAGCCTTCTGCCTACTACCCTTTTTAAATAAGGGTGTTACATTAGCAGTTTTCCAATCTGCTGGGATCTTTGCCGAGTCCAGGGAGTTTTGGAAAATTATTACCAATGCATCCACAATCCCTACCACCACTTCCCTCAAGACCCTAGGATGTAAGCCATCAGGTCCAGGGGATTTATCCGCCTGGAGTCCCATTATTTTACCAAGTACCACTTCCTGTCAACCTTCACTGCTCTAAGGAGGACAACCCCAGCTTCTCCAGTCTATCCATGTAACTGAAGTCCTTCATCCCTGGAACTATTCTTGTAAATCTTTTCTGCACCTTCTTTAAGGCCTTCACATCCTTCCTAAAATGCGGTGCCCAGAATTGGACACAATACTCCAGTTGAGGCCGAACCAGTGTTTTATAAAGGATCATCATAACTGTAGTGTGTGTGCCTTTAAGTCAGAACTACTTTTTACAGCTCCTGTATACTGTAGTACCGGCAGTGACCACACTGGTATATAAGCTTTGCGCATGCCTCTGTACCCCAGTCTAGAGATTACCCTCCTCCAGTAAAGACCTGTTATTTGTTAATGTACAGCATCCGTGTGATTATTTATCCACTGAACCACGGATCTAACAGTGGCGACGAGTGTCGATTCGAATCTACCTGCAACATAAAAGAAAAAAAAAAAGTTGAGGCCAGGAACACGGGCGTTGACCACGAGCAACCACCCAGTAGTCAGGCAGAGATCCAACTTCGCTGGGGAGGCTGTGGAGAGCCGGGCTTGGTTCCCCAGCCACAACAAGCAGTAAGAGACCGACGACAGGTCCAGCGCAGGCCCTTCCCGAGCAGCGGCGGCTGGAGCCGACCGACGGCAGAGAGAGAGCCGAGCAGCGTCGACGGGGTAAGACAGAGGGTGAAGAGCGCAGGGCGCAGCCGGGGGTTGAACACCGAGCGGCGTCGAGGAAAAATAAAGCAACCGGAGAGAGAGAGGGTAAGAAACAGCCGGGTTCTAGACTGAGCGGCGCCGAAAAAATATCAAAAGAACGACGCACAGAGCACAGCCAGGGATCACGGGCTGATCAGGGTCCGCGGGGCGAAGCACCATTGAGCCGCGGAGAAGAAGGAAGAGCGCGGGAGGCGCCATTGAGCCGCGGAGAAGCAGGGAGAGCGCGGGAGACGCCATTGAGCCGCGGGGAAGAAGGAAGAGCACGGGAGACGCCATTTTGAGAAGCCGCAGCGGAGAAGAAGGGCGAGCGCGGGAAGGAAGGAAAGCGCGGGAGACGCCATTTTGTGCTAGCGGAGAAGAAGGGGAAGCACAGGAAGCACCATTGGTGATAGTTAACGCACAACCAAGGATGCCGAAGAGTGGCAGTATCTCTACGTTCGACAATGAAGTCGAAGATTGGGCGACATATGTGGAACGTATTGAGGTGTACTGCAGGGCGAATGAAGTGCCAGATGCTAATAAAGCACTGGTTCTGTTAAATTCCATGGGTGCAAAAACTTATGGGTTACTGCGAAATCTAATAACCCCAGAGAAGCCGGTAAACAAGAATTTTGAAAGCATAGTAGAAATCCTACAGGACCACTTAAACCCCACACCGTTGCTGATAGCAGAACGATTTAAGTTCCATAAGAGGAACCAACACAAAGACAAAAGCAACAGTGACCATAATTCGGTGAGATTTAAGGTGGTCATGGAAAAAGACAAAGACGGCCCGGAAATAAGGGTTCTAAATTGGGGGGAAGGCCGATTTTAATATGATAAGGCAGGATCTGGCCAAAGTGGACTGGGAGCAGCTACTTATAGGAAAATCCACATCAAAGCAGTGGGAGACTTTCAGAAGGGAAATAGAGAGAGTACAACACCAACATGTTCCCGTAAAGGTCAAGGGTGGGACCAACAAGCAAAGGGAACCTTAGATGACAAGGGATATACAAAAATGCATTAGGAAAAAAAGGGGGGCTTTTGGCAGTTACAAAAGACTAAAGACGGAGGAAGCCCAAGAGGAGTATAAAAAGTGCAGGGGCATACTTAAAAAAGAAATTAGGAGAGCGAGGAGGGGCCATGAAATAGCACTGGCGAGCAAAATAAAGGAAAATCCTAAGATGTTTTATAAGTATATTAAGGGCAAGAGGATAACCAGGGAAAGGGTAGGGCCCATTAGGGACCAAAGTGGCAATCTGTGTGTAGAGCCAGATGATGTAGGCGGGGTTTTAAATGAATTTTTTGCATCTGTGTTCACTATGGAGAAAGACGATGTAGACATAGAAATTGGGCAAGGGGACTGTGATATACTTGAACATATTAGCATCGAGAGGGAGGAGGTACTAGCGGTTTTAGCAGGCCAAAAAGTAGATAAATCCCCAGGCCCGGACGAGATGTATCCCAGGCTGCTGTGTGAGGCAAAGGAGGAGATTGCAGGGGCTCTGACACAAATTTTCAGAACCTCTCTGGCCACAGGGGATGTACCAGAGGACTGGAGAACAGCTAACGTAGTACCATTATTCAAGAAGGGTAGCAGGGATAAACCAGGGAATTACAGGCCAGTGAGCCTAACATCTGTGGTAGGGAAATTATTGGAAAAAATTCTGAGGGACAAAATTAGTCTCCACTTGGAGAGGCAAGGATTAATCGGGGATAGTCAGCATGGCTTTGTCAAGGGTAAATCATGTCTGACCAATCTGATTGAATTTTTCGAGGGGGTGACTAGGTGTGTGGATGAGGGAAATGCTGTGGATGTGGTATACATGGACTTCAGTAAGGCTTTTGACAAAGTCCCGCATAGGAGATTGGTCAAGAAGGTAAGAGCCTATGGGATCCAGGGTGCCTTGGCACATTGGATCCTAAACTGGCTGAGTGACAGGAGGCAGAGGGTGGTGGTCGAAGGTTGCTTTTGTGACTGGAAGCCTGTGTCCAGTGGGGTACCTCAGGGATCGGTGCTGGGTCCCTTGCTGTTTGTGATCTACATAAATGATTTGGATGAGAATGTAAAAGGTATGATCAGTAAGTTCGCAGATGACACGAAAATTGGTGGGGTGGTAAATTGCGAGGAGGAAAGCCTTAGGCTACAGGACGATATAAACGGGTTGGTCAGATGGGCGGAAAAGTGGCAAATGGAATTTAACCCTGAAACGTGCGAGGTGATGCATTTTGGATGGACAAATAAGGCAAGGGAATACACAATGAGTGGTAGGACCCTAGGAAGTACAAAGGGTCAGAGGGACCTTGGTGTACATGTACATAGATCCCTGAAGGCAGCGGAACAGGTAGATAAGGTAGTTAAAAAGGCATATGGGATACTTGCCTTCATTAGCCGAGGCATAGAATATAAGAGCAGGGAGGTTATGATGGAACTGTACAAAACGCTGGTAAGGCCACAGCTGGAGTACTGTGTGCAGTTCTGGTCGCCTCACTATAGGAAGGATGTGATTGCTTTGGAGAGGGTGCAGAGAAGATTCACCAGGATGTTACCTGGGATGGAGCGCCTCAGCTATGAAGAAAGACTAAACAGGCTGGGGTTGTTTTCCTTGGAGCAAAGAAGGCTGAGGGGGGACCTGATTGAGGTGTACAAAATGATGAGGGGCATAGATAGGGTAGATAAAGAGGAACTTTTCCCCTTAGTAGAGGGGTCAATAACAAGGGGGCATAGATTCAAGGTAAGGGGCAGGAGGTTTAGAGGGGATTTGAGGAGGAACTTTTTCACCCAGAGGGTGGTTGGAGTCTGGAACTCACTGCCTGAAAGGGTGGTAGAGGCAGGAACCCTCACAACATTCAAGAAGCATTTGGGTGAGCACTTGAAATGCCATTGCATACAAGGCTATGGACCAAATGCTGGAAAATGGGATTAGATTGGTCAGGGCTTGATGGACGGCGCAGACACGATGGGCCGAAGGGCCTCTTTCTGTGCTGTGTAACTCTATGACTCTGAGTATCTAACGGAACTGCGCAAGCTATCGAAATACTACCAGTTTGGAGCAGGACTAGCAGACACGTTAAGGGACAAGTTTGTGTGTGGGCTACAAAGTGAAGGAACCCCGAAACGGCTTCTATCAGAAAAGGACCTTACGCTGGGCAAAGCTTTCAGTATGGCAGTATCACACGAAGCAGCCGCAAGGGGCGCTGCAGAGATACAACGGAGACCGCAAGAATATGGCACCAACGAAATGACCTATGGAACAGGGAAGTGCTATTGTTGCGGCAGAACAACACATGACCAGAAAGATTGTTGGTTGAAGGACCAAGTGTGCAGACAGTGTGGGAAAACAGGACACATAGCAAGAGTCTGCAGGTCTGGGAAGAAAACCAACAGTAAGAAATCTCCACAGGAGAAGTACAAAAAGGTACACCAGGTGATGGACAGTGGTTCAGACGGACAGAAAAGTGACACAGACTCCGGAAGCAAGGAGCTGGGTTGTCTGAAACTACATAAGGTAACCGAAATGGAGGATCACCAGACTATCTGGGTTACACTCAAGATAGACGGAGTCCAAGTGGAAATGGAATTGGACACAGGGTCAGCTCTAACAGTCATAAATCAAAGAGACTACAAGCGGCTATTTTCACACATACCCTT
Organism: Somniosus microcephalus; assembly: GCF_052327205.1. Taxonomy (NCBI): domain Eukaryota; kingdom Metazoa; phylum Chordata; class Chondrichthyes; order Squaliformes; family Somniosidae; genus Somniosus; species Somniosus microcephalus. The sequence goes on along the minus strand of NC_140996.1, from coordinate 168,522,730 downwards.
GAAAGCTACAGAGATTGTCTTGAAGACGTATACGGGGCAAAAAGTCTACCCCAAAGGAAAAATAAGGGTGAAAGTGACATATAAAGGCCAGGAAATACCAAAATGGATATATATGTATTGCCAAATGGAGGACCACCACTGCTAGGATGTGAATGGATCCGGAAGATACAATTAGATTGGCATTCCATACAGGCACTGAAGGTTGAGGCCAAAAAGGATGACGACGTCACACGTGGACGACTGTCAAAAATGTTAACTGACACAAAAGAAGTGTTCCAGGAGGGACTAGGAACACAAAGGAATAACAGCAACAATTAAAATAGAGGAAAATGCAAGCCCAAAGTTTCTGAAGGCCAGACCAGTGCCTTATGCGATCAGATCAGCTGTTGAAGCAGAGCTGGAAGGGTTGGAACGTTCAGGAGTACTGTCCAAAGTGGACTGGAGCGAGTGGGCTACACCCATCGTTCCTGTAATGAAGAGGTCGTTGAGTAATACGCCTGGGGAACCAAAGAAGGTCCGCATCTGTGGGGATTTTAAGGTGACAGTGAACCCAGTCCTTCACACGGTGCAATATCCGCTTCCACGTATTGAGGATATTTTCACCTCGCTATCTGGTGGTAAACGCTTCACCAAAATTGATCTAGCCCAGGCGTACTTGCAAACGGAGGTAGAAGAAGCTTCGAAACATTACCTTACGATCAACACTCAAAGGTCTCTATCAATACAACTGGCTGGTGGTTGGAGTAGCCTCGGCTCCGGCTATCTGGCAAAGGGCGATGGATCAGGTCCTGCAAGGGATTCCAGGGACCCAGTGTTATTTGGACGACATCTTGGTCACGGGCGAAAATGACGGTGATCACCTCGCTAACTTGGAGAAGGTGCTCACCAGATTAAAGGAGTATGGGCTACGAGCTAATCGCCACAAGTGCGAGTTTTTCCAGAAACAGATCTCGTATTGCGGCCACGTCATCGATGAAGAGGGGTTACATAAGTCCCCTGACAAGATTGAGGCAGTAGTCAAGGCTCCAGCACCGGAAAATGTGTCACAACTGAGGTCGTTCCTCGGGCTGGTAAACGATTACCACAAGTTCTTACCAAATTTGTCTACGGTATTACACCCGCTGAACACCCTACTGCAAACAGGGGTACCATGGAAGTGGGATGACAGACAGAGACGAGCTTTCCAGAAGTGTAAAGAATTGATCACATCAAAAGAGGTGTTGGCCCATTTCAACCCAGCACTACCAATTCGTTTGGCATGTGATGCATCACCCTACGGCATTGGAGCAGTGCTGTCGCACAAATTCCCAGATGGGTTGGAGAGGCCAGTAGCCTTTGCGTCTCGGTGACTAACATCAGCCGAGCGCAACTACGCCCAGATTGACAGGGAGGCCCTCAGCCTAGTATAGGGAGTAAAAAAATTCAACCACTATCTGCATGAGCAGAAGTTCACCTTGCTGACTGACCAACCACTTGTCTCCATCTTTAATCCTAAGAAGGACGTGCCAGTAATGACTGCACAGCAGTTACAAAGATGGTCCCTGTTTCTAGGGGCGAATCAATATGAAATAGAATATAAAGGCACGAAAGAGCATGGGAACGCTGATGGGCTATCGCGCCTGCCACTGCCTACTGTGGAGGAAGCACCAGCAGTGGACCCTATCGAGATATTTTATTCATCGATAGTTGAACGATTGCCAGTAACAAATGCGGATATAGAGAAGGAGACTCGCAATGATCCGACGCTGTCACGGGTATATGAATTGACGGTGAGGGGATGGCCAACACATGGCGACTCACTGTTGCCAGCATTCTCATCCAGAAGAGAACAGCTGTCAGTATGCCAGGGGACAGTGATGTTTGGATCCAGAGTGGTGATTCCACCCAAGTTAAGGGAGAGAGTGCTAAATGAGCTACATGAAGGTCATCTGGGGGGAGTGAAAATGAAAAGCCTAGCTAGGGCTTATGTGTGGTGGCCGGGAATCGATCAACAAATCGAAGACCTAACTAAGAGCTGCTTAGGATGCCAGAAGGTCCAAAATGCACCACCACATGCCCCTCTACACCCATGGGAGTGGCCCTCCTCTCCATGGCAACGGGTGCACATTGATTTCGCTGGTCCATTCATGGACTCAATGTTCTTAATAGCAGTGGATGCTCATTCAAAGTGGCCTGAGGTGATAAAGATGTTTTCAACCACTACAGAGAAAACGATTGCAATCCTACGGACCATATTTGCCAGAAACGGTTTGCCAGAGCAGATCTGCTCTGATAATGGACCACAGTTTGTGTCCGACGAGTTCCAAAAATTCATGAAAAGGAATGGGGTAAGGCATTACACATCCGCCCCGTATCATCCAGCCACCAATGGATTGGCTGAGAGGTTCGTACAAACCTTTAAGAAGGCGATAAAGGCCATGTGCGACGAGGAAATTCCACTACAGTATAAGATGGACAATTTCTTATTAGCCTACCGAAACGCGACACATGCAGTTACCAACCAGACCCCGGCCATGATGTCCTTTAACCAAAGGTTGAGATCTCGTCTGGACTTGCTCAGACCAAATGTGCGAAGAAATGTTGAGGACAAACAATTCCAGCACATCAATGAGAGGCCGACAAGGAGCTTCAATGTAGGGCAACCAGTCTTGGCCCGTGACTATCGAACAGAGAAGTGGCAACCCGGAATGATATGTACAAGGCAGGGGCCATTAATGTACACAGTGGATGTCGGGGAGAACATTGTGAGATGCCACGTTGATCAGATCTTATCGTCACAGGAACGCGTCAACCCCATGTCTCGAGTACCTGAGGATGAACCCGACATACCGGTAGCATCTACTCCAGACCCAGTAGCAGTGGAACCCGATGAACTACCCGATGAAAAGGGGTCAGAATCGCCTCTGCACCAAGAACAAGAACCTCTGGAAAGGCGCTATCCCGAAAGGGTCAGGAAGCCGCTCCAAAGACTGAATCTATAAATGGACTTTTGTTATTTAATGTACATGTAAAAATGTCATTGTTATTTGAATATTAAGCGGGTTATTATTAATCTAAAAGGGGAGGAATTGTAGTGTATGTGCCTTTAAGTCAGAACTACTTTTTACAGCTCCTGTATACCGTAGTACCGGCAGTGACCACACCGGTATATAAGCTTTGTGCATGCCTCTGTACCCCAGTCTAGAGATTACCCTCCTCCAGTAAAGACCTGTTATTTGTTAATGTACAGCATCCGTGTGATTATTTATCCACTGAACCACGGATCTAACAATAACTTCGTTGCTTTTGTATTCTATGCCTCTATTTATGAAGCCCAGGGGCCCGTATGCTTTTTTTAACCATTTTTGAAACCTGCCCTGCCACCTTAAACGATTTGTGCACATATACCCCCAAGTCTCTCTGTTCATGCACCCACTTTAGAATTGTACCCTTTAGTTTATATTGCCTCTCCTCGTCCTTCCTACCAAAATGTTTCACTTCACACTTTTCTGCGTTAAATTTCATCTGCCATGTGTCTGCCCATTCCACCAGCCTGTCTATGTCCTCTTGAAGTCTATCACTATCCTCCCCACTGTTCACTATACTTCCAAGTTTTGTGTCATTTGCAAATTTTGAAATTCTGCCCTGTACACCCAAGTCTACGTCATTAACATATATCAAGAAAAGCAGTGGTCCTAGAACCGACCCCTGGGGAGCACCACTATATACCTTCCACCAGTCCGAAAAACAACCATTCACCACTACTCTCTGTTTCCTGTCACTTAGCCAATTTCATATCCATGTGCCACTGTCCCTTTTATTCCATGGGCTTCAACTTTGCTGGCAAGCCTATTATGTGGCACTTCATCAAACGCCTTTTGGAAGTCCATGTACACTACGTCAACTGCATTACCCTCATCAGCCCTATTACCTCTCAAAAAAACTCAATCAGGTTAATAAAACATGATTTGCCTTTAACAAATCCGTGCTGCCTTTCCTTAATTAATCCATACTTGTCCAAGTGACTGTTAAATTTGTCCCGGATTATCATTTCTAAAAGCTTCCCCACTACTGAGGTTAAACTGACTGGCCTGTAATTGTTGGGTTTATCCTTACATCCTTTTTTGAACAAGGGTGTAACATTTGTAATACTCCAGTCCTCTGGCACCAGGCCCATATTCAAGGAGGATTAGAAGATTATGGCCAGTAACTCCGCAATTTCCACCTTTACTTCCCTCAGCATCCTAGAATGCATCCCATCCGGTCCTGGTGACTTATCTACTTTAAGTACAGACAGCCTTTCTAGTACCTCCTCCTTATCAATTTTCATCCCATCCAGTATCTCAACTACGTCCTGTTTCACTATGACTTTGGCAGCATCTTCTTCCTTGGTGAAGACAGATGCAAAGTACTCATTTAGTAGCTCAGCTATGCCCTCTGCCTCCGTGTGTAGGTCTCCAATTTGGTCCCACCCCTCCTCTAACTACTCATTTACTATTTATATGCCTATAGAAGACTTTTGGATTCCCTTTTGTGTTAGCTGCCAATCTATTCTCATACTCTCTCTTTGTCCCTCTCAAAGGTAGCCCATTGTTCAATTACAGTTTTGCCTGCCAATCTTTGATTCCAATTTATCCGGGCCAGATCCATTCTCAACCCACTGAAATTGGCCTTCATCCAATTAAGTATTTTTTACTCTAGATTGCTCCCTGTCCTTTTCCATAGCTAATCTAAACCTTACAATATTGTGATCACTGTTCCCTAAATGTTCCCCTACTGACACTTGCTCTACTTGACCCACCTCATTCCCCAAAACCAGATCCAATGCCTCCTCCCTGGTTGGGCTGGAAACATACTGATCAAGAAAGTTCTCCTGAACACACTTCAGAAATTCTTCCCCCTGCCAGCCCTTTACACTATTACTATCCCAGTCTATATTAGGGTAGTTGAAGTCCCCCATTATCACTACTCTATAGTTCTTGCACCTCTCTGTAATTTCCCTGCAAATTTGCTCGTCTATATCCTTCCCACTAGTTGGTGGTCTATAGAATACACCTAGTAGTGTAATGGCATCTCTATCGTTTCTCAACGCTAACCAAATAGATTCTGTTCTTGACCCCCTCCAGGACATCCTCTCTCTCCAGCACTGTAATATTCTCAATCAATACTGCCACCCCATCTCATTTCTTTCCTTCCTTATCTTTCCTGAACACCTTATATCCAGGAATATTTAGTACCCAATCCTGCCCTTTTTTGAGCCAATTCTCTGTTATTGCCACAACATCATATTCCCATGTGTATATTTGGGCCTGCAGCTCACCAACCTTATTTACCACACTGTGCATTCATACACATGCACTGTAAACTTATCTTAGACCTTCTTGTATTCTCTCTTAGCCTGACCCCACCTAATACCATACTAGTTCTTACTCTAGTGCTGTTTGTCTCTTCCCAATCCTTTGTGCACCTTGTTTCTCCTTTCCAATTCTACATCCTGCCAAATTAGTTTAAACCCCCCCCCCCCCCCCGCGAGGACATTGGTCCCAGCTCTGTTGAGGTGCAACCCATCTGGCCTGTACAGGTCCCACCTCCCCCAGAACCGGTCCCAATGTCCCAGGAATCTAAAGCCCTCCCTCCTGCACCATCTCTCCAGCCATGCATTAATCTGCTCTATCCTCCTATTTCTATACTCACTAGCACGTGGCACCGGCAGTAATCCAGAGATTACTACCTTTGAGGTCCTGCTTTTTAATCTTCTTCCTAGCTCCCTGAAATCTGCCTGCTGGACCTCATCCCTCTTTTTCTACCTATGTCGTTGGTACCGATATGGACCATGACCTCTCGCTGTTCACCCTCATGCCTCAGAATGTTCTGCAGCCGCTCAGTGACATCCTTGACCCTGGCACCAGGGAGACAACATACCATCCTGGAATCACGTCTGTGGCTGCAGAAACGTCTGTCTGTTCCCCGAACTATCGAATCTCCTATCACTATTGCTTTCCCAATCTTCCTCCTTCCCTGCACCCCCCCCCGCCCCTCCCTTACAGCTGAGCCACCCATGGACCCGTGGACTTGGCTCTGGCTGTACTCCCCAGAGGAACTATTGCCCTCACCCATATTGACTGGTTGGAGAGCGAGATGCACTCAGGGGACTCCTGCACTACCTGCCTGGCTCTCCTTGTCTGTCTGACGGTCACCCATTCCCTCTCTGCCTGCACACCCTTATGCTGAGGGGTGTCCACCTCCTGAAACATGCTATCCATGTAGCTCTCAGCCTCACGGATGCACCGCAGTGACGTCAGTTGTTGCTCAAGATTCAAAACCTGGAGCTTGAGCTCCTCCAGCTGACGACACTTCCTGCACACGTGGTTGTCCAGGACACACAAAGTGTCCTGGAGTTCCCACATGGCATAGGATGTGCATGCCACAGAACCGAGGTGCTGTAACTTAACAGAAATAAACTTAAGACTTTTTTTAAAAATCACCAGCTACTCACCAATCAGCTCCTTCCCTTGTGCTGACATCACTTACTTCACTCCCTGACGCTTGCGCTCCCTCTGGGTTCTGGGGCCTACCTTTATCTGCGGTCGCTCCTCACTCTCCCGCAGGTCCGCTCTCATGTCTATTAACTTGGAGATCTTGGGTTCTGTGGCTCCACTTCTCCTTTTCAGTCAGACGTCTCAACCGCCTTCCTCCTCTCCACCAAATTCCTGCGCTCACCAAATTCCTCCACTCTGCTTGCGATCCACTCCATTTGTGCTCTCCCAGTTCTGTCTCCAAGCTTTGTGCTGGGATTATTCTTAATTATCTCAAATTAACCCTGCAAGCCAGTGCCCTAAGGGATCGGGTTCTAGCTGGACAAGCAATGGGAGGCTTATCAGTGCTCTGCTTTGCTAAACCATATAATTTTAACTGGTTAAACTCCACATATCTCTGCACACACTTTATGTTTGTGTGCATTTCTCAGTAGCTTGGCTTGGCGATATCATAGTGAAGGGTTTCTGTGCTTGTCAGACACTCAGCTGACCAAAAAAAAAATGGCCTTCATGCCCTCGTTCAAGAAGGAGAAATCAACTAGGATTCCTGCTTCTGATTGTTATTCAAGTGACCCCAGCTAGAAAATGTATACCTGTGTGTGCATTGGGGGGTGTGGAGGGGGAGGGGGAACCAGGATCAGACATAGTTGTAATGCCCACTTTATTTAAAGGCTTGCTGACACTCACTGTCTAGGTACACACATGGAGAATACACATTTTAATAAGGTATTGGAGGGTGGCTGCCAAACATGAGTAAGCACCGTGAAGAAAAAGGGGGAGAAAATTTGAGGGGAAAAGTTCCTTTGTGTAATCTGCGCATATAGACGAAAGCATAGTCCTCACGAATGTTAGAGTTTGGTGACTCATATAATTCAATTAAAGACACAGCCCCACTCTTTACTAAGCTTCCGTAGACTCCATTAATAAGTATGGAAATGAAAATGTCCACTGTGGTTGCGCCAATTGTAGTGTATGTGCCTTTAAGAGCCCCATGTGTACTGTAATGCCGGTAATGGCCACTCGGGCTATATAAGCCTGAGTATTGTGTTGTATCCGTTAGTTCCCCTCCAGACTTTGTTTAGTAAACACCTATCAAACCAACTCCTGTCTTCAGTGTCTCTAGCAACACACAGACACAACAGTGGTGACGAAGTGGAAACGGACTTACCTACAATTCGGCAGCACCTCAAGGACATCGATTCCTCTGGCGTCCAGAAGAATCAAGAAGTGAAAGAAGCTGTTGTTTCACCAGCTGGCCAAGCTGGTGGCAGGTACTGCGGTAATCCTTCCTGGGCGTCAGGCTGGGGCTCCAGCGGCTGGCTGGACAGCTGGGCCAAGCAGCGAAAGCGGAGGCAAGCAGTAACAGACGGGGAGGGAGCACTCGGTAGACGGCCGGCGCTGCAAGCAGGTCGGCGTTCAGACCTAGAGAGAGAGTCCGGCGGGAACGAGTCTCCAACTGTAAATAAATAAATAAATAAAAAAGAACGGAAACCGCGGGGTCATCGGCAGCAGCGGCGGGAAAGCGCAGGAAGCGCCATATCTTTTCTAAGATGCCTAATTCTGGCAATATTGATGCTTTTGATAACGAGATAGAGGATTGGACCATATATGTGGAAAGAGTGGAGGTATATTGCACCGCAATTGGAATAGAAGATGAAAAAAAAGCTTCAGTACTTCTAAATCTAATGGGCGCAAAGACATACAAGCTGTTACGAAACTTAATCACTCCAGCCGAACCGATGGACAAGAATTTTAAGGAGATTGTTGATACCCTACACTGCCAATTCGAGGCAGGACTGGCAGATTCTCTATGAGACAAATTCGTCTGCGGTCTCCTAAGTGTAGGAACACAAAAAAGGCTACTTTCTGAGAAAGATTTAACACTGGACAAGGCTTTCAGTGCAAGAGGAGCTGCAGAGATACAGCAAATGCCACAAGACTTCGGCACCCATGAAATGACACGGGGTTTCGAGAGATGTTATCGCTGCGGCAGATCCACCCATGACCAGAGGGACTGCTGGTTCAAGGACAAAGCATGCAGGCAATGTGGAAAGATAGGACACATTACACGTGTATGCCGATCTGGAAACAAAAAATCCACTAACAGGAAAAATGTCAATAAGGAAAAGCACAGAAAGGTACAAATGATGACGGACAGTAGCTCCGAAGACCAGAAGAGCGATAGCGACTCCGGGAACAAGAGACTAAGCTCTCTCAAATTACATAATGTAATTGCCAAAGAAGATTACCAGACCATTTGGGTTACCCTCACAATAGCAGGGTCCCCAGTTAAAATGGAGCTAGATACAGGATCAGCTCTGACCGTCATAAATCGATGGGATTACGAGCGGCTATTTCCGCATATACCTTTAAAAGACACATCCATTATCTTGAAAACATATACGGGGCAGAAAGTATACCCCAAAGGAAAAATAAGGGTGCCTGTTGTATACAACGGCAAGGAAATACAGAAGTTGTATTTATACGTTCTACAAGATGGTGGTCCACCGCTGTTGGGACGTGAATGGATCAGGAAAATACGTTTAGACTGGCACTCCATTCAGGCACTGACGGTGACCAGTAAGGAAAAAAATGATGATGATGTCATACCTGAATGATTAAAAGACATCTTGGCCAACGCCAAGGAAGTGTTTCAAGAGAATCTAGGAACCTTGAAAGGCATCACCGCCTCAATAAAAGTGGAAGATGCAGCAATTCCCAAGTTTTTTAAGGCAAGACCGGTGCCATATGCAATTCGTCCAGCAGTCGAGGCAGAGCTGGAGAATTTGGAAAAGGCAGGCGTATTATCTAAAATAGATTGGAGCGAGTGGGCAACACCCATTGTCCCAGTCATGAAGAAAGCATTGAAGAATGATAAATCTGAAGAACAGAGAAAAATTCGCATCTGTGGAGACTTCAAGGTGACTGTAATCCCGGTCCTTCACACGGTACAGTATCCTCTTCCGAGGATAGAAGATATTTTCGCCTCACTATCCGGAGGGAAACGTTTCACCAAAATTGACTTGGCACAGGCATATCTACAGATGGAGGTTGAAGAGGCCTCTAAAAAATATCTCACGATAAATACACACAAAGGTCTGTACCAGTACAATCGACTGGTTTTCGGAGTAGCATCCGCTCCAGCTATTTGGCAAAGAGCTATGGAGCAAGTCCTCCAAGGGATTCCGGGGACTCAATGCTACCTAGACGACATCCTTGTAACAGGAGAAAACGACAACGAGCACCTTGCCAATTTGGAGCAGGTGCTCACTAGGCTGAGAGAACGGAGCCTACGAGCAAATCGCCCCAAGTGCGAATTTTTCCAAAATCAAATATCATATTGTGGCCACATAATTAATAAGGAAGGGTTGCATAAGTCACCTGAAAAAACTGAAGCGGTCATAAAAGCCCCAACACCTGAAAATGTTTCACAATTAAGGTCGTTCCTGGGATTAATAAATTACTATCATAAATTTTTACCGAACTTATCAACTCTTCTACACCCTCTTAATGAACTGCTACAAACAGGAGTAATTTGGAAATGGAGCGAAGACTGTAAACGTGCCTTCCATAAATGCAAAGACTTAATCACGTCCAAAGAAATTTTGGCTCATTACAACCCATCACTGCCAATCAGACTGGCGTGCGATGCATCCCCTTACGGCATAGGAGCAGTATTATCGCATAAATTCCCTGATGGCTCGGAACGACCGATAGCTTTTGCGTCACGCTCATTGAACTCAGCTGAGCGTAACTATGCCCAAATCGACAGGGAAGCACTCAGCCTGGTATGGGGAGTGAAGAAATTCAACCATTACCTACACGGACAAAAATTTACCTTGTTGACTGACCATCAACCCCTCATCTCCATATTCAACCCTAAAAAGGGTGTTCCCATTATGACAGCGCAAAGGCTACAGAGGTGGTCCCTTTTTCTAGGGGCACACCAATACAACATAGGATACAAAGGATCAAAACAGCATGGGAATGCTGACGGGTTATCGCGCCTACCGTTGCCAACGGTAGAAGAGGCACCTACAGTAGACCCAGTGGAGATGTTCCACTCAACCATAGTGGAATGTCTACCAGTAACAAATTCTGCCATTGAAAGGGAAACTAGAAGTGACCCGACTCTTTCACGAGTCTACGATTTAACAGTGAAGGGATGGCCAGCACATGGCAAACCACTGTTGCCAGCATTCTCGCAAAGAAGAGAACAGCTGTCAGTGTGCCGAGGAACCTTGATGTGTGGATCCAGAGTGGTGATTCCACCCAAACTCCAGGATAAAGTGCTAAAGGAGCTTCACGAGGGGCATCTGGGTGGAGTGAAGATGAAGAACCTAGCCAGAGCGTTTGTATGGTGGCCAGGTATCGATGGAGACATCGAAGAAATGACCAAGAGCTACCTAGGATGCCAGAAGGTCCAAAACGCTCCATCCCAAGCCCCTCTACATCCATGGGAGTGGCCCTCATCTCCCTGGCAAAGGGTACATATCGACTTTGCTGGTCCATTTATGAACTCAATGTTCTTAATCGCGGTTGATGCACACTCCAAGTGGCCGGAGGTAATCAAGATGTCCTCCACCACCACGGAAAAAACCATCACAGTATTAAGGACCATATTTGCCAGGAATGGGCTGCCGGAACAGATCTGTTCTGATAATGGACCGCAATTTGTGTCCGAAGAATTCAGGAAGTTCTTAAAAAAACAATGGGGTTAAGCACTACACGTCCGCCCCATACCATCCCGCCACCAATGGATTGGCTGAAAGGTTTGTCCAGACCTTCAAGAAGGCCATAAAGGCCATGGGTAATGAAGACATAAAACTTCAGCATAAGGTGGATAACTTCTTGTTTGCATACAGGAATGCAACACATATGGTTACAAACCAAACTCCCGCCATGATGTTCTTCAATAGAAGCCTAAGGTGCTGGCTGGATTTGATCAAGCCCAACATCAGAAGGGACGTGGAGAACCAGCAATTTCAAGGCATGAATGAAAGGCCAACTAGAACCTTCCAGATAGGTCAACAAGTTTTGGCCCGGGACTACCGTACCGAGAAATGGCAGCCTGGAACTATCTGCACACGACTAGGACCGCTGATGTATACCGTGGACATCGGAGAAAGCATAATAAGGCGCCATGCTGACCAAATCATAGAGTCATCCGAAAAGGGACAACCTACACCACAACTCTATACGCCTAACGATGAAGTAGAGATACCTATATCTACCTCCGATCCGGTGATACTGGAACCCGATGAACCCGACACTGGCATTCAAGCCGAATCAGCCTTGCCAAAAGAACCTACTACACCACCAGAAACTACTACACCACTGAGGCGTTATCCGGACCGAGTCAGGAAGCCTCCAGAGAGACTGACTTATAATTAATTAACTGCAGCAATATGTAGATTATTTTTCTTGTAACATGTAATTAATAATTACTTAAAATATTATGTACTGGTTAGCTAAAAGGGGAGGAAATGTAGTGTATGTGCCTTTAAGAGCCCCATGTGTACTGTAATGCCGGTAATGGCCACTCGGGCTATATAAGCCTGAGTATTGTGTTGTATCCGTTAGTTCCCCTCCAGACTTTGTTTAGTAAACACCTATCAAACCAACTCCTGTCTTCAGTGTCTCTATCAACACACAGACACAACACCAATATATAAAATCCTTGCTGCAAAGCAAAGCTTCCTGCATTTGCAGTGACAATGTTAAATATATTGGCCCAGAAATTCGGGTTAGGGGCTTCCCACGGGTGCAAGCCCCCGGCCTGCACTTACCTTGCGCGCCGGCCGTTGAGCTGTGGGCCCCCGTGGAATTCCGATCCGGGGCCTGGTCCAGCTGCCGGCGCGCAGTGCTTACGTATCCCAGGGGCGCAGTTAGTTCAAAGCGTCCCCTGGGATCACGTGGGCCATGGGCAGCCAATCGGAGCAGAGAATGCTCCATTCATAAGTCTTGACAGGAAGTGCTGTCAAGACTTATAAATACTGCGGCCCCAAAATAGCACTAAACCTTCAAATAATTTTTTTTTTTTTTTTAAATCACATTTTTAAAATAAACTATAAATTACATTAAATAACTATTTTAAACAATAATTTAATTTTTGAAAAAAATAATTTTATATTCTAACAGGGCTAAAAATAAACTTACCTTGCTTTGAAGTATTTAAAAATAATAAACCTGTGGAAAAAATGTTTTAATTTTAATTAATTCACCACTTACCTTGTAAAAAGCAGGCCTTACGCCTGCTTTTTACATTTCTAAATTCTGCAGACTTACCCAGACGGAAAAACCTGTAAAAAAAAACCTAAGTTTGATGCGCACGCGCTGCCTCCCCCGCGCACCTCTGAACCTCTGCTTTCAGAGGAACGGAAGTGCCGGTTTCCCGCGCATGCGCAGTGCATGCAGGAAACCGGCACTTCCATTGGGCCTACGGGTGAGTACCCCGTGCGTACTCACCCGTGGAGACCCGAATTTCTGGGCCATTGACAATGAGCAATTTGAAACCACAAGATGGCAGCTGAATATAATGAAGTGATTTTCATTATCTACAGAGCTGGGAATGTCAAACAGTGCTTAACCTATATATCAAGTAGACTAAGTTTTAGTTAGGTAAGGCATTCTACAACATATCTTCAAGAGATTAAAAAATCAGTCTATGTGTAAACCATCAAAAGGGACGCTGTCTGCAATTCTAAGGTTAGAACCAAGTTGGCTCCCAAAACTGAACTCTGATCTCTGGGCTGCCAGGCTAAGACTACAAATGAATTGATGAAAAATGTAGGGTCTGCCCTTTAAATGGATCAAAGGCTGTTGTGCTGCACTTCAGTGGTTGTCAGCCAGTCTGGCTGCCTCATAAATAACAAATACCAACACTGAAATTCATTCTGTAATTTTATCCACTGTAAATATTTCTGCATTTTACAGCAAATAAAGTTGTTTTATGTCAACTGGGATAGAACAGTTCTACATTGAGTATTACGGTAAGTATATTTATTACCAAAGTACCAAGCAAGGCACAGAGGAGGAATAGAGCCTTATGATAATTCTTTCCTGACCTTGAAGACCATATTTAGATATTCTGCATCATGTGCATGTTATGAGAGTCTTTCATATAAATGCTGAAAAATATTGCCTGGGCTGCAATTCCTTATTTATTCCAAGTGTGCGTATTTGGGTTTTTTTTTTTGGTGGTGGGGGGGGGGGGGGGGGAAGTTCATTAAACTCTTCTGCCCCCTTTATCGTACAGCTCTGCCACCAACAGCAGCATAATATAAATGAATTGGTGCCAGTGCCTCCAAGTGGTGGCACTCCAAAGTCCTTACATTAAGATCTGGATTGAAGCAATTAGAGATAAGTAAACCTAGTATGTGGCATGGCACTTGGATATCAGGACATTAAGGAGGTACATTGGCAAACTGTCGTGCATAGTACCTTCCACTGAATTGAAGACAGACATCCATCACATAGCTACGAAAGAAAATGTGATGCTTTAGATGAAAACTACTGGATGGTGGCAATGTGTTCACACATTTTATGGTGAGTTTAACTTTAGCAGAGCCTTAAGATCTCTTATATTTGGTCACAACTCCCAAGGAGCTAGGACCAGAGGGAGTTAGTCTATTCTTACTTTCACTCCACCTGCCTCAAGGCATTATTGCTGTTTTTGTCTTTTTTTCTTCTGTTCAAACAGGAATACACCAGACAACATGGCCACACCCAGATCTCAGAGGAAGGGAGAACGTCTTCAATGTGAGGTGTGCGTCAGATACACCTTCAAGGTAACATTGGGGAGAGATGGGGTTGAGATGAAACATTGTGGGAATTTAGTGCATGGCTCTGGGTGGGTAGGGAGTGTCTGTGTCAAGATGCACTGGGCATCACAACTGTATAGGACAGGCTAGATGGACCAGTGTAGGTCTTTTCCGGTCTGGTATTTTCATGTTTGTATGTTCTCTGGACTCATAAGCATGGCATGTCCTTACAGAGAGATGGTGTACACTCCTTACCAGGCAAACAAAAGCATTTATGTGGATGTCTCAGTAGTTTGGCTTGGAGACCCTTAAGCACTGTGATGGGCTCCATGGACACCCGAAGGACAAAAATAAATGTTGGCTTTTCCCCTTGCTTCTAGAGGTACAGTGATATAACCAACAGATTTTCACAAGCTGCCACAGGCTGGCTTTTGTTTTGCCCATGAGCTGGATAGGTTCCCAGCAGTTTTCACATTAATGCCCTGAACAGACCTACTTCCAGTAATGGGGAAGGTTCGTAGCCAGAAAATAAGTCACAATTTTGACTTTGAGCATGAAATGTGCTGGATCCACCTCAAGGGTCAAACTATTATTATTTCAATGCAATTAATTATAATTTTTAACTTATTTGTAGTGAAATTGTTCACACCCAATTATCACTTGAATTTTACACAAGTGTATTTTTAAGCAGGGGTTAATGGATAGCAATCAGGAGCAGAAATCACAATTGACTTTTTCTTCCCTAGGCCAGGAGCGGTGTGGCCAATTCTAGCACCCTCGCTACCAGCCTTTGAGATCAATTATGTCCGCGCTGATCAAGGATTGAACCTGAAGTCTTCCTGATCTCAATTATTCAGTGCCACTTCGGACAACATCTTTACCCACAGAGCCTTTAGGACACTAAAGTAACCAAAACTATAGATCTTTCTTTTAAATAATTAATTGTGAATTGCAAAATTACAATTGTGTTATTTTCTATCCAAAAACACTCAACTACAAACTGTTTAGCTGTTTCCAGTGAGGATAGGTGTGCTCAAATAAGTCGAATTTGATTTTCGCTTTTAATGCTCTAGGCTGAAAATCCAGTTCTACTGCTAGAATTTTAAATAAACGGGGCTGGGGGCAGGGGAACATAGAAGGCAAAAAAAATAGGAATGAAATTCCAGTTGCACTATGTCAACATGTACAACAGAAGTTACTGGGAAGCAATCACTAAGCAATGAAAAACTAAATTGAAATATGTAATCCACTATTCAGGAATCACACAAAAGATTTACAGTGAGGGTCATTCATAGACAGGATCTCATGTGGTGTCTATAATAGAGTGGGAGCCAGAAGCAATATATGTTGCATCAGAGGTCATGACTTATCACAGCAAGTTATAGTGAGAGGATGCATAAGGAATAGGACGTTTACTTGGAAATGAAAATGATTTCCAGAGTGAAACAAAATTCTTTGCCATGATCCTTGTATTGCACCTAAGTTCCATCAAATTTACAACATTTGGTTTCTAGTCTAGTCCCCACCCAATACAGCACAGCTAAGATTGGGAACTAAGTGGCGTGGGGACAGGAGTCTGCATCCTTCCACTCTGGTGCTATGCGCCAGTGTTCCAATGCTGAGCACCACGGAGCATAACAGATCTTTTAAAATTCTATTAAGGTTTTATTGAATTGCTGTTTCACAACTTAATTTGTGGAAAATCACATCAATGCAAAATGTTACTATCCTCATACAGGCAAAATCTGTAATATGAGGGGTAAATTTTTCCTAATTACAATAGTGACTACACTTCAAAAGTGCTTCATTGACTGTAAAGCGCTTTGGGATGTCCGGTGGTCGTGAAAGGCGCTATATAAATGCAAGTCTTTCTTTTTTTCTTTTAAAGTATCTGATGATGTCCAGGTAACATTTTACTTAAACCTAATTTACAACTTTACACTCATAAGAGTAAATTTGACAACAAGGAACTTCACTGCTGATTCTACAATATTGCGTCTAAATTGCATGAAGTTGTCATGACAGAACATGTTATATGCCATGGAATAGAAATTCAGTATCGAAAGGAATTTTAAAAATACTTTTAAAATTCAGTTTCGATAAAACTGCTATCATCTGACTTGTTTATACAAGATACAACTAACAAAAAAAACAATGAAGCAGGAGTGTGGATACCTACTCTTTATGGGGGAAAAGAGGCTGTAAATGATGGGCGAGAACCCTTCAGCTGCAGCCCCCTCAGTGAAACACTTCTTGTATATGGAAAATTCCCAAAATTCAGCATTGCTGTTTTGATCGTAGCTGCTGCATTCTACAGCTCAAGGACGATGCCCTCCAGGTCACATAAGGAATTAACAGACTGTATGCAAGTTATGCACAACACTTCTGTTTCTAATTTGTTTGCATATTTCTTTTTAAAAACATCAGACTTTTGCAAGAAGTGATGATAAAATAGAATTTTAGTGAAAACATTGAATACTGTGATGATTTTAATATTTTACTGCAGTTTTTAAAACTTTTTCTGTGAATTTTGTGCTCATTAAGATGAGGGATATTGGTGCTAGGGAATGGGACACTTTCTATTTTGTGCACTCAACGTCACAACCAGTACTGATGATTTGTACCAACCTCAGCAAAGCATTCTCTTAAGTGGCATTTTCTATTTTGTACACTAGCCATTCTGTGGCCTCTGTGAATGAGATTGTCAACTTATTGCTGTAGGCCCGTTCCCACTTTGAACTGTATCACTGAAACAGATTATCTGGTCGTTGCTTGTGGGACCCTGCTGTGCACAAATTGGCTGCCATATTTTCTACATTACAACAGTGACTAGACTTCAAAAGAACTTCATTGGCTGTAAACCGCTTTGGGCATCCTGAGGTCATGAAAGGCGCTATATAAATGCAAGTCTTTCTTTTTTTCATTGATACTCATTCCAAATAGAATAGTACAGCATAGAAGGAGGCCATTCGGCCCATTGAGACTGCACCAACTCTATCGAAGAGCAATCCAGTTAGTCCCACTCCCCTGCTCTTTCCCCATATCCCTGCAATTTTTTCTCCTTCAAATATTTATCCAATTCCCTTCTGAAAACTACTATCGAATCTGTATCTACCACCCTAACAGGCAGTGCATTAAAAATCCTAACCACTCATTGCGTAAAAAAGTATTTCTTCATTTTGCCTCTGGTTCTTTAGAAAATCATCTTAACTCTGTGCCCTCTGGTTATTGACTCTTCCGCTATTGGAAACCGTTTATCTTTATTTACTCTTTCTAAACCGGTCATGATTTTAAACACTGAAGCCTTACAGCTAGAGATGCTCATTCCATTAGTCTGGGCTGGATTTGAACGCAGAGATGAAAGGTCAGTGTCTAACCCATTGTGCCACCCAGTTCCCTAAAGCAGTTTCTAATGTGATTAATTGAGACCCAGAAGATCCATTTTGCATTATTTTATATAAAGTTGCTGCTCTATTAATTTTAACATTGGCAGGAGTCATAGTTGAGGTTTAACGGTAAAGAAAATGCATTTATATAGTTCCTTTCATGTTCACAGGTCATTGGAAAGGGCTTCACAGCCAATTAATTACTTTGTGGCGTGCAGTCACTTTTTTTTTGTAGGCAAACATGGTAGACAATTTGCAGATCACAAGCTTCCACAAATAGCAACGAGATGAAAGTTACTCTGCTTTGGTCATGTTCGTTGAAGGAGGACCCTGGGAGAACTACTTGCCATAGGATCTATTAAATCCACCTGAACATGCAGACAAGGCCTTGCTTTAATGACTCTTCCAAAAGCCAGCATCTCTAACAATGTAGCACTCCCTCAGTACTGCACTTGTGTCAGCCTAAATGTGTGCTCAAATCTGTAGTGGGACTTGAACGCAGAAGCTTCAAACTTAGATGCGAGAGTGCTTACACTGTATTATAAGTGATAAGCATCAAGAATTTCCAATCATTGATCTACTGGAGATATTCTCCAGGCACTAAAAGTAGCAACCAGAAGAAATGATCCCCAGGTGCTACTAAAACAAACATCTTCAGAACAGCCCATATTAAGGTTGGAATATATTCAGTAAGCAATTTTATCTCTGCAATATACACATGACAAAAAGGGTACCACTTTGTGAAAAGTTGCAGAACTGGAGACAGAATGAATCCTGTACCAGCCACATGCAGTACTAGGCTTCTATTTCTTTCACCATTCCTCAAGTTTCTCACAAAGCTCTGACAGCTGAGAGTTTATGACTTGAAATTAGTTTTAGCTCCTTTGTGATTTGATTTATTTTAAATAATTTTGTAAAAGCCTATGCAGACTGCTTGTGTACTTTTCATTCATTCACATATATAATTCTACTAGCTGTACAAAACTAGATAGTGGCAGAAACCTTTAACTTTATTGCCACGGAGGAGACAGCTTTATAGGATAATGGCGGAAAAGGGTTAAGGTGACTAATTTATGACAACTTTCACTCAAAAATGTACCCCAAAAAAATCCATTTAATATTTCAGTGCATTCTAGTTTTATATAAAAAAAACCTATACACAGTGATATTTTTAAAGCGTGATTTAACAAGTCAAATAAAATTTATTGAAATATTTAAATTGCACCTGAGAATCAGAAACTTTTTATTTTAAAAGGGCTCAGATAAGGACACACAGTGGAGTCACTGCTGGTTCTGTTGATTAAGCTTTGACCTTAAGGTATCTGCCAGCACGAGCTTCTTTGTTCCTCTCCTTTCTGTCCTTTGGACTTGTCTGATACAGGCAATCTAACTGCTTATCTAGATATTATAAGAACTTTGATGATCATTGCTGCTGGCTAAGGCACACTCCTCTAATCAAAGCTGGCATTTTAGGAACAGAACTCTGTTTTCATGTCCAGATCAGGAGACCACAGGCTTCTGACCTTTTCTGTGTAATGGAAAAAGTTCTCCCATGTGAAAGCTGTCTAAATGGCTTATCAAATGATCATTTGAACTCAAACAACCTAACTGCCTCAGTTTGTAGTTGTGTGTGAAATTTCTGTCTGTTTTTATCTTTGACAGATTATGGCATTTCTTTCAAGAAGTTTATATGTAGAACCTAAACTTCCTCTGAAGGTTTTGGCACAAAAATTCAGCAACATATGTTTCTATATACATTTCATAATAAGCAGAATAAATGGGTGTTTGTGTTAATAGTTTCTATAATATTTATAAAGAAATGTTGATATATAATTGGGACTGCTGCTACCTTTTCACAGAATTCTTTTGACTAACGGATGGATAAAATCTACTTTTATTTTACATTCCAAAATCTGAGTGCTCTAGAGCTTTAGTAGTATTTTAACTATTAAATGAAGAATGCGTTGTACTCCATTAATTGCTTTCTTTAATTCAGTTTGCAATGCAGATAATTAACTCTTGCATTGTTATGGCAAATCATTTTCAGCTTGCTGGATTATTAGAAATATACTTCAGTAATCCTTTCCATTTCATACACATAAAACACTGACTATAGGCCCAATGGAAGTGCCGGTTTCCTACATGCACTGCGCATGCGCGGGAAACCGGCACTTCCGTTCCCCTGAACGAAGGGGTTCAGCGTTCGAACGCGTGTGCGGGAGAGGTTGCGCGTGCGCATCGAACTTCGTTTTTTTTTGCAGGTTTTCTGGGGAGGGTAAGTCTGCAGAAGTTACACATTTAAAAAGCAGGCCTAAGGCCTGCTTTTTACAAGGTAAGTGGTGAATTAATTAAAATTAAAACATTTTTTCCACAGGTTTATTATTTTTAAATACTTTAAAGCAAGGTAAGTTTATTTTTAGGCCCGTTAGAAAATAACATTATTTTTTTCAAAAATTTAAATTATTGTTTAAAATAGTTATTTCATGTAATTTATAGTTTATTTAAAAATGTGATTTTTAAAAAATTTATTTGAAGATTTAGTGCTGTTTTGGGGCCATAGTATTTATAAGTTTTGACAGCTCTTCCTGTCAATCTTATGAATGGAGCATTCCCTGCTCCGATTGGCTCCCCATGGCCCACGTGATCCCAGGGGACGCTTTGAACTAATTGCGCCCCTGGGATACACAAGCACTGCGCGCCGGCAGCTGGAGCAGGCCCAGGATCGGAATTCCACTCGGGCCCACAGCTCAACGGCCGGCGCGCAAGGTAAGTGCAGGTCGGGGGCTTACACCCGCGGGAAGCCCCCGACCCGAATTTCTGGGCCAAATTATCTAAGTGTTATTGCATTTCAACAGTCCCACATAAATAATAAGCATATACATGGAACTATTGGGCTGTATTTTGTCATTGGGGGCGATCTGGGGTCGGGTCAGGTGGTTGGCGGGTCCCGCCCCCGCCTCCGATGTGAGGCGGGACAATTGAGCGATTTTGCCCTAATTGGGCACTTGATTTCCAGCGCGTGGGAACCCCTGGCCCAATGAGTATTTTGATGCTGAAATTCGCCTCCGATGACGTCATCTATGTAGCTGCATTTAAGGCCTGCAAGCAGCCTTGGTTCTTTTTCTGCTGAACGACTTTGTTGTTGAGACTTCTGAAGGATTTTGGTGCAACCATGGCAAGCTCAAGGCCCAAGTGCGCACCCCGCTTTGATGAGGACTCCCTCCAAGCTCTGGTGGAGGGAGCAAGAGTGCATAAGGAAGTGCTGTTTCATTCTTTTGGGAGGAAGAAACCTCCCCAGCAGACCAAAGCTGTGTGGTTGCAAGTGGCACAGGAGGTCAGTGCCGTCTCAATGTGCAGCAGAACCTAGCTGCAGTGCAGAAAGAGGTTTCATGACCTTCTCCGCACTGGAAAAGTGAGTATTACATCACTATGACCATCAATCTGCTCTCCATCACCTCTCATCTCCAGCACTCTTCATCGTCAACCTCCTCCTCTACATCCCACTTGACCCTTACATCCCTGCTCCCTTAACCATTCCCTCTCTCTATGTACACATTCACTTAACTATTCGACTATGCAGGCCTCACACTCCCCATCACTGTTATGCTATGACAACAACTTACAACACACAGGGAGGGCCCCTGGTCTTGGGACCTCACTCCATCTTTGTGTCCTTCTAAGTATCTATGCTATCAATTCTCTACACTCATAGAAACATAGAAGATAGGAGCAGGAGTAGGCCATTTGGCCCCTCGAACCTATTCCGCCATTTAATGAGATTGTTATAAATCTCATCATCATAAAGAAACGACTCATGAAATAACACTGGATGGCCAGCTGGTGGCGCCGTCCAAGGAGAATAAATACTCGGGCATGGCCCAGCTTGCCCAGGGACATTTTGTAAGACAGGAACTAGTGAAGTACAACTAGACCTCTATGTTCTGAAACAAGTTGATTAAAGCCTTGCTTTATACTCAAACCAAGTGCGTAGTGAGTTTTATTACGTCAATTTAATCAACTTGTTATCGACTCCACGCTTTGGGTGATTTCGGGAACTGCCAGTTACGACTCGAACCGTAGAAGGGAACTCGGACAAGTAATCGATCCATCATGGAGAAACTACTCAGACCTGCCCGTCTCGACCTGGACCCGAATTCACTTATAGCTGCTAAGGTATGGAAATACTGGTATCGTACTTTTAGCAACTTCTTCAGGGTGTGTGGTGAAAATGTTCCTGATAAATTAGAAATACTTGCTAATTACGTATCCCCTCATGTGTTTGATTATATCGAAGACTGTGTAGACTATGACGCCGCTATCCAAATACTACAGCAGCGATATGTCAAGTCCCCAAACGAAATTTTTGCTCGGCATCTACTGGCCACAACTCGACAACAACCCGGGGAATCTCTTGATGAATTCCTTCAGAAACTTCGCAGGCTCAGCAAGGATTGTAATCTTAAAGCTGTTACAACTGAGCAGTACCAGGAGGAGTTAATTCGTGATTCCTTTATTAATGGGATTGCGTCTCCCTTCATATATCAACATCTGTTGGAGAATAAAACCCTCAAGTTACAGGCTGCCTATGACCAGGCATGTTCTCTGGACTTAGCTAAGAGGAATACAGATACCTATCTTTCACCTCGTGCACGGGCTGCTGCTATCAATTTTAGTGACTCCTTCGATAGGCCTCGGGTGGAAGCCCTCACGGATGACAACTCCAACCTGGCTGATGACAACCCTACACCAGAAAGCTACACTGATGACGACCCCGCCCTAGCGGCATCTTGGCAATCTGGAAGGAAGCGCTTCTTCTGTGGAGGTGTGTTCCATTATAGGAAATTGTGTCCTGCTCGTAACGCAACCTGCAATCATTGCAGCAAGAAAGGTCACTTTTCTAAGGTATGCCAGTCAAGAGCCGCTGTTAGTAAGAAAGGCCACTTTTCGAAGGTATACCGGTCGAGAGCTCCTGTTAGTTTTGCAGCTACTATCTATAAAACTGCTCCTCCCCCAAGAGCCACTACTAAGGTTACAGCTGCTATCTATGAAACTGCTCCTCCCCCAAAAACCACTACCAAGGTTACAGCTGTCAAGGGTAAAACTGCCCCTCTTCCCATCACAGCAGTTTCTCCCCAAAGTCTGTCCCATGCAGCCATGAAGGTTTCGGTAAATGGACACATTTTGAGCGCACTAATCGACTCATGCAGCTCCGACAGCTTCATTAGTGAGCGGGCTGTCAAGTAAGTTAAAACTGCGTATTTACCTCTCGGACAGGGAAATTGCAATGGCTCTGATGACACTGACCACCAATTCTTCTGGCTTTTGTCTTGTCGACCTTATTCTCAATGGCCGCATTTATTTCTCCACCCGGCTCAGGGTGCTCAAAAACCTATGCAGTGATGTGCTCCTGGGACAGGATTTCCAGAAACAACACAAAAGACTCACTTTTGAGTTTGGAGGGTCAAAGCCGGAGCTTACTATTTCCAAAATACTGTTTTGTGTGCTTTTGGCAGCTTCGCTCGACGAGCCCTCCTTGTTTGCCAATCTTACCACCCGATGTAAACCTATAGTCACTAAATCACGACGTTTCAGCCAAGATGGTCGATCCTTTAATCGAGGCAGAAATCTCTCACCTTCTAGCTGATGGTATCATTGAGCCATGTTCATCTTCCTGGTGGGCTCAAGTCGTCGTTGTTAAAAATCCTCTGAAGCAACACAAGAAACATCTTTGCATCGATTACTCGCAAACTATTAACCAGTATACCGACCTGGATGCCTAGTCACTACCATGTATCGATGACATGGTCAATAACCTTGCCAACTACAAGGTATTTTCAACTTTTGATTTAAAGAGCGTATATCATCAAGTACCGTTAAAGGACTCTGACAAAAAGTATACGGCCTTTGAGGCCAATGGTCGGCTTTACCAGTTTGGTCGCTTTCCATTTGGGGTCATCAATAGGGTGGCCGTCTTTCAACGGGCAATGGATAGCCTAGTCAAACAGGAGAACTTAATGGACACTTTTCCATATCTGGATAATATCACCATTGCTGGTCATGACCAAAAGGAGCATGATGCCAATCTCCAGAAATTTTTTGATGTTCTCCGTTGTCGCAACTTAACCTTAAATGAGTCCAAATCTGTGAAATCAGTACCATCAGTCAACATCCTTGGCTACTGGGTGGGCAACGGTGTCATCAAACCAGATCCGGAGCGACTTCACCCGCTTCAGGAGCTCCCTCCCCCTACGAATCTCGGCTCTCTTCGTCGGGCACTCGGCATGTTCACCTATTATGCGAAGTGGATACCCCACTTCTCCGACAAGATCCAGCCCCTGCTTCACGCAAAGTCATTTCCATTGGAGGCAACGGCTATTTCAGCTTTCAACCTCCTCAAGCGACAACTGGAAAAAGCCACGCTTCGTTCCATTGATGAAAATCTTCCTTTCGTGGTCGAGTGCGATGCATCGGATGTGGCGATCTCTGCTACCTTGAATCAATGTGGTCGACCTGTTGCATTTCTGTCCAGAACTTTGCAGGGTAGCGAGCTCCATTATCCTCCTGTCGAGAAGGAGGCTACAGCCATCATCAAAGCTGTACGTAAATGGAGTCATTTTCTTGCTCGTCGCCATTTCACACTTATAACCGATCAGCGCTCCGTGGCCTTTATGCTGGATAACCAGAAACGTACTAAGATCAAGAATAACAAAATACAACTCTGGAGGTTGGAATTGGCCGCCTTTGGAAACACCATACATTATCGACCCGGCAAAGAGAATGTGGCTCCGGATACCCTCACGCGGGCATTCTGCTCTTCAACTCTTGTGGATCTTCATACTGACTTATGCCATCCTGGTGTTACCCGTATGTTGCACTTTGTGCGATCTAAAAATCTCCCATTTTCTACGGAAGATGTGAAAAGAACATGCTCCTCCTGTAGAATTTGTGCGGAATTAAAACTGCAATTCTTCCGTCCATCGGATGCCTCGCTCATACACACCATGCAGTGACTCAGCATTGACTTTAAAGGGCCATTGCCTTCCTCAACGCGAAACACCTACTTACTGACTATGGTGGACGAATATTCACGCTTTCCCTTTGCTTTCCCCATCCCAATATGCTTACTTCCACAGTGATCAAATGCCTTGATCAAGTCTTTTCCCTTTGCGGTACGGCCAATTTCATCCACTCTGATCGGGGTCCCTCCTTCATGTCAAGCGAACTCAAAAGTTCTCTCTCCCAACGGGGAATCGCCACAAGTAAAATGACACCGTACCATCCCATCGGTAATGGACAGGTTGAGAGATACAACGCTATCATTTTGAATGCTGTTCGTCTTGTGCTGAGGTCACGCAACCTACCAGACCAGCAGTGGGAAACTATGCTCCCTGACGTGTTGCATTCCATCAGGTCTCTTCTTTCTACATCCACCAATGTCACACCTCACAAGTGATTCTTCAGCTTCCAGCGTCGCTCCACCCATGGGACGTCTCTACCATCATGGTTGGCAGCTCCCGGCCCCGTGCTGCTCCGAAGATTCGTCCGATCTTCTAAAAACAATCCCCTCGTCGATGAGGTAGAACTCACGGATGTCAATCCCACGTATGCGCACGTGCGGTGCCCTGATGGCCGGGAGTCCACCGTTTCGCTCCGGGACCTGGCTCCCTGTCCAGCCGGTTCCACAGACCCAACTGATAGAGGGACCCACGGTGATGATGCCGACACACTGCGCTCCCCGAAGAGGATACCCTACCTGGGACATAGAGAGATCTGCTGGGTGCCCCACCAGATCCACTCAGGGAGCCGAGTGCTCCCCGTGGGATGGCCACCCGAGACCAGGACGCCGGTCAATCCCCAGCTATCAAACAGGATGAAGCCAACTCTGCGCTTGTGGGACCCGCACCCAGAGTCATGATCTCCCCAGCCTCCCTCGGGTCGATCAGGGCAACACGGGCCCTGTCGATCCACCGGTACGGATCAAGCGGCCCAGGGACCAAGACACGGTCCGGGGAGACGTGCCTTTTAGCCATAAACAAAGATCTAAAAGACTGCGGCTATTCGTGGTCCGCCTAATCCGTTAAGAGGAAGTCGTCGGACTTCCAAATCTTTTAGGCAGGAAGAATGTTATAAATCTCATCATTCATCAAGAAACTACTCATGAAATAACACTGGATGGCCAGCTGGTGGCGCCGTCCAAGGAGAATAAATACTCAGGCGTGGGCCCAGCTTGCCCAGGGACATTTTGTAAGACAGGAACTAGTGAAGTACAACTAGACCTCCATGTTCTGAAACAAGTTGAGTAAAGCCTTGCTTTATACTCAAACCAAGTGCGTAGTGAGTTTTATTACATCAGAAATCATGGCTGATCATCCAAATTCAGTATCCTCTCCCTGCTTTCTCCCCATATCCCTTGATCCCTTTAGTCTTAAGAAATATATCTAACTCCTTCTTGAATATATTTAATGAATTGGCCTCAACTGCCTTCTGTGGTAGAGAATTCCACAGGTTCACCACTCTCTGGGTGAAGAAATTCCTCCTCATCTCTGTCCTAAATGGCTTACCCCTTATCCTTAGACTGTGACCCCTGGTTCTGGACTCCCCCGCCATCGGGAACATCCTTCCTGCATCTAGTCCTGTTAGAATTTTATAAGTTTCAATGAGATCCCCTCTCATTCTTCTAAACTCTAGCGAATATAAGCCTAATTGACTCAATCTCTCTTCATACGTCATTCCTGCCATCCCAGGTATCAGTCTGGTGAATCTTCACTGCACTCCCTCTACGGCAAGAACATCCTTCCTCAGATAAGGCGACCAAAACTGCACACAATACTCAAGGTGTGGTCTCACTGTACAACTGCAGCAAGACATCCTTGCTCCTGTACGCAAATCATCTCGCTATGAAGGCCAACATACCATTTGCCTCACTCCTTCATTCTCACTCAAACTCCACTTGTGTCCCTCATTGCAGGAAAAGAGAGCCTACAATAAGAGGGAAAGGGCGAAGACAGGAGGAGGGCCACCCTCAATAGCCCAGCTCACCAGTGCAGAGGAGGCAGCCCTGGAGATCGTGGGAGTCAAGGAAGATGCGCAAGTGGGGGACGGACAGACGGGCGCATCAGAGCAAGCTGGTGACAGAATAGTTTTTCATCTCTCTCTCATTGACATTGCATGAGTGACTGATATTGATTCTAATGCTCTTAACAGATTAACTTACGAGCATCTGCACAATTCAATGTGCATGCAACGTTTATCTCACATGTCTAACTCTTTCCTTTACTCCCCCACAGGACCATCGACTGCCCCCCTCTCCACTGTCCAGGAGGAACAGCCTGAGCCACCAGACTCCACAGAGGAAGCTGCAACCTCTGAGGGTGCAGCATCAGCAGAATTAAGCGCACCCAGAACCAGCGCAGACACTCACACCTCGGTGGGACCTTCAGGAGATAGAGTAGTGTTGTCACCTGGTGTATCACAGCTCACAAGTGAGCATCAGCAGATGGTGGAGACAGGGACAGCAGTGGAGAGTCCTCATCGGAGGGCGCAGGACACTCTCAGCTCAGCTCAGCTGCATGTCGACCCCATGCCTCTGGGTCCATCCAGGAGGAGAGTGGTGCTGGAACTCCAGGAACAGGTGCAGTAATCTCTGGCAGGTTTTGTCTCCAGGGTCACTGCGAGTGTGTGGAGTGGATGGAGGAGTCCATCGCTAACATGAGCAGAGCCTTTGTGGAGGCATTGGCGCATGAACGCATCACCACGGAAAGGATGGCTACCTCCGTGGCAAGGCTGGCTACTGTAGAGGAGGATGGCTACAGTCGAGGAGAGGATGGCTACAGTCGAGGAGAGGATGGCTACAGTCGAGGAGAGGATGGCTACAGTCGAGGAGAGGATGGCTACAGTCGAGGAGAGGATGGCTACAGTTGAGGACAGAATGGCTACAGTCGAGGACAGGATGGCTACGGCCATGGTGGAGCTAAGTCAACAGGGTCTTGAAAACATGGTCATTGTTCAGAATAGACTGACATCACTGGAGGAGCAATGGTCAGCTATTGAGCAGAGAAACCAGAGCTTCGTGGAAGTCCTCTGGAGTAGGACTGCCAGTGCAGAAACAGGTCCTCATGGCCCCCCTGAAGTGCAGCAAGGTGCTATCAAGCCACTTGCTAGCTCTGAAGTGGGGCTAACCCATGAGAGGGATGTTGGTGGCAGGCAACAAGAAAGTGGGGGCTCCTCTCCAAGCACTCACACGACCATGCCACTGCAGAGCTTTCGGTCAGAGCCCCACCAGAGTCTTCACCCAACTGAGATCGGTGTCTCAGCCCCTGCACAGCCGTAAGAGCAGCAGACTGTTGGCGAGCCCTCACAGGCTCTCAACCCCAGAGGACACCCGCCAAAGGTGTCGAGGCAGGAGCAGCATGAAAATGAGCAAGGGGCCTCCAAATCTGCTGAAGCCACAGGGGAAGCACCACATCGAAGCACATGTAAGAGGAAGATAAGGTACAAGTAGTCACAAGGGTAGTCACTTAGGTGTTCTGTATTGTTTAATTTTGAAATGCCATCCGTGAATTTATGTGATAAAATGACTTGATGGCAAACTGTTGACGTTGTGGGCTGTGTCATTTCGCAAATGGAACTTCCACATTGAGGGCTCAGAGTGACTTGGAATTGCCAGTATGGTGGTCAGAGTGATAGGAGGACGCAGGTTCTTGTCCATTGTCGATGGTGCGGTAAGAAGGTGCGAGGCAACTGTGTTTGATTGGCCAGCCTAAGCAAATCTTGCCAAGATCAGTGCATCCCTTGCATCCCAGTCAGCAATGTTCTCGTGTGTTGCTGCTGCTGGTTGATCCGCCTCCGCAAGTTGTTCGTTGTCGCTCTCCTCCTCCTCCTCATCCGAGGCGGCTATGTGATGAGCTAATTGTATCTCAGCCAGCTGCAAGCCACGATGCTGTGCTATGTTGTGAAGTGCACAGCAGACTACGACGAATCTGGAGACCCTGGCTGTTGAGTACTGCAGGGCTCCACCTGATCTATCAAGGCATCTGAATCGCATCTTCAGCAAGCCGATGGTTTGCTCGATAATGGATCTGGTGGAAATGTGGCTGGAGTTGTAGCACTCCTCAGCTTCATTGGATGACCTCAACGGCGTCATTAGCCACATCTTCAGGGGATAGCCCTTCTCTCCAAGTAGCCATTCGTAAAGTTGGTCTGGCGGACTGAAGAGTGGAGGCACACTAGACTGTCGCAGAATGAAGGAGTCATGGCAACTGCCAGGGTACTTTGCGCAAACATGCAAAATTTCCTTATTGGGGTTACACACCAGCTGCACGTTGACGGAGTGGAAGCCCTTGCGGTTGTCAAAAGTATCTGGATTGTGATGGGGTGCCTTAAGGGCCACATGTGTGCAGTCTACGACGCCCTGCACCCATGGAAAGCCTGCCAGATTAGCAAAGTCAACCGCACGCACGGTTACACTTGCTTGGACCTTGGAGAAGTTGATGTAATTGTGCACGTTGGCAAAGAGGGCATCGGTTACCTGGGTGATGCAAGTGTGTGTGGCCGCCTGGGAGATGCCGCTGATGTCTGCTGGTATGAGCCTGAAGCAAAAAAGTGCGGTGGTGAAACATAGAAGATAGGAGCAGGAGTAGGCCATTCGGCCCCTCGAGCCTGCTCCGCCATTCAATGAGATCATGGCTGATCATCCAAATTCAGTACCCTGTCCCTGCCTTCTCTCCATATCCCTTGATCCCTTTAGCCTTAAGAAATATATCTAACTCCTTCTTGAATATATTTAATGAATTGGCCTCTACTGCCTTCTGTGGTAGAGAATTCCACAGGTTCACCACTCTCTGGGTGAAGAAATTCCTCCTCATCTCTGTCTTAAATGGCTTACCCCTTATCCTTAGACTGTGACCCCTGGTTCTGGACTCCCGCGTCATCGGGAACATCCTTCCTGCATCTAGTCTGTCTAGTCCTGTTAACATTTTATAAGTTTCAATGAGATCCCCTCTCATTCTTCAAAACTCCAGCGAGTATAACCCCAATCGACCCAATCTCAACTCATACGTCATTCCTGCCATCCCAGGTATCAGCCTGGTGAATCTTCGCTGCACTCCCTCCATGGCAAGAACATCCTTCCTCAGATAAGGCGACCAAAACTGCACACAATACTCAAGGTGTGGTCTCACCAAGGCCCTGTACAACTGCAGCAAGACATCCTTGTTCCTGTATGATGCGCTATCACTCAAAAGACTGAGGTTAAGCGAGTAACTAACAGGCTTTTATTAACAAGAGAATGAAGGTGTGCCTCGAGTGGTCGACCAGTCAGAATACAGAGGGACTGTGGAGCAGTCACCTTTATACCTGGACTTGTGGGAGGAGTCAGCCGAGGCATGTACAGACATGTACACAGTGGAATACAAACAGTGGTTTACCACATTCACCCCTTGTTTAAAAATGAGTCCGGCAGGGTGAAGTGTATTAAAAGTTTGTGTATTGGAGTCTCTCCGGAGGTCTTGTCTGCCGCTGTGATCGACGTGGCGACGGCAGGGGTAGTGAAGCTTCTGGCGTCGAGTCCCGCGTAGGCTGGGGCACTGGTGTGTAGTCCTCGTGGGTGTCAAGCGGGTCGCGGGGCCCAGGCGTGCCGTCTGCTGGGGTTGGATATTGGAGCTTGGATCGTGGGGGGGGGGGGTGGTAGTGGGTTACTGGGGCCCCCGAGGGTGCGAGGTCTCGTATGGAGACTGTGTCCTCCCGCCCGTCTGGGTACGCAATGTAAGCGTACTGGGGGTTGGCGTGGAGGAGGTCGACCCTCTCGACCAGGGGGTCCATTTTATGGGTCCTCACGTGTCTTCTCAGTAGGACCGGCCCTGGGGACGTCAGCCATGGCGGTAGTGATGTCCCCAATGTGGACTTCCTTGGGAAGACAAACATTTTCTCATGAGGGGTGGCGTTAGTGGCAGTGCAGAGCAGTGACCGAATAGAGTGGAGCACATCGGGGAGCACATCCTGCCAGCGGGAGGTCGGAAGGCCCCTAGACTTTAAGACTAGCAGGGCGGCCTTCCAAACTGTCACATTCTCTCTTTCCACCTGTCCGTTCCCCCGGGGGTTGTAACTGGTGGTCCTGCTTGTGGCAATACCCCTAGCGAGCAGGCACTGGCGGAGTTCGTCGCTCATAAAACGATGAGCCCTGGTCGCTATGGATATAGCTGGGGAAACCGAACAGGGTGAAGTGGTCGTTCAGACATTTAATGACCGTGGCACTGGTCATGTCCGGGCAGGGGATGGCGAACGGGAAACGGGAGTACTCATCAATAATGTTGAGGAAGTACACATTACGGTCGGAGGAGGGGAGAGGCCCTTTAAAATCAACGCTCAGGCGCTCAAAGGGGCGAGTGGCTTTTATCAGGCGAGCCCTGTCTGGTCTATAAAAGTGCGGTTTGCACTCAGCACAGACTTGCCAGTTCCTGGTCATGGTCCTGACCTCCTCAATGGAGTAAGGCAGGTTGCGGGCCTTGATGAAGTGGAAGAACCTGGTGACCCCCGGGTGGCAGAGGTCATTGTGGAGGGCCCGCAGTCTATCGATCTGCGCGCTGGCGCAGGTGCCACGCGATAGAGCATCCGGGGGTTCATTGAGCTTCCCGGGCCGGTACAAGATCTCGTAATTGTAGGTGGAAAGTTCGATTCTCCACCTCAAGATCTTGTCGTTTTTGATTTTGCCCCTCTGCTTGTTGTTAAACATAAAAGCAACTGAACGCTGGTCAGTGAGCAGGGTAAATCGTTTTCCGGCCAGGTAGTGCCTCCAATGACGCACAGCCTCCACAATAGCCTGGGCCTCCTTCTCAACAGCGGAGTGTCTGGTCTCCGGGCCCTAGAGGGTTCGTGAAAAGGCGGCCACGGGTCTCCCCGCCTGATTAAGGGTAGCGGCCAGGGCAAAGTCGGACGCGTCGCTTTCCACCTGGAAGGGGATGGATTCGTGCATGGTGGCTTTGGCAATGTCTTCCTTGATACGGTGGAAGGCTAAGCGGGCCTCTGCCGTCAAGGGGAAAGAGGTGGACTTGATCAGCGGACGGGCCTTGTCCGCATAGTAGGGGACCCACTGGGCGTAATAGGAGAAAAACCCTAGGCACCTCTTCAGGGCCTTGAGGCAGTGGGGCAGTGGGAGTTCCATAAGGGGACGCATCCGGTCGGGGTCGGGACCGATGACTCCGTGTTCCACAACACAGCCAAGGATGGCGAGGCGGGTTGTGCGGAATATGCACTTCTCCTTGTTCTACGTCAGGTTCAGGAGTTGGGCGGTGCAGAGGAATTTTTCGAGGTTTGCGTCATAGTCCTGCAAGTCATGGCCGCAGATGGTCACATGGTCCAGATATGGGAAAGTGGCCTGCAACGCATTTTGATCGACCATCCGGTCCATCTCCCTTTGGAAGACGGAGACCCCGTTGGTAACGCCAAAGGGAACCCTAAGGAAGTGATAGAGGCGGCTGTTTGCCTCAAAGGCAGTATACTGCCGGTCCTCAGGGCGGATAGGGAGCTGGTGGTACGCTGATTTCAGGTCAATGGTCGAGAAGACGCGGTACTGCGCAATCTGGTTGACCATATCAGCTATGCGGGGGAGTGGGTAAGCGTCCAGCAGGGTGTAGCGATTTATTGTCTGGCTGTAGTCGATGACCAGGCGCTGCTTCTCGCCGGTCTTAACGACCACAACCTGGGCTCGCCAGGGGCTGGTGCTGCCCTCAATAATCCCCTCCTTCAGGAGCCGCTCCACTTTGGTTTTAATGAAAACCCTGTCCCCCGGCACTGTATCGCCTGCTCTTTGTGGCGATGGGCTTACAGTCGGGGGTAAGGTTAGCAAACAGTGGGGGGGGGGGTGACTCTGAGTGTGGAGAGGTTGCACCTGGTGCGCGGCAGGCAATTTGGAAGCTGCTGGCTGCGGACTGTGAGTGGGGGGGGGGGGGGGGGGAGGGGTCCACCGTACGCCATCGTAACACTTTTAAGGTGGCACTGAAAATCTAACCCCAGTGGAACGGCAGCGCAGAGGTGGGGCAGGACCAGAAGTTTAAAATTATATTACACAGTCCCGTCTACTAAGAGTGTCACCACGCAGTAGCCGCCAATGTCCGCCGACTGGGACTTGGAGGCCATAGAAATCCGCTGGTGCGCAGGCAGGACTGGGAGAGCAAAACGCCGCACCGTGTCGGGGTGGATGAAGCTCTCCGTGCTCCCAGAGTCAAAAAGGCAGATTGTTTCATGACCATTTACCTTAATGTCCATTGTGGACCGGGCCAGTTGGTGCGGTCTCGCTTGGTCCAGCGTAACGGAGGCCAGCGTAGGGGTCGGTGTGTCGTTGCGGGTATCAGATGAGGCGGTGTTGGGGGCCTGCTGCGTCCCGGCTGGCGTCCAAGATGGCGGCATCCATGATCCCCATGTGGCTGGAGGCGTCCAAAATGGCTGCTGTTCCGGTGGTTCGCACATGGCTGGGGAGGCCCAAGATGGCGGCCCGCACGGCCCACACGCGGCGCTGCTGGGGTTCGGGGTGGCTTTGGCCCTGCAGATGCTGGCGTAGTGTCCCTTCTTCCCGCAGCCCGAGCAGATCACATTTTTCGCCGGGCAGCGCGCTCTGGGGCGTTTGGCCTGGCCACAAAAGTAGCATTTCTGGCCTTGGGTCACTGCTGCGGTAGTTGGGCCATTGCTGGGGTGGCACGGCGCTATGAGACGGTCCTACTGTGTCCCAGGCTGTCGTTCCCCGCGGCGTCCACGGTGCAGAGGAGTAGGCATCCATGCCCCGGTAGGCTGCGTCCAATGATGGAGCAGAGTGACCTCGACCTCAACAAGGCCTCTGAACTCGCACTAACAGTCGCTGTCGGGTGTAATTGGACCTGTGGCCCGCTACAAAAGCGTCCCGGATAAGTTCCTCTGTGTACACGGCGGCCTTTACATCCTTACAACCACAGGCCCAGCCAAGCACAGACAGAGCCTGAAGGTATTCCTCGGTCGATTCCCCAGGTTGTTGTTTACGACTCACCAGGAGGTGCCTGGCGTACACCTCGTTCACTGGGCGCGTGTACTGGTCCTTGAGGAGCTTGATAGCAGCCGTGTGCGAGGTCGCATCCTGGATGACCGAGTACGCTTGGTGGTTCACTTTGGAGGTCAGGACATCCAGTTTGTCCTCATCCGATTTGAGCGTTGCAGCGGAGGCGATCAGGAATTTTTCAAAGCACCTAAGCCAGTGAGCAAACTTGGTGGATGCGTCCGCCTCCCGATGGTCTAAGTCTAGGCATGCTGGTGTGAGGATCTTCTCCATTATAAAAAATCTTGTTAATAAAATTGATGCGCTATCAATCACTCAAAAGACTGAGGTTAAGCGAGTAACTAACAGGCTTTTATTAACAAGAGAATGAAGGTGTGCCTCAAGTGGTCGACCAGTCCAGAATACAGAGGGACTGTGGAGCAGTCACCTTTATACCTGGACTCGTGGGAGGAGTCAGCCGAGGCATGTACAGACATGTACACAGTGGAATACAAACAGTGGTTTACCACACTGTACTCGAACCCTCTCGCTACGAAGGCCAACATACCATTTGCCTTCTTAACCGCCTGCTGCACCTGCATGCTTACCTTCAGCGACTGGTGCACAAGGACACCCAGGTCTCGTTGCACTTCCCCTTCTTCCAATCTATTGCCATTCAGATAATAATCTGCCTTCCTGTTTTTGACACCAAAGTGGATAACCTCACATTTATCCACGTTATATTGCATCTGCCATGCTTCTGCCCAATCACCCAACCTGTCCAAATCATCCTGGAGTTTCTCGGCATCCTCCTCACAGCACACACGCCCACCCAGCTTTGTGTCGTCTGCAAACTTGGAGATATTACATCTAGTTCCCTCGTCTAGATCATTAATATATATTGTGAATAGCTGGGGTCCTGGGACCGATCCCTACGGTGCCCCACTAGTCACTGCCTGCCACTCGGAAAAAGACCCGTTTATTCCAACTCTTCGCTTTCTGTCCGCCAACCAGTTCTCTATCCAAGTCAATACCTTGCCCCCAATCCCATGTGCCTTAACTTTACACGGTAATCTCTTATGCGGGACCTTAATGAAAGCCTTCTGAAAGTCCAAATACACCACATCCACTGGTTGTCCCTTATCTATTTTACCAGTTTCATCCTCAAAAAATTCCAGTAGATTAGTCAAGCACGATTTACCTTTTGTAAATCCATGTTGACTTTGTCTGATCCTGTCACTGATTTCCAAGTGCTCTGCTATTCCATCTTTTTTTTTTTTAAACCTCACAGTGCAGATAGAGGCCATTTCGGCCCATCGAGCCTGCACCGACACGTATCCCACCCAATCCCCGTAACCCCTACATCAACACATATCCCACCCTATCCCCGTAACCCCACGTATTTAATCCCCCTAACAGTAAGGGTCAATTTATCATAGCCAATCAACCTAACCCGCACATCTTTGGACTGTGGGAGGAAACCGGAGCACCCGGAGGAAACCCACGCAAACACGGGGAGAATGTGCAAACTCCACACAGTCACCCAAGGCCGGATTCGAACCCGGGTCCCTGGCGCTGAGGCAACAGTGCTAACCACTATGCCACCGTGCTGCCACCGTCCATCTTTTATAATGGACTCTAGCATTTTCCCTACTACCGATGTCAGGCTTACCAGTCTATAATTCCCCGTTTTCTCTCTACCACCTTTTTTGAATAGTGGGGTTACATTAGCTACCCTCCAATCCATGGGTACTGTTCCAGAGTCTATAGAATTTTGGAAGATGACCAGCAATGCATCTACTATTTCTAGGGCCACTTCCTTAAGTACCCTGGGATGTAGATTATCAGGCCCTGGGGATTTATCGGCCTTCAATCCCGTCAATTTCCCTCACACCATTTCCCTACAAATACTGATTTCTTTCAGTTCCTCCCTCTCATTAGACCCTATGTTCCCCGACATCTCTGGGAGGTTATTTGTGTCCTGCTTTGTGAAGACAGAACCAAAGTATGTATTTAATTGGTCTACCATTTCTTTGTTCCCCATTATAAATTCCCCTGATTCTGACTGCAAGGGACCTACATTTGACTTCACCAATCTTTTTCTCTTCACATATCTATAAAAGCTTTTACAGTCAGTTTTTATGTTCCCTGCAAGCTTACTCCCATACTCTATTTTCCCCCTCTTAATTAATCCTTGTCCTCCTTTGTTGAATCCTAAACTGCTCCCAATCCTCAGGTTTACTGCTTTTTCTGGCCAATTTATTATGTCCTCTCCTTGGATCTTATGCTATCCCTAATTTCCCTTGTTAGCCACAGTTAAGTCACCTTTTTGTTTTATTTTTATGCCAAACTGGGATGAACAAATTCTGTAGTCCATCCATGCGATCTTTGAATGTTTGCCATTGCCTATCCACCGTCAACCCTTTGAGTGACATTCCCCAATCAATCCTACCCAACTTGCGCCTCATACCATCGTAGTTTCTTTTATTTAAATTCAGGGCCCTAGTCTCCGAGTCAACTACTTCATTCTCCATCTTAATGAAGAATTCTATCATATTATGATCGCTCCAACCCAAGGGGCCTCGCACAAGATTGCTGATTAATCCTTTCTCATTACATAATACCCAGGCTAAGATGGCCTGATCTCTAGTTGGTTCCTTGACATATTGGTCCAGGAAACCATCCCGTATGCACACCAGGAATTCCTCCTCCACAGTACCGCTACCAATTTGGTTAGCCCAATCTATATGTAGATTAGTCACCCATGATAACTGCTGTGCCCTTATTGCACGCTTCTCTAATTTCCCTTTTAATGCCATCCCCAACCTCCGCATTACTGTTTGGAGGTCTATATACCACTCCCACTAACGTTTTCTGCCCCTTGGTATTTCTCAGTTCTACCCATACAGATTCCACATCATCAGAGCTAATATCCTTCCTTACAATTGTGTTAATCCCCTCTTTAACCAGCAATGCTACCCCACCTCCTTTTCCTTTTTGTCTATCTTTCCTGAATATTGAATACCCCTGGATGTTGAGTTCCCAGCCTTGGCCACACTGGAGCCATGTTTCCATCATCCCAATCATATCATATTCGTTTACCTCTATTTGCGCAGCTAATTCATCCACCTTATTACAAATGCTCCTCGCATTAAGACACAAAGCCTTCAGGCTTGTTTTTTTAATGCTCTTAGACCTTTTAGAATTATTATTTACTGTGGCCATGTTTGATTTAAACCCTAGATTTCTCTGACTGCCACCTTTGTTTTTCTCCTTCCTATCTTTTGCTTCTATCCTTGTTTCCCTTTCCTCTGTCTCCCTGCTCAGGTTCCCAACCCCCTGCCATTTTAGTTTAAACCCTCCCCCAGAGCACTTGCAAACACTCCCCCTAGGAAATCGGTCCCGCTCCTGTCCAGGTGCAAACCGTCCGGTTTGTACTGGTCCCACCTCCCCCAGAATCGATTCCAACGTGACTTTGACGGCCACTGGTAAGGGGTGTCCACCCGCTCCTCTGGGCTCCAGGTCTTGTTGCAGCATTGTGCAGATGTCACCCACTACCTCTCGCGAAAGTCTGAGCCTCCTTTGGCACTGCTGCTCAGTCATGTTGAGGTAGCGCATCCTCTGTCTGTAAACCCTGTTTTGGGGGTATCTCCTGCGGCGACGTGCTTCCATGCACTGGCGCCTTCTGGCCTGTGCAGCTTCAGGTGGGTGAGCAGCAGGTTGGCGCTCCTGCTGTTATTCCGGGTTCTGCTGCTGCTGCGGCTGGTCTTTGTCCGAATCCGAGGTCCAGGAGGAAAGGAAATAAATGGTTCCTATGCTGTAGGTATATACCTCAGTTGAGGAAGCGCTCAGTCAAGGTGGGGAGAGGGGTTTCCCAGGAGGTCACACGGGAGATGGATCTCAGCTTCAAAACTTCCAAAATGAGTAGTCCTGCTAAAAGTTCTCCCAGACCTGAGAAAAGAAAGTTCTGCCACCTGCAAATAATCAGTGTTGAAAACTCCTTTTTAATGGTGGAGCTGCAGCTGTTAGTAAGCCATCCACTTATGAGCCCGCCAGGATTAACTGGCGTGTTCCAGAGGAGACGTGCAGCACAGGGGAAATGTGTTAAACTCAGAAAGGCCTCTCAAAATGGCATTATAGAGGCATTTAAGTGGTTATTAAGGGCCTTAAGGGCCTATCCTGCCTCTGACCGAAACGGGGTCTGAAAGCCCGCTTTTGAGAAAGTTGCTCAGAGGCGGGCTGGAGTCGGGATCGGAGCCCGCCACCATTTTTTGCAACTTTCCCACCTGACCCGCCTCCTCGGGCCTGGCAAAATCCAGCCCAATGTTTGTTCATCAAAAACAGTTACAGGAAACTCTTTTTTATCCGGCACCGACGTGGTGCCGGTTTATCAAAAAGTCCGGATTACAGAGAGGTATAGTAAAAGGTACGAGAGCCCCGTACATAGCAACAGATCCAGGCTTCCCTGTTGCTTAGCAACAGGTGCAGGAACCCCGGCCACAAGATCCAGGCATCCCTGTTGCTTAGCAACAGGTGCAGGAACCCCGGTTACACAGCCACAGATCCAGGAATGGCCACTAATATGAAGTAAAACTTACCTGAACCTACTCCTGAATTTTGCCGGTTAACAGAGATTTCCGGTTATTTAGGTGCCGGTAAATCGAGAGTTTCCTGTAGCATGGATGACTTACTGGCACTAAGTATTAGAGCACGAATGCTCGGTGCCAAGGAGTAGGAAGATACAGGTTCAATTACTCATTCTGTACAGTTCCCAACATGAGTCATACTGAATGAAAGGAATACCTAGAGGTCAAAGTTAATAAATTCATATAAGAATTGCATTAATAGCCTTATCCATAGATTTAATTACTATAATTATTTATTTTTACATGATGTAACGGAGAGGGTTGATGAGGGTAGTACAGTTGATGTTGTGTATATGGACTCTCAAAATGTGGGACAATGTACCACATAATAGACTTGTTAGCAAATTTAAAGCCATGGGATTAAAGGGACAGTGGCAACATGGATACAAAATTGGTTTAGGGACTCAAACCATAGAGTAATGGTGAACAGTCCCCCACGGATCAGTATATGGACCACTGCTCTTTTTGATATATATTAATGACCTGGACTTGGGTATAATATCAAAGTTTGCTGATGATACAAAATTTGGAAATGTAGTAAACAATTAGGAGGATAGTAACAGACCTCAGGAGGACAGAGTCTGGTAAAACGGGCACAGATGGCAGATGAAATTTACCACAGAGAAGTTTAAAGTGATACATTTTGGTAGGAAGAATGAGAGGCAATATGAACTAAATGGTACAATTTTAAAGGGGATGCAGGAAGAGAGAGACCTGGGGTGTGTGTGCACATTTGAAGGTGGCAGGACAAGTTGACAAGGTTGCTAAAAAAGCATATGGGATCCTTGGCTTTATTAATAGAGAAATAGAGTACAAAAGCAAGGAAGTTATGCTAAAACTTTATAAAACACTGGTTTCAATTCTGGGCACACACTTTAGGAAGGATGTCAAGGCCTTAGAAAGGGTGCAGTAGCAATTTACTAGAATGGTACCAGGGCTGAGGGAATGTGGAGAGACTGGAGAAGCTGGGGTTATTCTCCTTAGAGCAGCGAAGATTATGAGATTTGATAGAGATGTTCAAAATCATGAACGGTTTTGACAGAGTAAATAAGGAGAAACTGTTTGCAGCAGCAGAAGGGATGATAACCAGAGGACACAGATTTAAGGTCGTGGGCCAACATTTGTGATTGGAGGCTTCCCGCGGGCGGACGCCTCCGGCCTGCAAAGTGTCTACGAAAGTACCTGGTGGCCCGGGAGGTACGGAGGCTTGTGATCCGGGGCCTCTCTGGATTTGCGCAGGCAGAGCCCCAAGTATCCCAGGGGCGCAAGCGGTTCGTAGGCGCTCCTGGGATCACGTGGCCTGGCCCAACCAATAAAAGGAATCCCCATACGGAACTGTCAAAAGTATGAATGGGGATCACTTAAAAAATACACCAACAATTAAATAATTTTTTTTTAATTACATATTTAAAATTAATTAAAATGCCATTTAATTAAATATTTTAAACAAAAATTTAATTTCTTGAAAAAAAATTAAATGTTTTAACGGGGCTAAAAATAAACTTACCTTTTTGAAGAGTATTTTTAATTTATAAATGAGTGATAACATTTTATTTTTCTATTTTTTAAAACTCTTATGCAGGAAAAAATTCAAAGGGCTATGAGGAAAGAGAAGTGGAGAGGGATTAATTGGATAGCGCTACCAAAGAGCCGGCACAGCCACGATGGGCCGAATGACCTCCTTCTGTGCTGTATCATTCTGATTCTATGAAAATGTTTCATTCAGTTTTTGGATATTGTGTGACATTGGGAAACACGAATAAAGATTCATTATCATGTGAACGGTTAAGAAATAGCAGGAAGTGGACAAACATAATAGAGCATGCAAATGAAAACTTCAACTTAACCCATAGAGCTCCTTTACAAAAAAGAAAAATCAACAACAGTTATATTTTCAAAGGAAAAGCATGTATTAAAACATTTTCCTCCTGCTCGCATTTAAAGAACTTTTTGGGAAAGAAAATAGCTCCAGAAACCAACAAATATGCAGAAATCAAATAGGTCAAATGACAGAAATGCAATTAAAAAAATTGAAGATCTGTCCCCAGTTAGCAATTATTTTGAAGTATTTAGTTTATCCCTCTTAGACATGATTTTTGAGAAACATTTTTTGCACGAGTTTTGAATTGTGATCTAGCCACAGTTTGTTAAGTTAGTCCAGGTAAAGAAAACTTTATCACAGGATATGAAAAGAACACCTTTATACAAGTACCAAAATTAAGGACCCCCTTTATAGCCTCTTTGCAAAAATGACCTGCGTATAATTAGGCTTTGCAAGTACAAGTAAATGTTGGAGTAGTCATTACTTACCACACTCACATAGGCAACAGAGATATGGAGGAAAGGGACAGGAGGGAAGAAGCAAGATTTCAAGATGCACATTAACATCCTCACATAACAGTTTTATGGCT
This sequence comes from Somniosus microcephalus, assembly GCF_052327205.1. Lineage (NCBI taxonomy): Eukaryota > Metazoa > Chordata > Chondrichthyes > Squaliformes > Somniosidae > Somniosus > Somniosus microcephalus. The sequence continues at coordinate 168,482,012 of NC_140996.1, read as the reverse complement.
ATAATATTCCTTACAATAGAATGAAAAATAAGGGATTTGGCATATTGAATAAAATCTTATAAATTGCTGTCCCCTTTCATTGCCTCCTCCGACAAAAGAAAAAGATTGCAACTCCCTTACATACAATTGCTTGAATTACATAGAGTTTACAGCACAGAAACAGGCCATTTGGCACAACTAGTCTATGCAGGTGTTTTATGCTCTACACAAGCCTCTGCCCACCCTACTTCATCTAACCCTATCAGCATATCCTTCTATTCCTTTCTCCCTCATGTACCTCTCCAGCTTCCCCTTAAATGCATCTATGCTATTTGCCTCAACTACTCCTTGTGGTAGCGAGTTCCACATTCTAACTACTCTCTGGGTAAAGAAGTTTCTCCTAAATTCCTTATTGGATTCATTAGTGACTATCTTATATTTATGTCCCCTAGTTTTGGACTCCCCCACAAGTGGAAACATCTTCTCTACGTCTACCTTATCAAACCCCATCATAATTTTAAAGACCTCTCAGCCTTCTCTTTTCTAAAGAGAGCCCCAGCCTGTTCAGCTATATTTAAAAAAATGGTATGTGCATGAATTGCAACAGGTTTCATTGTTTCAAAGGACATGGCATCATTAACATCAAACAGGCAGGGAAATTATTAGAGGAGGAATGGATATATTTGTGTGTACAAATCAGAGTGCATCACTTCAACAGGTAGATACTTGTATTCTAAAAGACGCCATTTCCATATAAAAACAACCAACACTACCATCTAGATTTCACCTCAACAAGGGCATTTGTTCTAGTCGGCTATGAACCAAGTTTCACTGATGGGAGTTAAAATGATGCAAGTGATCAACATGAATATGATGTCAACTGATATTTGTAAGGGGGCTATTGACCCTCAAAACTGAAAAGCCTTTTGGCACACCATGAAGTCACTGTTTCCCTTGTAACACAGTACAAGAAAATGAACTCAAAAAAGATCATGGTTAAAAGTATTTATGGTATTTCATGCTCCAATAAGGTCCTCATAAAATACAATATGAGAAACCATATTAATGCTGCATTAAAGTTCCTAATGAAACAGCTTACCAAAGAAACTATTAGGCAAGATACTTGCAGTGTAGCAACATTTTCAAAAGTATATCACTAAGAAATTAATCTACTAACATTATGACTCTAAATATACTCAATGGGCTTGATTTTCATTGGGCCATTGAGGCGGGATTGGAGGCGTGTGGGGGGTTAAAAATCGCGAAATCTGGGGGCACGAACCCATCCCACCCCAAACCTGCCTCCATGCCAGTTTCAAAGGAGGCGGATACCCGACCTGTGCTGGGAGCCGCCTCCCCGAGGCGGGAAGGGGATTAGTGCCAATTAACAGCCTGTAAACAGGTAGTTAACAGGCAGTTTTTAGCCTAATCCCTATTTTTAATCCCTGAAGTGTGGAATTCCCGACAGCTCCAAACCACGCCAAGTTAGCGAGGCGGACCGTCGGGCTGAAGGGCTTGAGATGTCAGTGTTCAGGTGAGTGATGGGTGCAGAGGTAAGTGTGTTTGGTGTGTGTAAAGTGTTTAAATAAGTTTTACTTATCTTTACAGCCTTCCTTCCTTCAGGTCTCGGGAGTCCCTCATCTCACCGGCACAGAAAGCAGAATGGCCGCGAGCTGTCAAAAGTTGCAGCATTCAGCTTTCTGTTCTGGAGAGATCTCTAAATCAGCCTGAGAGGAAGGAATTAACTTAGTGTACAGGTTGTCAGTGTTTGACAGCTTCAAAGAGCTGTCAAATGCTGATATTTCATCTGTCAAAAGCTCTTGACAGATGAAATGTCAATCTGTGACATCACCTGTTGCCAGGTGGCCCTTAATTGACCTGCTGAGCCCGCTGGGCGGGCTCAAGGTCAATCAAGTGAAAATCGCGTGGGTTGGCCACAACTCGATGGAGGTGGGACTACAATCCCAAAAGCTGTAGTCCCGCCTCCTACACGCCTCCAGTATCAAAGTCCAGCCCAATGAGTTTATCAGCTACAAGCTGAAATATAGCATGTATGTTACAACTAATGTCATGTGATTACAATTTCAATAACTTCCACCTTGAGTTAGCCAAAACTGGTCCGGATTCCCAAAATTGTCAATAATATTCCTTGAAATTCCAGCACTTAAAAAAGGTCAGTAACCATACTGTACTTATAGGACATTTACAAACCTCTTTCTCAAACTCTAACATTTAAATTGCTTTCTTTGATTATACATTTTGTATGCAATAGTTGCTCTGTTAAGCAGTTTATCAATGTAACATCTCTGAATTAGTACAGCATAACTTGATGTTGGTGGTTAGTCTCCACAAAAAAGAAATTAAAATGAGAAACTATTGATATATTCAATATTAAGTAAATCAGTTAAACTGAAAATTTTATTCTGTAAAACAATCAATCATACTTTGATTAAAGAGAACTGAACTTTTTCTTTAGCCATATAGATTTTTTAATTTAGATTAATTCCTTTAGGAGCATGAGCCAAAGTCCTTGGTTTGTCTAGCATCAGCAACATCACTTGGTACTTCTACAGTCATTCCATCCATCCACTTCTTAAGGCAGATCTGGCAACCCAAGCGAGAGCTGAAGATCAAATCAAATTACATTTTAAAACAATACAGAAAAATCTTTAGATATGCATCCATATCAGTACTTGATGCAGTAAAATACCTTTCTGGCTCATTGCAAAGTGTTATTTTGGGAAATACTCCAAGCAGCTGATTCTTCAAATACTGTAGTCATAATAATTATAATGATATATACAATGTCTGCCTGGCTTTATATGAAAAAATTACTTCAATATTCCAGCAAACATTTAAAAATCCACATTCAATCTCTAAACTTTTACCAGTCGTATCTTAAAATAATAATCTATATAAAAGTGTTTGGACAAAGTAGCTTTGATGTTCAGAACATCCACTAAATTTTCCTTTAAAGTTATTAGGCTTTCCAAATACAGGTCAGTCTCAACCAGTCATGATAAATGTTGCCACAACACAGGCTGACTGGACAACATGAGTAACAAAACTACCAATGAATTATGATCAAGTTGAGATGTTTCATATGTCATATTCCATTTATGACTGAAGTAGTTCAACTAAAAAAAATTGTAAGTAATTTTGTGACAGAATCAGTTAAACTGCACTAAGTCATATATACATACCTTGAACGATCATTTTTATTTCTACTGGTATTTCTCCACATGGGTTAAGAAAACAGAATGTGCCACAGCCTACCATGACATAGATAAGAATGGCCATTCATGAGACAACCATAATTCACTTAAATTAAACAGTTAATCTCACATACAGACTACTTGCCATGTGTAATTGTTAGCCTAAACAGATCCTCACGGATAATTTTTAGATCAAGGAATAAGTCTCTTCTTTTTAAAAAAAAAAAGTATTCAGAACTTATATATATATAAAAATCGACGAAAACTGATGGAGGGATGCAAATAAGATGAAAATAATTAAATAGGTATATAAAGTAAAAATCTGGCAAATGATTAATTAGTTTAGTTCACTATTCAAATACCTTAAGCAATTATAAAATGTACAACTTAGAATAAAATTTATAGTTGCATTTTAGAAACATAGAAGATAGGAGCAGGAGTAGGCCATTCGGCCCCTCGAGCCTGTTCCGCCATTTAATGAGATCATGGCTGATCATCCAAATTCAGTACCCTCTCCCTGCTTTCTCCCCATATCCCTTGATCCCTTTAGCCTTAAGAAATATATCTAACTCCTTCTTGAATATATCTAATGAATTGGCCTCAACTGCCTTGTGTGGTAGAGAATTCCACAGGTTCACCACTCTCTGGGTGAAGAAATTCCTCCTCATCTCAGTCCTAAATGGCTTACCCCTTATCCTTAGACTGTGACCCCTGGTTCTGGACTCCCCCACCATCGGGAACATCCTTCCTGCATCTAGTCTGTCTAGTCCTGTTAGAATTTTATAAGTTTCAATGAGATCCCCTCTCATTCTTCTCATTTTTGTATTTTGTGATTGAAATGAGGTCCTGGCATATTTATTCAGGTTGCCTTTGATTATATACTGCACCCCAAACTTCAGCTTTCCTCTCAGGGGAAAAGAAAACACGCTTATAGCTAAAACCTCCAAGTAATTTTTGTTTAGCCTTCTGCAGCCCATGTGTGAATCAGTTTTGAAGAAGGGTTCGACCCGAAACGTCAACTCAAATTTCTCTACACGGATGTTGCCTGACCTGCTGAGTTTTTCCAGCATTTTCTGTTGTTATGTGAATCAATAAAGGTGTATCCTCTTGTTATTTGTTTTACTAAGAAAAAGCAAGTACTACTTCAGTATGAAGGAAGCTTATGCGAGGGAGGGTACAAACCTTTTTAGTTGCTTAATTTTTCTCTTTCCCTTGCCATCCAGGGTCATGCACCTACTGTAACCAATCTGCTGCTCTGAAATGTCAGCTAAACAGCCCGAATGACCCTCCCTATCTTTTCTCCTCCCCCAACCTCTGGGAAAACGTTAATGTCCCCCCATAGTGAAGCAGCTGAGATTGGGAAATCAACCTTTGACTGAACAAAGCTGTGTCCCATTACACTGTGGCACAGCATCCTGGTGCTCCAAATAGACAGCCAAAATGAAACACCCTCACAATGTTCTATCATCTGGAGGCAGTAATCCACGTCTGAGATAGTCTTTATAAAACTAGTTCCGCTAAAATCGCATAATTAGTATAAATACCTCTGGTCTCATGTTTATTCAGTTTAATTTTTCTGTTAAAATTTTAAAAAGGAATATAGAAATAATAAAGGGCACAGCATCAAGCTAGGAGCAGCAACGGGCATCCTTAGAATGAGGTACGAAACTTGTGAAGTTATTACACATCGCAACATGCGTGCTAAACATCAAAGCAGCTGGTTAAAAAGAGTTAAGTGGTCCCACAATCAAAGGATCAGCGCAAAACGCTCTGTAGCCCTAACACATCCAGTTGAGAATGGTGGTGGATAACCAGGCAACTAACAGGAGGAAGAGGCTCCATGAATATCCCCATTCTCAGCCATGGTGAAGTCCAACGTGCAAGTGCAAGAGACAAGGCTGAAGTGTCTTCAGACAAAAGTGCCAAGTGGATGATCCTACTCGGCCTCCTCAATCTCCCCCATCATAGATATTAGTGTCCAGCCAATTTGGCTCACTCCACGTGACATTAAGAAGATGATTTCACTGGACACAGTAAAGGCTATGGGCATTGACAACATCCCAGCGATAGTGAAGAAGGCCTGTGCACCAGAACTAGCCACTCACCTAGCCAAGCTGTTCCAGTATAGCTATGACACTGGCAACTACCTGACAATGTGGAAGATTGCCCAGTTAGGCACTATCTACAAAACAGGACAAATCTAACCCAGTCAATTACTGCCCTATCAGCCTCCTCCCAATCATCAATAAGTGATGAAAGGAAGTACTAAATGAGTACTTTGCATCTGTCTTCACCAAGAGGATGCGGCCATAGACATAGTGAATGAGGAGGTAGTAGAGACACTTGATTGGGTAAAAATTGATAAAGATTGATAAAGAAGAGGTATTAGAAAGGCTGGCTGTACTTAAAGTAGATAAATCACCAGGAGCGGATGGGATACATCCTAAGATACTGAGGGAATTGAGGGCGGAAATCGCGGAGGTACTGGCCATAATATTCAAATTCTCCATAGATTACAGGGATGGTGCCGAGGACTGGAGAATTGCAAATGTTACACCATTGTTCAAAAAAGGGTGCAAGGATAAACCCAGCATCTACAGGGCAGTCAGTTTAACCTCGGTAGTGGGGAAGTTTTAAGAAACAGTAATCAGGGATAAAATCAACAGTCACTTGAGTAGGGTGGATTAATTAAGGAAAGCTAGCACGGATTTGTTAAAGGAAAATAGTGTGTAACCAACTGGATCGAGTTTTTTGATAAGGTAACAGAGAGGGTTGAGGAGGGTAATGCAATTGACATAGTGTACATGGATTTCCAAAAGGCGTTCGACAAAGTGCCACATAATAGGCTTGCCAACAAAATTGAAGCCCATGGAATAAAAGGGACAGTGGCAGCATGGATACGAAACTGGCTAAGTGACAGGAAACAGAGTAGCAGTGAACGGTTGTTTTTCGGACTGGAGGAAGGTATACAGTGGTGTTTTGGTAGAAAGAATGGGAAGACATATAAACTAAATGGTACAATCCTAAAGGGGGTGCACGAACAGAGAGATCTGGGGGTATGTGTGCATAAATCGTTGAAGGTGGCAGCTCAGGTTGAGAAAGCAGTTAAAAAGGCTTACAGGTTCCTGGGCTTCATAAATAGAGGTATAGAGTACAAAAGTGTGGAAATGATGATGAACCTGCAGAAAACACTGGTTCGGTCCCAACTGGAGTACTGTGTCCAATTCTGGGCACCACACTTTAGGAAGGATGTGAAGGTCTTCGAGAGGGTGCAGAAAAGATTTACGAGATTGATTCCCGGAAGGAGGGACTTCAGTTATGTTGATAGACTGGAGAAGCTGGGGTTGTTCTCCTTGGAGCAGAGAAGATTGAGAGGAGATTTGATAGAGGTGTTCAAAATCATGAGGGGTCTGGAGAGGGTAGATAAGAGAGAAACTGATCCCATTGGCAGAAGGGTCGAGAACCAGAGTACACAGATTTAAGGTGATTGGCAAAAGAACCAAAGGCGGCGTAAGAAAAAACTTTTTTACACAGCGAGTGGTTAAGATCTGGAATGCACTGCCTGAAAGGGTGGTAGAGGCAGACTCAATTTTATCTTTCAAAAGGGAGTTGGATAAGTATCTGAAGGAAAAAAAATTGCAGGGCTACAGGTAAAGGGTAGGAGAGTGAGACTAGCTGAGAGTCGACACGGGCTCAATAGACCGAATGGCCTACTTCCGTGCTGTAACCATGCTATGATTCTATCAATAGTGCCATCGAGCAACACCTACTCACCGATGCTTAGTTCAGGTTCCATCAGAACCACTCGGCTCCAGACCTCATTACAGCCTAGATCTAGACATGAATGTGAGAGCTGAATGGCAGAGGAGTGCTGTGAGTAGCTTCCCTTAAAATCAAGGCAGCATTCAACTGAGTATGGCATCAAGATTCCCCAGAAAAACTGAAGTAATTGAGGGTTAAAAGGAAAAACTCTCCAATGGCTGGTGTCATACCTGAGGCAAAGGAAGATGGTCATGGCTGTCAGAGGCCAGTCATCACAAGCCCAGGACGTTGCTGCAGGAGTTCCTCAGGGAAGTGTCCTTGGCCCAACCATCTTCAGTTGCTTCATTAATGACCTTTTCTCTGTCATATGGTTAGGAGTGGGGCTGTTTGCTGACGAATCCACAGTGTTCAAGTTCATTCATAACTCCTCTAATAATGAAGCAACCCATTCCAGCTAACAGGGTCTGGATAACATCCAGACTTGGGCTGACAAGTGCTAGGTAACATTCAGGCCAAGCAAGTGCTAGGTAATGACCATTGTGAACAAGAGAAATCCTCTAAATCATTGTCGACCGATTCTAGTCTGGGTAGCAAAATAGGTGTTTTATTCAACCCTGTGCTGCGCTTTAAACCCAACATCCTATCACCAAGACTGCCTACTTCCATTTCTGAAACACTGCCTACCTTTGCCACTGAAACCTTTATACAAGCTTTTGTTATCGCCAGTCTCGGCTTTGCCATTGTTCTTTTTGCTGGTCTCCCATCTTCCACCGTCCATAAACTCCAACTTGACTAAAACTCTGCTGCATGTATCCTCCGGAACTAAGTTATACTTGTCCATTACACCATCCTCCTGACCTACATAGGCTCCATGAATTAAATATAAATGTTGTTCCAGTCTATAAATCCCTCCGTGTACCATAACCTACCCAATCACTACGATCTCCTCCAGTCCTATATTCCCTCTTGAAGGCTGCATTCCTCTGACATTGGCTTTCTGTGCATATCCTCCCAGCTGCCTCAATCCTACTGTCTGGAACTCCCTCCGGAAACCTCTCTATCTCTCTCTTCATCTTTAAAGAACCTTTTCAAGGCAGATCCCTTTCAACAAACTTCCAGTCATTTTTTCCAACCTTTTGCCTCCTGGCTCGACATCAGTTTTCCTTATGCAGATTTGCAAAGCATCTTGGGACTTGTCTTTACCTTAGAGGCAGTATATAAATGCAAATTGTTGCGGATATAAATAGTTTTAAATGTATTAACATCTTATGGGGATTTGTAATAAATGTAAAATAAACAGAATATCTTACGTCTCAGTGAGACCATAGGCTAGGTCCAACATATCCATTTCTTCATCAGTGACGCAATCCAGTTTCTTGTAGATAGGCTCTTCAAAGGTTAGATGACAGGTGGAGCATGCCAAGGTTCCTTCACAAGCACCTATGAGTGAGGCAGATACACTGTCAACTGTATTTGCTAACAGTTACAACTACAGTACTGCAACTATTTTTGGAAGACTACGACTAGCTTGGTGGCTAAACTACAGGCAGAAACGAAATTTCTAAAGTACAGGTTTATAAAACATATATTCATTTCAGCAGGATAAGAAAATTGACCAGTTCTATAACTAGGCTATCACTGAAGGGTAACTGGGTGATACCACATTCATATGGAAAAGCAGTGCAGTTCTACATCATGGCCTATATTTCCTAATGCCGTATTCTGTTGCAGAAATACAGCAATATGTGCACTTCCGTGCCCGAGTATTGACCCTGCTACTGAACCCAGCAGATTTTTCTCGCCACTGAACACAGCAGATTTCCTGGATCAGCTCATTTACATAACAGAACGACAGGCTCTCATTGGAGACCTGGCAGTAACTGGGCACAAGTACCTAAGGGGGTGGAAACACAGATGCTGCTACAGGTGTCAAAAGCCTGTGGCAGCTTATAGGGACGTGGCAGCAGAAGGAGCACAGGAGACGATGAGAACTGATGGCAGCCAGAAGATTTGCAGGAAAGAGATTTACTGATGCAGAGATGGAGATGATCTTAGAAGCAATGAGGGTAACTTGGCCGGACTTTTTGGCACACAGGGAAAAAGACCATCATGGGCCAGCGAATGCACAGTGGAGGGACATAGCTGAAGAAGTTAGTGCCACCTCAACAGCCCCCAAATCAGCAGCTTAGTGCTGGAAAAAAAATGTAATGATGTTTGGAGGAAGAAAAATAGGAGCAACATAAGGATGGCATGGAAAGTCAGGTTGTATCGTAAGCAGACTGTGTCCACCTGCTGCCATTCTTTCACCCACATTCACAGGTAGAGGCACAACTACGTGCTGATGATATAAAACATAGAAAGTCTCAATATCAAAAATTCATCCATTCCAGCTTGGTTCTGTCCCAACAATTGTAACCAATGTATTTCTCTGAGATACATCCCAATTTGACCTTGAAGAAATCCAAGCTATATTCCCTTATAATTTAAATGTGATTTAAACTCCATACATTCTATACAATTGTAGTGAGTATATTTGCACAGGTCTGCTTTCTTGCAGAAAGCATGTGTTTAAATTTACTGGGGAAAATAGCCAGTTCTATAACAACTGGCAGTATGAGCACAGAATTATATGAAGCATCCATATAGTTAACAAATCTCAGGCAACACCTTAAAGGATTTTTATTCCATCATCCACCTGAGTTTTTAGATATGTGCAATAGCCAATCAGAATGTAATGCTGTGTCAACTCGCTTCTTCAAAACCTGTCAATATCACAGAAACCCCACAGTGCAGATAGAGGCAATTTTGGCCCATCGAGCCTGCACCGACACATATCCCACCCGATCCCCGTAACCCCTACACCAACACATATCCCACCCTATCCTTGTAACCCCACGTATTTAATCCCCCTAACACTAAGGGTCAATTTATCATAGCCAATCAACCTAACCCGCACATCTTTGGACTGTGGGAGGAAACCGGAGCACCCGGAGAAAACCCACGCAAACACGGGGAGAATGTGCAAACTCCACACAGACAGTCACCCGAGGCCGGATTCGAACCCGGGTCTCTGGCGCTGTGAGGCAACAGTGCTAACCACTATGCCACCGTGCTGCCAATATCTTCCCCCCCCCCCGAGTAGAATCAATGTTATATAAATGGACATTCTTACCCATTCACTTTATTTATTTTAAATAAATGCCCACTAACTCCATTCCACCTTTCTGGAATTTGATCAGAAGATTCTACAGCTCATATGGGGTGGTTGGTGTTCATGGATTAGATATGAGCTATTGAAATACCTATCTGATCAAGGTAAGTTTATCCTGGCCAACTGCCTGTATTTAAGGCCATAGTTTGTTTCCAGATTGGATTTCTGCAATGGATGAAAAAGCCATCTTGACCCGTGTTAATATTTCAAATTTGCCCAACTTTGAGGGAGGGGAGGGGCTCATACCATTTTGGTGCAGTCATGCATGCTTCACTATTATAAACATAAACCCTACATTAGTTTAGTAGCCCAAAGAGTTACCTTAAGAAGTACCATCTACTTAATACATTTATTTCATGTGCAAGAATATGTTGAATTATGTTTGCCAAGATCAAATTATTAATTTAAAAAATGCAGTTTACAAAAGAACCTATTTGTGTAGATTGCGATCATATATTTCTCTGCAAGGTAGCTTGTTTTGAGACTGGACCACATAATTTGCTCAGATATATTAAGCAAGCAAACAATAAGAGTGAGCATGTATTCAAAACACATAAATAATTACACAAAATTATACACATATTGCAATGGTGTGTAATAACCATCCTGCACAATTCATTCTGCTTTACCCGTAGTTGAGAACTTATACTGAGTGCCTATTGAACCTAGTCAATAGGGGGCTACATGCAATTCCAATCACCTGTGTGCAACATGAATAAAGTTCAAACAGAAATTAAAATTGAAATTGCTGGAGTACCATTTTAGTTGGCTACTGACTTTAGAACACACAACAGTAACTTAAAGATTTTGCTCTAAAACTTTGAAACAAATCACAGTGGTATATCTTTAGATAAGAGAAATGTCTGAAAAATTAAGATACTACAGTGAGGGCTCTCTCAAAATGGCTGCCTGCACTGTCCAGGTCGACAGAGTTGTATTGGTTGCTCTTACAAATAAATTGCTTCCTTCTGAGGTTAAAAACTGAAGCATTTGTGTCTGTCTTTACCTTTATAGCTGTCTCTTTGACTCAGTGTCAAGATATAAGGACAAGAGTTTTCCACTTCTTCGCTCACCAAACAAATGTTTGTCAGTAAATATATGGGTGGAAAATTGCATGGGTGGAGAATTGTGGCCTTGTGAGCACAGAAGCAGAAAACCCCTACCAAGGAGGTTAAAAACTCAGCTACAGTCAGGATTGTATCTAACTTAATACAAATGTGAATATTTATCGACTGTGGGAGGAGACAAACTGCACTGCCTTTAAATTAGTACCATTTATTGCCTCTCCTCATTCTTCCTACCCAATGACTCACTTCACACATCTCTGCATTAAATTTCATCTGTCATGTATCTGCCCATTTCACAGTCTGTCTATGTCCTCCTGAGGTCTGTTACTATCCTCTTCACTGTTTACTACATTTCTGAGTTTTGTGTTGTCTGCAAACTTTGAAATTATACCTTAATATACCCAAGTCCAGGTCAGTAAATATATATCAAAAAGAGCAGTGGTCCCAATCCCTTGGGGACACTACTGCTCATTTCCCTCCAATCTGAAAAACAACCGTTCACCACTACTCTCTGCTCTCTGTCCCTTAGCCAATTTTGTATCCACATAGCCACTGCCCCCTTAATTCCATGGGCTTCAATTTTGCTAACAAGTCTATTTTATGGTACTTTATCAAATGCCTTTTGAAAGTCCTTATACACATCAACCATACTACACTTATGAACCCTCTCCGTTACTTCATCAATGAACTCAATCCGCGCTCGGAGTGATTTTACGTAGATTGCGCTCGTTAAGCCAGCCCTGCGCGTTTCCCAGCCAATTAAAAGGAAGCGGGTCTGATGTGCTGCAAACACTGACAAGCACTGCACAAAGGTGGACGGCTGCACCCAGGCTCTCCCATGACTCCCTCCATATGCTTATGCAGGGAGTCACAGTACACAGGGTGGTTCTCTTCCCTTTCCATGGGCGGAAGAGACTTTCCCAGGAGACCAACGCAGCCTGGTTGCACATTGCACAGGAGGGCAAAAGCAGGAATGTCATCAGGAGGACCAGGCTGCAGTGGCGCAAGCCTTTCAATGATCTGAGCAGATCACGAAACGTTACTGCCAAGCCACACTCAACCTCATCCTCATCCTGCTGTGCCACTCATCACATTCACATCACTCTGCCTTCCCTATCGTACCCCTGCACATCATTACTCACAGCAAGTTACCTTGCAACTCCACCCATCATTCTCTATCTACATTATCACTTCCCCATCTCAATAGCCACCCCCACACTCATCCTCATCCTACTGCAAGCATACCAACTAACAACACACAAGGGTAGCACTTGGGTGGTTTAGCCAATGTTCATGTGAAGTTTCTGATAATGTCTTGTCAAACATTGAAATCTATATTTTCAACACTTTACCTTATTGGACAGATCTGTGCTCACCTTTAGAAGTGTTTTAGTGAGTTCCAGTGAATGTTGAGACATAACTTCCCCCTATCTCCCCCCCCCCGCCAATTGTGATGAGTGTGAAAGGAATGGCTTGGACATTGTAGGGATGCTTTATGGTGCTGGTGTGGGGCGGTGTCAACCAGGCGCATCATGTGGCAGGCAGGATGTACAGCGTCAAGTGAAGTAAATCTGGCCATGGTGATGCCATCGCTGGCCTCTCGGGCAGCAATGTTGTTGGGTGCTGATGCCCTGTGCAGCATCAGGTGATTGCGGAGAAGGTGGGTGTTGTTGGTGTGGGGGCTGATCGTGGAGGGATTCAGAGGACCACGGTGAGATTTTTTGAAAAGCACCGATGTTGCTTTAATAGATGGCAGCTGAAGTTGAGATGACAGAAGCGATCTGTCAATGGTGAGAGGGGTTGCTCCAAGGAGGTGACAGTGGAGAGAGTTTACTCCAAACACTTCCAAACTGTATACAGCTCAAAAGTGTCTTCCAAGTCCAGAAGGCTCAAACTTCTGACATTGGAAAGTGAACAGCTGTGAAATGGTAGCTCTCATACCACTTTTGCAGCCATCACTTACCTATTCACAGTAATGGGGAGAGAGAGAGAACCCGACATACTTACCCGACTTGATTTCCAAACGACGTGAACCCCGTTAAAAATGTGGTAAAATAGAAATAGGCTGGCAAAATAGTAGTTAACAAAGCATTTAACCATCTTAAATGCCTCCCCCGCCGCTTGGCGTCGGGTCTGTTCTGAAATCGCAGACCCGACACTTTGGAAACTTACATGGAGGGGGTTCGGAGCGGGCTCCCAACCCGGTCAATCATTTCAATTTTGACAGTGGACCCGCCTCCAAACCCACACTCTGAGCACCGGCAAAATCACGACCTTTGATTCCAATCCACTTGGGCCAGGTCCCTTTTCAACTCACTAAAATTAGCCCTCCTCCAGTTGAATATTTTCACATTTGATTTTGCCTTGTCCTTTTCCATAACTACATTAAACCTAATGATATTATGGTCCATGTTTCCCAAATGCACTCCCAGTGAATAATGCTCCACTTCATTCCCCAGAACTAGGTCCAGCACTGCTTTCTTCCTCATTGGCGCTGGAAACATACTGATCAAGAAAGTTCTCTTGTACACATTTCAGGAATTTATCCCCCTCTTGGACCTTCACTCTGTTACTTTCCCAGACATATTGAGACAATTGAAGTCCCCCATTATTACTGGTCTAAAGTTTTTGCATCTTTCAGTAATTTGCCTGCAGATTTGCTCCTCCATCTCCTTCCCAATATTTGGTGGCCAAAGAGGTGGGAAAGAATTTTAAATATGTGGATAACTTGCTGCAAGTAACTTAACTTGATAAGAAAAGTTGGACTATTTAGGTAGAAAGGAGAATGAGAGGGGACCTGAGCAATGTTCCCTTTGAGCTGCGCAGCTGCACAGCGTTCCAGGGGTCCCACACAGCCGGTGAGCCGGCTTTTAAATTGAAAAAAAACTGTGTAGGCGCGGACTTTTCAATGGGCTGCGCAGTCCAAATAAAAATTATGGGGAACATTGGACCTGAGCGGATTAGAAAACTACAGAGCACTATGTTATGTTAATTTAAACCATGACTTCAGGAGAAGTGAACAGCAAATTCAGGAAGCACTTTTGATGCAAAGTTTGTTTGTACTATGTACCGACTGCAGTAGCAAATATGAGTACTCGGGTACTCGTATCTTCAATAGTGATCTACAGTACAAAGTAGAGCAATGTCATAGCGTTACCCCTTTATACCGTCCATCGCGTATAGCAGGCAAATCCTGTTCGAATGAATGCACCCGCTATAAACAGTGGGGACTAACTGTGCATCCCCTTGCTGTGACCAGACAGGTGTCCAACGTGGTGGGGAAAATTTCTTAAACGGGTTTCCCCAACAGGAACTTGTATTATTTCAATACGTATATAACAATATATAGAAGTTTTTTTTATTCATTCATGGGGTGTGGGCGTCGCTGGCAAGGCCAACATCATTGCCGATCTCTAATTGCCTTCGAGAAGGTGGTGGTGAGCCGCCTTCTTGAAACGCTGCAGTCCGTGAGGTGAAGGTACTCCCACAGTGCTGTTAGGTAGGGAGTTCCACGATTTTGACCCAGCGACGATGAAGAAACGGCAATATACTTCTAAGTCAAGATGGTGTGCTACTTGGAGGGGAACTTGCAGGTGGTGTTCCAATGTGCCTGCTGCTCTTGTCCTTCGAGGCAATAGAGGTTGCGGTTTGGGAGGTGCTGCCGAAGATGGCACACACTGCAGCCACGGTGTAGGGAGTGAATGTTTAAGGTGGTGAATGGGGTGCCAATGAAGCGGGCTGCTTGGTCCTGGATGGTGTCGAGCTTCTTGAGTGCTGTTGGAGCTGCACTCATCCAGGCAAGTGGAGAGTATTCCCATCACACTCCTGACTTGTGCCTTGTAGATGGTGGAAAGGCTTTGGGTAGTCAGGAGGTGAGTCACTCGCCACAGAATACCCAGCCTTTGACCTGTTCTTGTAGCCACAATGTTTATGTGACCGCTCCAGTTAAGTTTCTGGTCAATGGTGACCCCCAGGATGTTGATGGTGGGGGATTCAGCGATGGTAATCTCGTTGAATGTCAAAGGGAGGTGGCTCGACTCTCTCTTGTTGGAGATGGTCATTGCCTGGCACTTGTGTGGCACGAATGTTACTTGCCACTTATCAGCTCAAGCCTGAATGTTGTCCAGGTCTTGCTGCATGTGGGCACGGACTGCTTCATTATCCGAGGAGCTGCAAATGGAACTGAACACTGCAATCATCAGCGAACATCCCCACTTCTGACCTTATGATGGAGGGATGGTCATTGATGAAGCAGCTGAAGATGATTGGGCCTAGGACACTGTCCTGAGGAACTCCTGCAGCGATGTCCTGGGGCGGAGATTATTGGCCTTCAACAACCATTACCATCTTCCTTTGTGCTAGGTATGATTCCAGCCGGTGGAGAGTTTTCCATCCGATTCCCATTGATTTCAATTTTACTAGGGCTCCTTGATGCCACACTCGGTCAAATGTTGCCTTGATGTCAAGGCAGTCACTCTCACCTCACCTCTAGAATTCTGCTCTTTTGTCCATGTTTGGACCAAGACTGTAATGAGGTCTGGAGCTGAGTGGTCCTGGCATTGGTGAACAGATTATTGGTGAACAAGTGCCACACAGCACTGTTGATGACACCTTCCATCACTTTGCTGATGATCGAGAGTAGGCTGATGGGCGGTAATTGGCTGGATTGGATTTGTCCTCCTTTTTGTGGACAGGACATACCTGGGCAATTTTCCACTTTGTCAGGTAGATGCCAATGTTGTTGCTGTACTGGAACAACTTGGCTAGAGACACAGCTAGTTCTGGGGCACAAATCTTCAGCATTACAGCAGAGATGTTGTCGGGGCCCATAGCCTTTGCTGTATCAAGTACGCCCAGCTGTTTCTTGATATCATGTTTCTTGATAGTAAGTTACAACACGGAAAGGGCCCATTAGGCCCAAACAGTCTGTGTCAGTGTTTACCCTAATCACATTTACCTGCCCTGTTACCATATTTTTTCATCCCCTTTTCCTTCATCCATTTATCCAATCTAATAATCTTGAATGTTGACATAGTTTCTGCTCAACCATTAACCTTGGAGGTAAATTCCACAGCCTCAAACTCTCTGTGTAAATAAGTTCTCGTGCTCTCGGTTCTATATCTTTTACATTTAATCTTTTAGGCCTCTTATTCTAGAATCAACTTCTGGAAATGGTTACTTCTGACTATCCAGTCCCATCCTTTTATAATTTTAAACACGTCTCTCATATTGCCCCTTATTCTGTGTTGTTCTAGTAAAAAAAAATTCCAAGTCTTTCTTTGTATTTTTTCATATCAGGCACCATCCTAGTGAATCTGTGTTGTATTCTCGCTAAAGCGACAGAAACATTGTTTAAAGTTTTCATGCTAGTTATAGTCAGAGCTGGAGGGTAAACGTATGACTATCATGGAAACTTTAAACAGTGTTTCTGTCACTAAATTCATGTAGAACAGATGAGGTTTGAAGCTCCAAATCTTTTGCTGCACTAACCAAGGCCAATAGAAAATATACATTAGTCAGATGGACAGTATCCTAATTGGTAGCACTATGTGTTATTATAGTGGCACCTAGTGGCAAACATTGAGAACATCAACAGTAAAATAAAACCCAACAAGCTAATAAAAATGTATAGCTGAGCTCTAACTAGGGCTGCACATTCCAACCCCAAAAGACCTTTGTCAAATCAGACTATGCAGCAGTACAAAGACTCCAAGGAATTTCATGACCACCTTCCCAGATTTAATCTAAAAGTTTAAATTTCTCTCACCTCAGCTAGTATTCCAACAATTTAGGTATAATTTTATCTTGTGCTTACAGTAACTTCCTATATATTGGATTTAAAATGGGGGATGGAGAGATTTGGTATTCAAGCATTTACATCTCGGTCACCATCTTTAATTATGGTGTTGAGTGAATTGGGGTGGGATTTTAAAAATTTGAAGGTCTAGCTGAGAATAGGCAAATCTCCACAAAAGATGCTAAGCAGTCAATCATGCAACAAGGTACTTTTTCATCTCTCCACTCTTCTTCTAAAGGCAGCGTCTTGTCCTAGGAACAGTTTCACAGGTGCAGGCTACCTTGTGGCATCTTGTCCAAATGGTATCTCACCCAGCTGGTTACTGTTCATGTGTAAGCCTAGACAGTAAGGGTTGGCAGGGTATTAAACTGTGGAGAAGCATCAGAAGCTATTTTCACCCAACAGACATACACAATGTCTAATTTAAGCAGGAAAGTCTAATTTAAGCAGGAAAATATAAGGACTCCTATGCTTCCAAAAAGGCTTTCATTTGTAAACGC
Organism: Somniosus microcephalus; assembly: GCF_052327205.1. NCBI lineage: Eukaryota > Metazoa > Chordata > Chondrichthyes > Squaliformes > Somniosidae > Somniosus > Somniosus microcephalus. The sequence continues at coordinate 168,464,481 of NC_140996.1, read as the reverse complement.
ATATATTTTACACGTTATGTAATTATATTAACAGGGTATAGCTGAACGCAACTGTAACAAGGACAAACATCTCTCACATTTGCAGCACAGTAAGACTTTGAGAAGATTACCTAAATGCCAAAAAGCAAATCAAATTTCTCACAGCCAAATGCATGCTCCAACAGCTTTGGTTCAACAAGGAATGATATGCTCTGTTGTGGGACATCGGCACAAGAAACAGTATTCCATTATCTGGGAAAGTTTGAGGCCAAAAAAGCAAGTCAAAGCTTCACCACTGTTGACACTGTATCAACACAGAATAATGAAGTGCAGCTGCAGCAGCTCTGTCTTAAGCACAAATAGCTCATATAATACTGTTAGTCAATGTTGTGGAGATGGGCTTTGGTATAGAGCAGTTCATTCTTGTCTCATTGCCTGCATAACTCCAAAATGTACTAAGTCCAGGGTTGTTTCTGCAGCCTGCCAAAAAGGGCTATTATAATCTATGTCTTATCAGATACAAGCTTTGACAGTGGAAACTATTCCTTTTTGGGATCCATGACAGAAGGAAGCAATTTCCTGAGGTAGAGAGAATTCCAAAACATGAGGCATTATGATTGTTTTAGCTTGAAACCAGATGAGGTAAGGAACACCAAGACATGTAGTTTCCTGGCTTTTGTAGCAGGCATGGGCCAATGTTCCAGGTTAAAATGTTCTCAGGCACCCTGTGCTAAGCTTGCCTATACAGGAACAAAGTGCTAATAAGTCAATTGTTCACAAGCCTCGTGGAGTTAAAATATTGATTTTCCATTGCTTCCTTGATGCTAGGGAGAGCAGTGGCCTGAAGTATGCAAACCTACTAATAAAGTAAAGGGTTTAACCTAGCATTCTATATCTGATGGGGACCAACCGTTCTCTGTATATAAAACTAGCTGGGGGAGCCCGGCTTTGCCAGGGCTGTTTTGGGCCGGGCGGTTTAAATGGAGTCCCAGGCTTTGGGGCCTCTCTGTGTCCCTCTGTGAATCTGCTGCCGGGCAACATTTTAAATCGAGTACCAGCCTTTCAGGCCCTGTCTGTCTGTCCCTTTGTGAATCTGCTGCCGGGCAACATTTCTACCTTTTAATACCTTCAAAAGATGAAAGTGAAAGTACTTATAAAATGTTTTTGGTAAATCTTTTAAAAATAACATAAGAGATACTAACTTTTTCGAAGCTGCATCAGCAGATTTTGAGCTGGAAGTAAATGGTGTTTTTAGCTTGAGGCAATGGCTGCCACATCCCTGAGATGAAAACTATTAGTCCCGCCCACACACACACACCGATTGGCCAACCATCAGGGGACTGTACTGTAGGATTGGTCAATCGTGACGGCACAGGATTGGTCGAACCTTGACGTCAGTAGCAGATAATGAGTTTAATTTTGAAGGTTTTTTGCATAAGGCGCGAACAATTTCCGTCCGACCAAAAAGTAAATACGCTTATGACCGTCCCGGAACCGTAAGCTTTCTTCGGAGGTAACACACGCGTAGGTACACTCTATAACTTTCGAGCGCATAGCCGGACAGACGCACACCCGAGGACAGACAGAAGACAGACAGATCGATTCGTTTATATATATATATATAGATAGATAGATGAAGTCAGCAATGCTTTCAAAGAATTCTGATAAATTCAACGTATTCAGGTCATTTAGTGCGCATTTTATAAGAGCGCATTCTTATCTAGAAATAGGAAACAATCTTGGTACAGCATATTCTAGACACTGAAGCACTTCAGCATTTTCTTAGTTAATAGCAGATTTGGAGAACCACTGCAGTCTGGACCACAGTAGAGATAAATAAGGCTTTAAACTAGTCCTTCATGGAGTTTATCCGAATCTTCAGTCATCAAGGAGAGGATCAAATAGAGACTAGACAGTACTCCACAGGAAGGGCAAGTCAACCTGGATCGCTCTCGTATAATTGCTGATTATATCATTTTTGACTGAGTTTAGGGTGCATGCTGTCTTTTTGCAGTAATGCATAAAATGAGGGACGGTGAAGGGTAGAGATCTGGGAAAAGAAAATGGGTTATAAATTAAACTCACATTTTTATTACATAAAATCCTTTTACAGCAAACTGTGCAAATGTTTTACAGTAACTAAAATGTCATAAATACTGTTGATCAGAATTACTTGATTATTTAATTCTTGAAAAAAAATAGAAGCCAATAAATGGAAGCATTCATAATACAGCAAGTGTTAGGCTACAGAAAACTAATGTATAGCTTGGCAGATTGCCTTCCAGCTGCTTTGTAAACCCCAATACTACTTAATATATGGTCTGCTAAACAAATTGCAATCATCTATTCGCTTAACACCAAAGACACTTAGGCCTAGAAATTCAGTTGTTAGCGCCAGCCGCTAGCGCCTTAGGAGAAGTGGGGCGCGAAGCGGCTAGCGCCCAGGCGCGGCGCGATCTGAGCCTCTCGCGAACTTCAGTCAAGATTTAGCGGCAGCGCAAAACCGTAGTGCCTGCTCAGCTGCGCGTGCAGATCCTGACATCATTTCATGGTGCAATGCCCTTGATGCGCCCCGAACCGGAGCTTCAGTGGCGCCCCCCCTTCTGTGCGCCTGGCGCCCCCAGCGACTGGTTGAGTGGAACGGTTCCCAGTCGCTGTGGGGCGCTGGGGGTGCTATTTAAAGGGGACTCTTCCGCCATTCTTTGTGGCAGCCATTTTGTTCCACTCCTGTGTGAGAGAGAGAGATATTTGGAGAGATACAAAGGGAGAGAGCTTTCTGCTTTGACTCAGCGCTCGCACAGGTACTTCTGGCTTCAGGCCAGAGCTTTGCAGTTGGATTTAACTTTCAGTGCCATAGCCTTGAGTCACCACATATAATGGGGGCTGCAATGGGTGGAAACGTTGGCTTTCTGCATTGCATTCAAAGGGCTCAGAGACGCCGAGAGAGAGTGCCAGTCATGGCCAGACGGAGAAGGGCCAACAGGCGTTGGCACAGGAGGCCTTACCCACCCAGGGTATACCGCCAGCAGTTCTCATATCTGAACATGTCTGAGGAGCAGTGTGTTCGGAAGCTGCGATTCAGAAGGGAGGTGGTCACAGAGATCTGCCACCTGCTTCAGAGAGATCTGCAGCCACAGCTGAGGAACAGGACGTCTCTGTTGGTGGCAGTGAAGGTGACAGTGGCTCTCAACTTCTATGCCACCGGCTCCTTAAAATCCGCTACTGGGGACATTGCCAATATCTCCCAGTTCGCGGTACATTGCTGCATCCGCCAGGTGACGAATGCCCTCTTCAGAAGGAGACGTCAGTACATCTCCTTCCCCATGACCCTGGACAAGCGGCAAGAGCGTGCAATGGGATTTGCAAGAATAGCGGGCTTCCCCATGGTCCAGGGCGCCATTGACTGCACGCATATGGCTTTGCGGGCACCTCTACAGAATGCCGAGGATTACCGCAACCGGAAGGGCTACCATTCGCTCAACGTCCAGTTGGTGTGTGACCACAGGCAGCTCATGCTAGCTGTCAATGCCCGCTTTCCAGGCAGCAGCCACGATGCCTACAGGACTAGGGACAGGGTCACTGGCAAGGCTTGGAAGCTAAGCAGAGCCAGGCCTGGTTAGTACCTGGAGGGGTGACCATCAGGGAAGACCAGGTGCAGAAGGTCACGGAAGGAGCCCCGGGAGGGGCGGCTGGTGAGCAGGCCCGGGCGTTGGGCTGAAGATTGTCGGACAGGAGGCATGGTGGAAATGGAATGGCGGCGCGCACAGACGCAGCGGCTTTGCTACTCCCAGGACGGTGCTATTTACGTTTAATGTTAATGTTATTTGTACTGGACTCATGGGAGCTTGCAAGATCACATTTCGTTGTTCATGTACTTGTGCATTGTACAATGACAATAAAGTTGAATTATTATTATTATATTATCCTGCGCCAGACTTCGAAGCCCCGGCTCACCCAGGAGGCTGGCTTCTCGGGGACAAGGGCTATCCTTTGTGCACCTGGCTGATGAACCCGCTCCGTGCGCCCAGCACCCCTGCGGAAGAGCGATACAATGACAGCCATCAAGCTACCAGGAACATCATTGAGCACACAATCTGCGTGCTCAAGCAACGGTTCCGCTGTCTGGACCGTTCCGGAGGAGCACTACAGTACTCGCCTGAGCGAGTCTCCCATTTCGTTGTAGTGTGCTGCATGCTGCACAACCTGGCTATCCTCAGGACTCAGCCAGTGCCAGCAGACATTGGAGGACCGCTAGAGGAGGAGGAAGAGGAGGAGGAGCACCAAGACGGGAGGGAGGCACAAAGTGCAAGGGCCGTCCGTCGGCGGATTATTGCAACTCGGTTCTAGGCCCCCTCTCAGGGAATGGCTTATGCCAATGAAAGAACATGAATGGAGCCGCTCTGCAAACCCTCAGCCGGTCAAGGCAACAAATAGTTCAAAGTGCAAACATGGACAATCTGAATAAAGAAAATTTTTTATTTTACAAACTCTGTGCCCTTCCCGCATGACAAACAAATTCAGGGAAACCCCCCAAAAAACAGTCAGACACATAACTGGCTCTCACAACCTTGAGAAAATGAAAAAAAGTTAAACAAAAATGACCATGATTCTCAGCCTTCATATAAAAAACAAACACAACATTCTCGGCCTTCATATAAAAAAAACATTTTGCCACACCTTCTACTTTTTCGCCTGCGAGGGTGATCCGCCTCGCTTCCGCGATTGGCCCCTTCCCGCCCTGCAGCTCCTCCTCAATGGGACCCCAGTGGCTGCAGCAAGGCTGGGGGAAGGCTGCTGAGGGTCAGATGGTGAGATGGCAGATGCCCTTGGGGGACGGCCTGGACCAGCTCTGGGCCTGGAGGGCCCGGCTTCTGACTGCTCCAACTCTGCTTGGGCGATAGCAGTCTGTCCTACGGGTGGTGGCAGCTGCAGTGGTGGAGTGACAGTGTTGGCTGCAGGAATGCTGCCAACCTGACAGAGTACAGGCACTCCCTGGTCGGCCGAGACACTGGCACTCGCACGGGCCAGAACTGAAGCATGCGCAGCAATCTGCTGAAGCACAGACTGTTGGGCTGCTGCGGCGCGGCGAGGGCCCCGTCGATGCCTGGCCAATCCAGCAAGGGTGGCAGCAGTTAGTGCCCGTGTGGCCCTGGTCTGTGCCTGCATCACACCAGCCAGTGAATGCACGGCATGACTGAGCACGTGGCTGGAAGCCACGTGTGCTGCCCCGAATTCCTAAACACTCCTTGCCAGTAACTCTATGGAGTCAGGCATCCTTGCCACTGCAGCCATGAGCTCAGTGTGCCTGCGCTCAGCCTGGGCGCCCATTTCACCAAGGAGCCGCACCTCCTCTGCGCTCACCATAGCAGGACTGGAGGCCGCACTCACCCTCCGGGGAGAAGGCCGCCGAGCTTCCCCACCCCTCCCGCGTTGCTGCAGCCCGCTGGGCCCCGGAGCTTCACCCTCATCAGACCCTTTCCCCTTGCTCCCCTCCAGGGAAGACATGTCCCCATCGTGGCCATGGGCTGCGTCGGCTGAGGGTGGCACTGACAGGCCGACTTCCTCTTCTTCCTCCTCGAATTCTGAATCAGACAGTGCCAGCTTGAGGACCCGCCTCCTCACCTGGCGAAAGCAGGGAGGCACAAGAGTTGCTTTAGAGTGAGGCATGAGTGCTGCTATGCACTGCATTGGTTCGAGAGTGGCAAAGGATGCTGGTGTGAGGCACAAGTGGAAAGAGAGAGGTCAAAAAGGTGATGACCTTACCATTGCTGTCCAGAACGGGGTCGGCATCTCCAGTGGCGACTGGGCCAATCAGCCGGCCTCCCATAATCTGCTCCACTCGCTGCTCCAGGTCGCTGAGCTCTTTAAGGTCAGGACGGCCTCCCCCGGTCCGTCGCTGCTGCCTGCGATTGTGGGCCAGCTTGCCCTGCAAGAGAAAGGACGGACTCTAAGTATACAGCGTCAAGCCCTGATCTTGCCTGCACTGCCTCCCATGGTGGAATAGCCCTGACAATGTCAAGCCCTCATCTTGCCTGCACTGCCTCCCATGGTGGAATAGCCCTGACAGTGTGTAAAGTGCTGAATGTGCAAGTGATTTTCATGAGATCCATAGCTGTTGGATGAGGGCTGGGCCTTGGGGCTTTCAGGTCCCTTTGGCCATAAAGTGAGGTGCACATGCAGGGATGAAGAGGATACTGGAAAGGGTACTCACCCTGACAACCCGAGTGAGGTCGTTGAACTTTTTGCTGCATTGCACAGGAGTCCTGGCAACCACGCTGTTGGAGGTCACCCTGTTTGCCACCTCCCTCCAGACTTTTCTATACTCGCTGGGCAGCGGCCTGCTGCCACTATCAGGGAAGAGGGCAGGTCGCCTGCGCTCCACTGCGCCAACCAGTAGCTTCAGGGCACCCTCGCTGAAGCGCTGCGCTCGCTCCCTAGCCTTCTCCATAGTCCTGGGCGTTGAACTGGTGAAGCAGCTATGTTCAGGCCTTGATTCAGGGCTGCAGTGTGCAGGGCGTCGCAGCAAAACAAATCGACCCTCCCCCTTTAAGAGCTGACCGGCGCCAGCGTGTCTGCCTTCAATCAGCAACTCGCCGCACCTGCGCTGCGCCCGCCCTCGGTGGTAGCGCCCCGGCTCGCTGGCTTAGCACCTTATGATAGTCGTGCACCGCTTGCTTTAGCGCAGCAGCAACCTCTTGGGGCGATGCAACTCAATTTCGGCGAAGGTGGCGCTAAGTTGCGCCGGTCGCTAAATTTAGCGATCGCCCAGCTGCAGCACCCCAAATGTGGTGATACTGAATTTCTAGGCCTTAGATTTTATGATTTTTTTTGGCAAATTCAAGCATTTAAAAAAAAAGGTTTGTGGGGCGAACTAGGCCTTTGAATTACATGTAGGGCGGTTTATCCATTTGAAAGACTTATTTAGTTCTACTGTAATTTTTCTTCACATTGTAGATGTAATCATAAAATATGCTAATTGATCAGTTTTATTTTACATTACAACAGTGACTACACTTAAAGTACTTCATTGGTTGTAAAGCGCTTTGGAACATCCAGAGATTGTGAAAGGCGTTATATAAATGCATGCTTGTAGCACACCATCACTATCCTGGAAACTCTAGCCAGATTATATTGCAGAACGTCCCACGACCAGTCCAGGCACCTGAGGTGTGTTCTCAAGATTCCAATTGTATCTTCCAAGATGTCTCTGATCGAAGAATGTACCTCACTTATAACAATGCTCAGCTGGTACTCTGGGAAAACACACAGCCGCCATCAGCCATTGCTGTCGAGGGCAGTCTTGATCTCCCAGCAGTAACACATACACTTGCCTTTCTATTTGAAAGAGTGTGAGAACAGTGGAATCTCTTAAGATAAAGGCTTGATGTGATGCTGCTGGTCACAGACAAGCTGGACATTGAGCAAGATGATGAGGTTAATAAAGAAAGCACATATAGCTACAAGAGTACAATCCATGTCACCTTGAACTTTGTGGAATCCTGCCACTCAGTAAAAGTGCAGGGTCCTATAGTTGTCCATGGATAAAGTGATGAATTGGCTCGCTCGCACAAAGCATCAGTGCACAGCTGGTTGACTAATTTTACTGATGTCCTCACAGGCAGCCTAGAATGACTTGCTAGAATGAAAATTCAGGGTGGTGGTAACCTTCAAAAGGCACTGGCAGCGGAGTGCAGTGTCCGTCAGGCTACAGTATTGATGGCATGCCTCAACAAGCACTGCCTCCTGTGTCAGGGCTCCAGATAGGCACACTTTGGTCTGTATATTCTGGAGTAGGTTAGCCATGTGGACATCATGTGCCTCTTGGGATGCCTCACATGTCTGGTGGAGAGACATTTTCCATTTTTTCTCTCTCTGAAAGTTAATGGTCCCCAGAGTGGCTTCTTTCTGATGGAAGCAGAATATGCTACAAAATATAATACTAGTACTATACTGTGTATCAAGTGCAGAGCTAGCCAATATACAAAGACAGTGCAATTTATTTAGGATAATGGAGAACATGGAAAATATATCCAATGACGTTGGGCCCAATACTCATACAAATCATTATTCCCTATTATGCATCATATTTATATCATACATTGTGGAACCAAAGGTGTGTATGAACAGGCATAATATCACCATTGCTGACACATCAGGACACTTCTGTGGTAATTTTTGATATGATTCACCACAACATAGCAGAATGATTCAGAGCATCTTATTTTCACAAGTACAGTTGCTGGACTTGTATTTAATGTACGTTTTCCTATGGTAGTTTCTGTTACGCTGCAATTTGTGGTAACATTATTTGGTAGCACATGTACATTAAGTTAAAAAGCTTATACACTGAGAAAAATAAGCCAGCAGAAACCCATCATTCCCGTGTTATACAGCAGAGAACAAATCACTGTGCAACAGGCAGCAACATTTGTTTTTGTTCCTGCAGTTAAAATTATAATCAAGTTTTTTCCACTTAAGAAGCTAGCTGTAGTCACAAAAATAGTTTTAACATAAAAAGCACTCATCCAATGAAGTAGTACTCAAAATATCTGAAGTTGAATTATCCAGGACAAATAAAATTAGGATTTTGTTTTAATTATAAAAAATATTTAAATATTTAAAAAGAAAATGAATCCCCTTGTATGAATTTCAAACAAGATGCAAACTACTGTATAATGGTTATAAATTCACCTTCGGCTGCAACATTTAGCTCAGAGAATATACTGTTTAAAATATGCTTTCCAACAAAAAAGACACATTTAGTTCTCAGCACCAATGTTATCAATCTTTTTAGCATATCAAGATATTTCTTTCATTTGAATGGAACATTGTGATTACACACAAGTCAGAGTTTGAATCATAATTTTGTTTATCAGACCATGGTTGAATAACTAATATTGTTGAATTAAAAACAGCAGAACTTACCAAAGCCATCGATATCCAAGTTATTATCAATGACAACATCTAATAGAGAATCGCCTAAATTTCCCTCTGCTCTAAGTTTGTCTCCATCACGGTTAATAAAATCGACTGTCACTTTATCTTTTGAACTGCAAAAGGAGCACAAGTACAAGATAGATAAGTTTGATCTGCTGGCTGAAGCTGAATGAATAACTTATTTTCACCAAGTGAAAAGATTCTAACATACATCAACTGAAAAGACTTTGTATAATATCATAGCAGAGATTTTAATGATTAAACAGTATTAAATCAATATTAATAAGACATAACAGTTTGAACTCCTGTCTCCGGTAACATAACCACTATGCTACCGTTCCCATTGGCAATATGATTGAGGTCTTTAAAATAACAAAAAGGATTAAATTCTGTAACGGTTATTTGAGCTAGATAGGCAGAGGAAGACTAGAGGACATCAGTATAAGTTACAAAAAACAGTTAGGTTTGATGCTAGGAAGTACTTCTTTTCAGTGTACCACAGCCTCTGGATTAAGTTGCTAGTACGTGCGGCGAGTATGGATTTGCTGAAGCACCCATCATGGTTGTGCGATATGGTGAAAGCAAGCCCACAACTGACAAAGTGCTTAAATCCAGAAAAAATATAGCGCCTTTCACATCCTCAGGACATCCCAGAGTATTTCACAACCAATTCATTACTTTTGAATTGTAGTCACTGTTGTTTTGTTGGCAAATCTGACAGCCAATTTGTGCACAGGTCCCACAAACATCACTGATAAGTGCCCAAATAATCTGCTTCTGGAGGTGTTGACTGAGGGATAAATGTTGGCCAGGACACAGGGAGAACTCGGCTGCTCTTTTTTGATCTTTTGTCTTACTTCCATTCCATGTAAAATAATGGAATTGATTATCAGGAGTTAATCTGGGGATCATCCATTCAATAACCTCATTTACAGCAGAAAGTGTGGATTCAGAAGGGGCAAACCCTCCCTGATCAACCTACTGAACTTCTTTGAGGAAGTGACAATGCAAGTGGACTATGGTAAGCCCTATGGCATGGTGTACCTCTATTTCCAGAAGGTTTTTGACAAGGTTCCATATAGAAGTCTATTAATTAAACTCACAGTTGTGGAGATTTAGGGTAATCCCTGAGAATGGATAAGAAACTGGTTGAAGGGTAGGAAAAAATTAATACTCGTTATAGGAGTTATGACTGAGTGTTGGGGGTGGGGGGGGGGGTGGCAGGAAAGCACGGAGTGCGACTCAGTGCTAGGATACAATACTGTTTCTAAATTTATACAAATGCCCTGGATTCAGAAACTCAATGCAAAGTGCTCAAATTTGCAGATGATACCAAACTGGGAGGGGTAGTTGAATCAGCTCAGAAATTACAGAAATAATTGGGCGGAACAATGGCAGATGAAATTTAATGAAGAAAAATGTAAAGTGCTACACATAGGAATGAAAAATAGACAACACACATACACTATGAGTTGTGCTGAAATAGCTATGGATGAAGTTGAAAGAGACCTAGGAATGAAATAGGTTTAACGCTAAACATGTCCAACCAATGCAGAGCAGCAATCAACAAAACCAATAGGATGTTGAACTACAGAGCCAAAGCAGTTCAGAGGAGGTGTAAGGTTCACAAGAATTTTGGAAAATTTCTACAGCCCCCTAAGATTTTTTTTTTTGATTAAAGAAAACCTGGGTGGAATATACCTTAAAAACTCAGGGTATCAAAATGGCTGTCAGGTCTCATGGCAGAAGACAAAGGCCTGAATATCTCCCGTCGCTGGCTGGCAAAAGGATTTGAAAACACCAGCCTGTGTGAATACGTTGAAGTACTTGAAACTGTCAATCAACTGCAGTTTAGGAAGTTTCACTCACAGGACAAAGGGTTGTTTGTTTATAAGCCCTCTACAATGTTGACTCAAGGGCTCAAGTACTTAAAGCTGTCAATCAGTTGCGGTTGGGCGGTGACCGCAGGACAATAGATTGTTTACAAACCACTTGAGTGCTGTTGACTGAACACTTAAGGATTCAGTGAGACATTTCAAACTGGTCGCAAACCAGTTGAAATGAATGGGTAACACATTCAAACCCATTACAGTCAATGGGGGCAGTTCGGTCCCTTTTGTATAGCCCAGATACATCCAGATTTGGGCGCGAAGACAACGGCTCCCAATGGGGTATAAAGATAGCCCCTCAGGAAGCCATTCTCTCTCTCTCTCTGCCGCTTCTCCTCCGTGCCCTGCCTACAAGGGGAACAGCTCAACAGCCCGCCCAAAGAAGTGGAATACCAGCAGTTACTTTTGAATTACTGGGGTATCTCTACTTCGGGGCGGTGAAGAATCCAAGACAGACCGCAGGGGCACGGAGCAGGCGTTTACTGGTGAGCATAAAACTTTCTGGCCCTTTACAAGGCAACCTAGATAGGTATTAGGGGTGGGAATTAAAGGGAGATTTTGTTAAATTGTAATTTTAGTCAATTTTCCCTCGATGTGTCCGTTTCTCCTCCCCTATTAAGCAAAGGTGTGCTGTATTAAGCAAAGGTGTGCTGTATTAAGTAAAAAAGAGTGCTGTATTCATCATTATTTTCAATTTATTCTCGTTTTATCTACATCGCTACTGAAATAAGTCCAGCGGTCAGAACCAGAAAAGGGGAGCGATTCGAAACCGCACGGGGCTCTGGAGCAGCTCAGATACTTCTGACTGGCCAGAGACAATAACCCCATTACACCTAAAACACCCCCTGTATTTTCTACAAAATAGAGGAGGTAATGATGCACTGGTCAGATCGCACTTTGAATACGGCGTCTAGTTCTAGTCCCCAAGAAGAGACATATTCAAGCACTGAAAGCAGTGCAGAGAATAGCTACTATGCAGATCCTCAGTGTAAGGGTTATGAGAAAGACTGGAGAAACCCAGGCTTCTCTGCTTAGAAAGAAGGCATCGGAAAGATGATCTTATAGAGAGGTATATAAGATTCTTAAGGATAGAGAAAAAGTTAACCAGTGAATGAATGGAGCATCAGGCAAACTAGCAAATCAATACATTAAGGGAGAAGAGGGCAACAGCGAATTAATTGACCACCAGCATACCAATAAATTAATACAGCAAATTCAGAAATTCAAGAGGGCAGCAGAGGATTAATAAATTAATAGAATAACGGGCACCAACAAATTAATGGAGAAATAGGCATCAGTGAACTAGTAAATTAATGGCGCAGCAGGCACACTAGCAAATCAGTAAATTAATACAGAAATAAATGCCAAATAATAAACTAAGAAAGTAAATACAGATCTGTGCTTTACTTAAATTATTTTGGTTGTTATTACTTGGCGAGACTAAAGACTCCAGGGAAAGAGCATCCTAATGGCATTACTTAAAGCACTGAGAACAAACAGAACAGCACTTGAACACACAGAAATAAATATTAAAGTAGAACACTGGACTTGCTATATGTCTGTCTCTCCGGTACCATGAAGAAAGCAAAGAGCAGCAGACTGCAAAATAGAGCTGAGGCTGGAAGGCTACAAAGAATGGTGGTGGTTCATTTGGGGCCTGATAGCAGGGTTTGGGATGAGCAGGAAGATCAACTTGGAAAATATAAAAATACTGATAGTATTTTCAAAATTAAAAGGCACCAAATTGGAGGATGGGAGCAGAGGGAATAGAAATAGGTGTGGACAGGCCAGAGACAGACGGAGCAACAGCCAGAATCAGTGGGATGGGTGGGCTAGAGGATGCCAGTCAGTAGTGGGGCCGAGCAAAGCTTGGTTTTTCAATTTAAGACTGCATTTGATTCTGACAATTAATGGACCACATGCAATAGTCACCAAGGATTCAATGCAACACCAAAGATACCCTCAAGAGGTTCAGCAATCACAATTTGAGACAACTATAATTTGAGGATGATCTCAATTTCTTTGATCATTTCTGCTGAAAATTTTCTTAAAATTAAATGAATTACTGAATAATGTACATTTTATAAAAATAAGAGGAAATATATTTTTGAAGATTTTTTAATTGAAGGTACTATGCGAGATGTCCTGAGCAATAAACTGTTAGTGCCTTGATTAAATATCATGACACTTAAAACATACAAGAACTGTTTTCCACGGAATGCATTCCCAACAAACAAAAGTTATTGGGCCAAATCTTTCTGGAAAAATAACAGCGAGTTCACGATGCACGCCGTTATTAATGCGCAAATCGTCCAACAGGTTCAGGGGAAGAAGGGATACACAGTGAGTTGTGAATCTCCAGAACTTGCTGGTCAATTTTTGTCACTCCGCTGTTTACTTTGCACAAACGGCATCTCACCCAATGTTTGTGTGTACCCTTTTTAAATACCCCATTGCACTATACAAATACTAGGAATGTGTGGATCAATTTGCTCACAAATTACTTCAATAAACCCTCATTAAAACTTGCTTTCCATTCTTCTCCCCCACCCCCCAAAAAAACACCAATTGAAACTGAAGTTAAATTTTCATAACGATGCAGAAATATTCCAGTGTAACATTTTCAGATTTTTAAACAATTTCTTTTGATAAATATCAGCTGCTTTGGCAAACTAACAAAAGTTTGCTGGCCTAAAAAGCACCGATTTACAAAAATAATTAGCCATCTGCAAACATTTCTGCTTCTTGGCTTTGAAAGATTTTGTGCTGAGAAATGAATAGCCTATGATTGAAACCACAAATAATTGAGTTATTCAATTTTTAGCTAACCTACACTGCTTGTTAATTACAGGATTTTGCTGCCCCCTTTGGATGAAAAGAATCAGTGCTATGCAGTTACAGTGCATTCTCTACTGTGCTTCCCGAGCTATAGAATTAATTTAGCTCCTGTTGTGGGCACTGGCACTTCTGAGGGTGTAAGAAACACACCATTCTACAGCTCATGACCACAGAGTAGAAAAGAGATCTTGTTCTCCAATGCAAGCACAGTCAGAAAGGCCACCGTAGTGTCACTACTCTTTAGCCTTATTTTAACTCCCAGCAGGAGTCATGCAGGTGGGGGCTGGAAGGATGGGAAAACGTCTGGCCCTCTGTGTGGCCTGGGAGATTTTAACTCAGTCTCCCACCCAAAAATGACAGGATGTGCTAGCTGGCCAGTGGGTGGGAGCATGATTTTGGGCAGCAAGAGGCTGACGGTCCCTGATAGTCAGGTAAGTGCTTAGGAAGCGGGTAGGAAGGGCCTTGTGGTCAGGGGAGGGGATTGGAAACCTGAGGAAGGAGAGGCCCGCTGAAACACTCCTGCACCTCCTGGCCCAAAAGGAAACAAAACATTTTTTTTAATTTACATTTTTTGGACGCTTCCATTACCAGATCCACTTGTCTGTCAAGTTGGCCTGGCGGGGAAGCCGGGACGGCTCCATGCTCAGGCCTTGGGCTAAAATTGCAGTCGGGCCCCAAAGACGTAATCAGAGCCTATGCTGCATATTCAAAGGAGGTCCCGCTCGCCTGCTCAAAAATAAGGTTAAAATCACAGTAGGTCGCCGAGGCCATTTTAGCTGCCTGTCTGCCTGGTTGACACTGGGCAGGCAGTGTTAAAATAGGCCCTTTTGTTTTTTTTCAGAGCCCCAAGAGTTAACACGGTTCATCATTTGTAGATGACAAAAAAATTCACACTCCACAGTAGAGGGAAATATCAGGATTATTTTTAAACAACAACTTCTATTAATATAGCACCTTTAACGTAGTAAAACGTCCCAAGGCGCTGCACAGGAGTATTGCAAGACAAAAAATTTGACACCGAGCCACATAAGGATAAATTAGGGCAGGGCTTGGTCAAAGAGATAGGTTTTAAGGAGCGTCTTAAAAGGAGGAAAGAGAGGTGGAGAAGTTTAAGGAGGGAATTCCAGAGCTTAGGGCCTAGGCAACAGAAGGCACGACCACCAATGGTTGAACGATTATAAGCAGGGATGCTCAAGAGGGCAGAATTAGAGGAGCGCAGATATCTCGGGGGGTTGTGGGGCTGAAGGAGATTACAGAGATAGGAAGTGAAAAAAGGGGTGACTTAAGAGTGAAGCCTCTCAGGATACAGAGGAAGTGACAGATACCCCTTCAAATACACTGAATTTTCACACAAGTAAACAAATCCACTTAAGGTCAGGAAGTCCAGCTTGTAAAGAAAATATTAAAGGAACAAATAGGAAATATCCTGAGAACACTGGTACTTTCAAAAACACTAGTCGCTAATTTCTTCCAATCCCTTAAAGAAGACAAAGGCAATGAAGCAGAAACATCAAACCCTGTTGTGTCATAGTTCTTCTGTAATTGATGACATATGAACAGAGTAACAGAACAGAAAGGACAACAAAAACAGGCTAAAATTCCTATGAGGAATATATATACACACAAAATAACCTTTATTAGCCCAGTAATTCCTCTCCCAGCACGCGAGTACGGACGGGGTACTCACGCGTGTGCCCGGAGGAATTGCCGGTTTTCAGCATGCACAGCGCATGCGACTTGGATTTCCTTTATTTTTAGAGAGTTGCGCATGTGTAAAGGCCTCCGGTTTTTACGCATTGAAAAACCACACGTAAGTACTTAGTTTTACAGGTAAGTGGTCTATTAATACAATTTATTTAAAACATTTCCACAGGTTTATTATTTTAAAGAATTTACAGTAAGGTACGTTTAGTTTTAGCCCCGATTTTTTATATAATAATTTTTTTCAAATTTTAAAATTATTGTTTAAAATAGTTTTTTACAGTTCTTTATGGTTCATTTAAGTAGTGCAATTTTTTTTAAATTTTCTTTCAAGTTTAAGTAGTGTTTTGGGGCCAGGAGTTTTCATGAGTTTGACAACTCTCACTATCAAACTCATGAATGAACTTTTGCAACCTCCCATTGGTTGCCCTGTGCTCACGTGATCCCAGCCGGCTCATCGCACTAAGTATGCCGCTGGGTCACGCACGCACAGCGTGGCAGGACCTCAAGCGGGCCAGAGAGAGGAAGTGCAATGCGGGCCAGGATTTAAATGTCAGCGCGCCGGGTAAGTGCACATCGGGGGCTTGCACGCGCGGCAAGCTCCCGATCCTAATTTCAGGGCCATTATCTGCTTTTGTTTGTGTTGGTTCTTTACCTCGTATGCAAATTTACTCCTTCTCTTTCAGGCGCTGATGCCTTGCTGCAGTGCAATCTCCCAAGTATTGAACACCCTCCATTACTTCACTCAAGTGAACATTTTTCATATCTGTACCTAAAAAATGAGTATCAATAGGCTATCCAGTCACAGGAGACACCATTACTGAGCCCATTCCTATCCTTGTCCTGAAGTCCATTCACACACACCTCCAGCAGGAGGTGGGGGGGTGATAGATAGCTACCAGGAGCAGAAATAGTGGCCAATATTCTCCTCCTTAAAGCAGGGACCCGAGGTCAATTGTAGCACCCTGCCCACTGCTCCACCTGAGATCAGCTAACTCAGCACAAACTACAAACTGAACTTGGAACTTTTGTGTTGTGTGTGCGCCTCAGCTCTCACCGTCTTAATTTGCTAAACTAACAGGGCAAACTAAAAGAAAGACTTGCATTATATAGAGCCTTTCACGACCTCAGGACATTCCAAGGCACTTTACAACCAATGAAGTACTTTTGAAGTGTAGTCACTGTTGTAACGTAGGAAACATGGCAGCCAATTTGCGCAGAGCAAGGCCCCACAAACAGCAATGGAATAAATGATCAGATAATCTGATGGTTGAGGGATAACCATTGGCCAACGCACCAGGAGAACTCTCCTGCTCTTCTTCGAACAGTACCATGGAATCTTTAATGTCCACCTGATGGGTTTAACGTCTCATCCGAAAGACAGCACATCCAACAGTGCAGCACTCCCTCAGTACTGCACTGAAGTGCCAGTCTATATTATCTGCTCAACTCTCTGGATTGGGACTTGAACCCATGACCTTCTGACTTAGAGGCGAGAGTGCTACCACTAAACCAAGGCAGACACCCAATCCTTTCTAATTCCTTTAGAGTGGTAAGGAACTATTATTGAATCAACTGAAAAACAGGAAGAGAAATGGTCACGGTGAATGTACTGAACATAGATCAAACTTAACATCTGAAAGCTGTGACTATGGTAGACAAAAAAAGTAAAGGGATAAAGACTTGTCCTGTAAGGAAACATGCCAGCACATATAAAGAGCTCTTTGATATTATTCTTATCATTAAAACCTTTTTGTCTGCTTTCTTTCACTGGTTAGCAACTGGCATCCATCTACAGCAAGGGATTAAAAAGGATTAATAAACAATTTGAAAAAATAATTACCCGTTTGGAGAATGGGAATAATACATATAGTTAGTTCTTTGGCAAGGAATTTTGAACTTTTGAAGGCTCAGACTGTTCTTCTTTAAATAAAGTTATTAATTGCAAAGGTTTTATTTTAATGTTGACAAAATTGAAATGGAATTTAGAATGCTAATAGTATTGAACTAGTATAATATTGAGCCATTCTTGCTTCATGCAGTGCTGAAATTAGGCAACCAATTTCATACAAAATATATAATTAACAACAGTTGAGGACTACTGACAGTGGGAGAGGAGAAGTTCTCACTATGAATTAGGTGACATAACATGGAGCAGAGACAACTACAATAAGGACAGATTACTCACAAATTTGGTACTGTTGATGGAAAGCCACAGAAAGACCAGGAAATTGTACTAGGGTACCAAGAGCTATGTCTCAGTCTAATCCACATTAGGGCTCTTCACTTTTGATTGATGGGCAGATTTTGCAATAGGTATGACAGTGTACTCAGAGTATGCCGTCATACTGCCTTTGAAATGGACAGCAAGTTTGGAATTTCTGCACGCTAAATCCTGAACTTGCGATCTGTCAAGTTACGACTTGACAGATGATCCCCACTGACGGGGAAATACTCATTGCTGGCGCAAAGTTGGGCTAATTACCCACCAACTGCCCAACAATTATGGACGAAAATGTTACAGTTAGTGAAAGCAGGCGCAGGAGCCTGTTTCATTGCGAAAGGAACCACCTTTCCGTTCTTTTGCAGATTACTTGTGATGATTAATGAAACCGTTAATGGTAAAAAAAAAAAAAAAAAGTTTGCATCCAACCAGAATATGTCTTCTCTTTAAAAGCTGGCAACCATGGTTAAAGAATATTGTAAATCTCCTTTAAATATGGCTCAGCAATAGCTAAAATACTTTAAGGAGTGTATTTTTTTTTAAATTTATTAAAAGTTTTTTCTGTTTAGACAGGCAGTAATATAATTTGATTATTTTGAATAAACAGTACAATTTACTGTAATAGTTTAATTAATTAATGAAAAGAAAAAATCTAAAGTCAATTTGCATCCCCCCCATTATATGCAAAAGCACCCTTCTTTCTCCTGTCACCTTATTCTGTAACTTTATTCCCCCATGTACCAGTTATCATATCCCATTGAACAATTAACTCCACATATCTGCCAAGAGGAAACTTGGTGCTTCCACGGGTTGAAGCACCAGGCCCACATGATCCCAGGTACGCTTCCACAAACGCTGCGCCCCTAGGATCCGTGGGCCATTACACTGCCCTCAAGTACGCAGTGTCAGAGAGCAAGTTCGCAAAGGAGGGCCCCCATCACGTAAGTTCGTATTTTATTCGCATGCTGGCGGCGTACTCCATAGATATGCCACTGACCCCAAAATCCGCCCCATTATATAAATCCAGCCAAGAATCAGAAGGTAAATGTTATTTTCCAGGTGAAAATTTGATCTAGAATTCCATTTTACAAAAAAACAAGATTTTTGCAGTCTTTTATTGATTGTAGTTTCTTTTTAAACCTTTTCTAAATTTTTTGATATTTTAAAATTTTATCATTGGTGTAATGTACCATTTGAGGGTGTACTCACAATGAGAAAAAATGATCCAGACCACACCATGAGTTGTCTCAGTATGCAGCTAAGACACTGTTGTCCAATACAAAGTGCTGACTAGGTACACGTATAGCTAAGGCGACACCATTGTAGCCATATGCAAAATTTTAGTTGAAAATGCCTTACATACTCACACAAGATAGGAACATGTATTTCACATGTGTATATTTACATAATATGCAAATACAATGCAAATGAGTATTGCAATCACATGGCCACAACGGTATATATTACTGATTTTTTATTTACTCACCAGAAATGCAATTAGCCACATCTGGATACCCAATTAGCTGCATGTGGCTAGTAGCTAACATACTGGACAACACTGAGCTAAAAGAGGTGCAAGGAGCCAAACCTGAATACACTCAGAAAAACTCACAATTACACAAAATTTTTCAAGCAAAACAAGATGTTTTGGATCTAATTATTCTAAATTGTAGATAACGGCACGGTGTCAACTCAATAATTTAGTAAGACATTTTGATGTCTTCAAATCGTAATTAATACAATATTCAAAAACATTTCCTCTATGCCAGCTCCCAGAATTGTTGCTGTTGAAAATGCCCTACTTATATTACAGGGCAGTATTATAGCAATCAAGAAAGAGGTGACCAAATGTGAATGTCTATCTCAATTCCAATTATAAATAAATAAATCTTATATAGTGCCTGTCATGACCTCAGGACGTTCCAAAGTGTTTGGAAAAAAACCTATTTCTTGAAGTGCAGTCATTGTTGTAATGTCGGGAACCGTGTCAGCCAATGTGCTTCAAAGATCCCACAAACAGTAATGAGGTAAAAAGCCACATAATCTGTTTTAGTGATCTTTGTTGAAGGATAAATGTATATTTGCCAGGATACCGGGGGATCTCCCTTGCTGATGTCAAGGTCCCTGGTAACTTTCTTGGCATAACCCTCCTCTTCTTTTAAAACCTCCAACTCACCTGAGCAACGTCACGGGTGACCTGCCAGTATTGAATGGATTAATGCTGCTGTGTTGCACATTACACTATAATCTCCAGTTACCATGCCTCCGGTTTCATCTGACGCTACTCAGGCCCAACCCGGCGCTAGGCCACCGGTGGCTGTGCTGTTGTCCAGTCGTGTCTCACCTCTGTAACCGGGCGGCAGAGGTCAGTGAACGTCGGCCCGACATCTCGATGCCTGTCGCGCCGGCTCCTCCAAACATAAACAGCCCGCTCTCCCGTCGGTTTCCGCTCTGCCAACTCCTCGGGCCCCAGTTCCTGCAACGATCATGGTGTCGCAACCGGCTTAACGCCGCGTTTTGGGAAATCAGCAGAACTCGCCTGGTGACCGTGGCCGCCGCCATGTCCGTACCGGGTACTTTGACTCAGTTTAAAACTTGTTTACGCTTCTTCCACGGGAGCCGTTGGCCGCTCCCGCCCCGCGCTGACCTGTGTGTGCTGACCTCACCAGTCTCCCGCACCGAGGGGAGCGCGCGCATGCGCGAGGGGGCGGTTCCTGGCGTCGGCCCGAGGCCCCCGGGCAACGGGACGGTCAAACATCGCTTCGAGGTAATACCCACCCTGTGTCCGCGCTCTCTTTAGTTTACTTTTCAAATCTACCGGAGAGGAAGGCGGGGGCAACATTTTTTTTTACAGGATATTAACCAGTCGAACATTCGGATCACTGCCATTGCTGCTTATCTATTGTTTAACTGAATACGTTCATACTCGGTGGTCATTTGGATAGTGAGACTGATGTATATAATTCTGCTCCCTTCGTGATGGGTTCGTCAGTGCATTTTTAAAATTAGTATTCAATCTAATTGTCTTGTTTTGCACACTTTGTACAAAAAATAATAAATTGCAGGACAACAGAGTATTACAGTTTAACTCTTTATTTAAGCATTAGGTCTGTTATCTTTACTCATACAGCACCTTGGGGAAAAACCTGGCATTAGGACCCCTAGCCTGGTTCTTCAAAATAATAGTACTCCACAGATGCCTGCAGGCCAATGACAACTCAGCATGTGATCACATGTGAATATAATAGGTATTCCTTACAGATGCCTGCGGGCCAATGATAATTCAATATGCAAATATTACATCCCCTTTAAAAAGAAAAATGTTATGCATTACTTTTAAACCTTTCTTCTACATAATGTTCTCGGTAACATAAACATATAAGTAAACTCAGCATTTAACTAGCACTGAAAACATCTCAACGTTTCAATAACGATGTACAGTTTTTTTTAGGGCCGCGATCTGCCTACACCCTTTGACAGTTCACAAGTCAAGGATAACTCTAGGCTTGACCGCTCGTCCCGACCTTGTGTGGTATGAAACTGAGCATGCTCCTGAATCGGTCAACAATTCAGGTTCAGGTAAGTATGATGTGTTTTGTGTATTGCTCTGCTCATCACACTCTGTTGAACTGATCCCCTCGTCAGAATGACGGTGTTGTTCCTTGGTGTTCAGGAGGTGCCTGCGATTGTGGCGGTACACCTGTCCTTCTGGGGTGCGGACGTGATACGATCGCTCAGTGTCAGCTGGCTGGATGACGACTGACGGATTCTCCATTGTGCAGCGATGGCAGTAGTCTAGCTGACCTGTCATAGTATCTCTTTTGGTGTTGCTGTCTCTGTACACGTTTTGCATGTACTTGCTTGCAGCTGATGACCTCTGGCTGCAGCTGCTGGTTGATGCTGGGAAGGATTGAGCGAAGTCTGCGGCTCGTCAACAGCTGTGCTGGTGACTTGAAGTTGTCAACCGGAGTGTTGCGATACTCAAGGAGACTGATGTAGGGGTCTCTTTTGTCTGCTTTGGCTTTGTCCATGAGTGTTTTTGCAATCTGGACAGTTTTTTCAGCAAGGCCATTACTTTGAGGGTAATGTGGGCTTGATGTGACGTGTGAAATCCCATGCCTTGGCAAACGACTCGAACTCTTTTGATTTGTATTGGGGGCCATTGTCTGAGACTAAGGTCTCTGCAATGCCATGCCTGGCAAAGGCTGCCTTTAGCTTGTGGATCACAGCTGCAGATGTGGTGCTGTGAAGCTTGTCCAATTCAAAAAATCTGCTGCAGTAATCAACAGTCACTATGTAGTCCTCATTGTTCCATGTGAACAGATCCGTTGCCGCGACCTGCCAGGGCCTGTCTGGGATACGGTGAGGTATCATGGGCTCTTTGACATTTGATGGGCGGCGTTCTAGACAAATGGAACATTTTCCGACAATGTCCTCAATGTGTTTGCACATTCCGGGCCAAAACATAATGTCACGTGCTCTTTGTTTGCATTTTTCCATGCCCATATGTCCAGCATGAATTTTTGTCAACATCTCTTCTCTGAGACTGGTAGGAATGATGATTTTCTCCCGTTTGAAGATGATTCTGTTGATTTGTGACAGTTCGTCTCTGTGGTTCCAGAATTCAGATATGCTCTGAGGGCATTTCCTCCTTTCCTCAGGCCATCCTTCATGTATAACTTTGCTCAGCAGTGTGAGTTGTGCATCTTTCTCTGTTCCTGCTCGGATCTCCTTCAGTTTTGAGTCACTCACAGGTAAGCTGTTGTGCACCTGCACATCCATGCCTTCACTGAGGCTGCTGTCCTGGTAGCTAAGAGACTTTCTGGAGAGCGTGTCTGCGACAGGAATGTCTTTGCCTGGATGGTGAATGATTGTGAAGTCGTACTTCTGTAGCTGAAGGATGATTCTCTGTAGCCTTGGTGGGGCTGCGGCTAGTGGTTTCCTCATGATTGACTCGAGGGGCTTGTGGTCGGATTCCACAATGACTTGTCGGCCATAGACGTACTGGTGGAAACGCTTACATCCAAACAGAATTGCATATCGTTCTTTCTCGATTTGAGCATAGTTGATTTCACTGTGAGAGATCTGGAAGCGTAGCTGATGGGCTTTCCTTCTTGCAGTAATACTGTGCTTGGTCTGTACTTTGACGCGTCCACTTGTAGTCTGAGCTCTTTGTTGGGGTCGAAGTAGGCAAGAACTGGACCTGGTTCTCTGGTGATTAGGTCTTTCATTTTCTGAAATGCTGTGTCATGTTGTTTGTCCCACAGGTACTCATTGGATTGTTTGAGCAACTGACGCATGGGTGCGTTGATTTCGGAGAGGCTCGGGGCAAACTTGGCTAAGTAGTTAACCATGCCTAGTACTGTCTCTAGCTCTGCGCGGTTCTTCGGCGGCGCCATCTTCTTGATGGCGGAGATTTTCTCTGGATCCGGCTTAATGCCATCAGTTGAGAGGCGATGCCTGAAATAGCTGATCTCGGTGGATCCGATTATGCTTTTCTCGGGGTTGAGCCGGATACCTTTCTCCCGTGATCTTTGTAGCATCGCACGGAGGTTCCTGTCATGTTCCTCTCTATTCCTGCCATAGATGAGGATGTCGTCTACGATTGCGACTACTCCATCGAGGCCTTCATAGGTTTCGTCGATCTTCCGCTGGAATTCATCCTGAGCTGAGATAAGACCAAATGGTAAATGCAGAAATCGGTAGCGTCCAAATGGTGTGTTGAACGTTGTTAGCTTAGATGACTCTTCCATGAGCTTGATAGTCCAGTATCCTGATCGTGCGTCCATTACACCCACTAGCTTGGGTGTGATGTCATCTAGCGTTGGTAGAGGGTAGTGAGGGCGTTTGATAGCCTTGTTCAAATCTCTGGGGTCGAGACAGACTCTGAGCTTGCCTGTACGTGGTTTCTCAACCACTACTAACGCGTTGACCCACTCTGTCGGTTCTGTTTCCTGGACGCTGATTTCTGTATTCTCCATGCTCTGCAGCTCCTCCTTCAGGCAACTACGTAGAGCAAGGGGTATCCTTCTCAGTGGGCAAACCACAGGGGTTGCTGCTGGGTCAAGGTGAATAGTGCATTCACCTGGGAATAGTCCGATTCCTTTGAAAACTTCAGCAAACTCCTCCATGACTGTCTGCTTCTCAACTGGTGTTGTCAATGATAGCACTAGCTTGACGAGGTTCATGTCTAAACATGCCTTTAGACCTAGCACTGGAGGTGCTCGAGTGTCAACAATGTAAAAGTCCAACATCATGTCGCTTTCTTTGTACTTGCATTTTATCACGCATGTGCCTTTTACAATGAACTGCTCACCCCCATAGCTAGTCAGTCTGCGTGAGGTGGGCTGTAGCTTACACTCATCCTTCAAGCTGTGATACTCACGCAGAGAAATTACATTAACCTGAGCTCCAGTGTCTAGTTTAAACTTAAACTGTGCCCTGTTTTCCTATCTCAATATCTGCAAAGGCTTGCTCAGTCTCTGAAATCTGTTTTTTCTGTGACACGGAATCAATAAACAGTTCCTCTGCATTTGGCTCTCTATCTGGCATTTGGCTGTCACTCACTGTGTGTACTGCTCTTCCAAAAACAGTCCTGCAAACTTTAGCAAAGTGGTTCCATTTACCACATTGCCTTCCTTTGGCAGGGCATTGCTCCTTTTCCCCATGCACCTTGTTTCCACAATATCCACAGTTTTTGAAGCGTATTATGTCTGTGTCGCTCATTTTTAGAACTCTCTCTGTTCTTTCTGTTCTGAAACACGCTCTCTGGGCGGTGTTCTTTGGTGTGTGTCTATTAACTGCGTGCACTGTCTGTTCACGCAAGCTGTTCGTGGTGCCGGTTATGGTTTTCAACTGTGCTTGGGCTATCTCGTGTGATCTAGCTATGTCCATAGCTTTGTCCAGCGTTAGCCCGGACCCAACATTCAAAAGTTTCTCTCTCACTTTAGCTGAATGTATTCCAAACACGATGCGATCTCTGACCATCTCATCTTTATCTGCATATTCACAGTCTTTTACCAGCAGTTTTAACTCAGTCACGAACTGTTCAAACGACTCACTAGCTCCTTGTACTTTCTCCTGAAACTTGTACCTAGCGAATATCGTATTTGTCTTGGGCATCACATATGATTCAAAACGGTCAAAATAACTTTTCAGTACCTTTGCTTCATCCGCGGTGAGAGACCATAAAGACAGACTGCAAAAGCTTTTATCGGTATATCAGGAGGAAAAGACTGGTAAAATCCCAAGTCGGTCCCTTGCAGTCCGATTCGGGAGAATATATAATGGAGAATAAGGAAATGGCAGACCAATTAAACTCATACTTTGGTTCTGTATTCACAAAGGAGGACACAAATAACCTCCCAGGAATATCGGCAAACATAGGGACTAATGAGAGGGAGGAGCTGACAGAAATTAGTATCTCTAGGGATATGGTGTTGGGTAAGTTGAGGGGACTGAAGGCCGACAAATCCCCGGGGCCTGATAAACTACATCCTAGGGTACTTAAGGAGGTGGCCCTGGAGATAGCAGATGCTCTAAGGATCATCTTCCGGAACTCCATTGACTCGGGAACAGTACCCGTGGATTGGAGGGTAGCTAATGTTACCCCAATATTTAAAAAGGGGGGTAGAGAGAAAGCAGGGAATTATAGACCAGTAAGCCTTACATCGGTTGTGGGCAAAATGCTAGAGTCCATTATTAAGGATAAAATAGCGGAGCACTTGACAAATGGGGAAAGGATCGGACAGAGTCAACATGGATTTACAAAGGGTAAATCGTGTTTGACTAATCTGCTGGAATTTTTTGAGGAAGTAACTGGTAAAATAGATGGGGGAGAACCAGTGGATGTGGTGTACCTTGACTTCCAGAAAGCCTTCGATAAGGTTCCACACAAAAGATTATCATGCAAAATTAAGGCTCATGGGATTGGGGGCAAAGTATTAACGTGGATAGAGAACTGGCTGGCGGATAGAAAACAGAGAGTTGGAATAAACGGCTCGTTTTCGGAGTGGCAGGCAGTGACCAGCGGGGTGCCGCAAGGATCTGTCCTGGGACCCCAGCTGTTCACAATATATATAAATGATCTGGATCAGGGAATTGGATGCAATATTTCCAAATTCGCTGACGACACTAAACTAGGAGGAGGGGTGGGCTCTGATGAGGATGTCAGGAGGCTACAGTGCGATTTGGACAGGTTGGGGGAATGGGCGGATACGTGGCAGATGCACTATAATGTGGATAAATGCGAGGTTATCCACTTTGGGGGTAAAAACAGGAGGGTAGATTATTATCTAAATGGCAATAGATTGGGAGATGGGGAAGTGCAGAGGGACCTGGGTGTTCTTGTGCACCAGTCACTGAAGGGGAGCATGCAGGTGCAACAGGCGATTAAGAAGGCAAATGGTATGTTGGCCTTCATATCAAGGGGGTTCGAGTATAGGAATAGGGATACCTTACTACAGCTGTACAAGGTGCTGGTGAGACCGCATCTGGAGTATTGTGTACAGTTTTGGTCGCCCCATCTGCGGAAGGGTGTTCTTGCCATGGAAAGAGTGCAACGGCGATTCACCAGGCTGATACCTGGAATGGCGGGAATGACCTACGAAGAGAGATTAAATAGTTTGGGCTTGTACTCACTGGAGTTTAGAAGATTGAGAGGGGATCTCATCGAAACATATAAAATTATGGCAGGCCTGGACAGGCTGAATTCAGAGAGAATGTTTCCAATGGCCGGGGAGCACAGAACCAGGGGCCACAGTCTAAAAATAGCGGGCAAATCATTTAAAACAGAGATGAGGAAGAATTTCTTCACTCAAAGAGTGGTGAGCCTGTGGAATTCCCTGCCACAGAGGGCTGTGAAGGCTAATTCAATAAATATTTTCAAGAGAGAATTGGATATATTTCTGAAGGCTAAGGGGATTAAGGGTTACGGAGAAAAGGCGGGGACGGGGTACTGAACTGGTAAGATCAGCTATGATCTCAGACGAAGATCAGCCATGATCTCATTGAATGGCGGAGCAGGCTCGAAGGGCCGAATGGCCTACTCCTGTTCCTATCTCTATGTTTCTATGTTTCTATGTTAAAAATGTCTCTCCCTTTTTCTCCGATCCACAGGAGTAGGTAGCTGCATCTTTCTTCCTCCCCTTTGCTTTTCAGCAGACCCGAGAACATCAACTCCACGTGTTGCTTGAACTTGCGCCATTCTACAGGCAAGTTCAAAGATCCCCAATCCATTCGAGGGAAGGGAGCTCCAACGATGTCCATTTCAAATCCCTGTTCTGACACCATGTCTTGTTTTGCACACTTTGTACAAAAAATAATAAATTGCAGGACAACGGAGTATTACAGTTTAACTCTTTTATTAAGCATTAGGTCTGTGATCTTACTCATACAGCACCTTGGGGAAAAGCCTGGCATTAGGACCCCTAGCCTGGGTCTTCAAAACAATAGTAGTCCTTACAGATGCCTGCAAGCCAATGACAACTCAGCATGTGATCACATGTGAATATAGTAGGTATTCCTTACAGATGCCTGCGGGCCAATGATAATTCAATATGCAAATGTTACACTAATCAAACCATTTTCCTTCACTAGATTGCAACACTACAGTTTGACGACACGCACGCAAACAAATGTATTTGATCTTCAAATGACTCTGGTTCAATGGTAGATCACTGCCGTTACTGTCAGAAAAGCGTGGAAGTTGTTTACCGATTAAATATCATTTAAATCAAACCTGGGAAAATAAACCCTTTGGGAATTATTATTGTTTTAGCTCTGTTTCTTGAGAACCCTAATGTTGTGATTACAGCAACTTTATTATACGGATAGGGGTTATGCCCTATTTTAAATCATAAGACAGCCAATATATCTTGCTAGCCCCTAGCAGATCTCCCATAGTGTTCACGGTGAGTTAGGTCTCCCCCGTGACTACATACATGGGTCCTTTTGAATTATGTTTGGAGGGTTTTGTTATACCACCGGAAGTGATCTTAAAGTTACACTTAAAAAATACTGAAAGCCTGTTTAAAAGCGTTGAGCTGAAAACAGACTGTAGCTTGCTGAGGCACTTAAATTGTACTATCTACTAACAGATCTATGCACTATTCACTTGTGGTGAGTTAATTTGCCGTGACTGAATAAATCATATTTATCTCATATGCAAGATTTTTAATAATAGATATAGATATTTTTTTGAACTGAAACAAGGCAGATTTTCGAACTGCCACAGATAGATGAATTGGATGAACTGCCACAGCCAGAGGTCGTGGACCATATTGGTACCAACGACATAGGTAGAAAGAGGGATGAGGTCCTGCAGGCAGATTTTAAGGAGCTAGGAAAGAGATTAAAAAGCAAACCTCAGAGGTAGTAGTCTCCGGATTACTCCTGGTGCCACGCGCGGGTGAGTATAGAAATAGGAGGATAGAGCAGATGAATGCTTGGTTGGAGGGAGGGCTTCAGATTCCTGGGGCATTAGGACCGGTTCTGGGGGAGGTGGGACCTGTACAGGCAGGACAGGTTGCACCTCAACAGGGCCGGAAGCAATATCCTCATGGGGAGGCTTGCTGGGGAGGGTTTAAACTAATTTGGCAGGGGGATGGGCACCAGGATATAGAAACATAGAAGATAGGAGCAGGAGTAGGCCATTCGGCACCTCGAGCCTACTCTGCCATTCAGTGAGATCATGGCTGATCATCCAAACTCAGTACCCTGTCCCTGCCTTCTCCCCATATCCCTTGATCCCTTTAGCCTTAAGAAATATATCTAACTCCTTGAATATATTTAATGAATTGGCCTCAACTGCCTTGTGTGGTAGAGAATTCCACAGGTTCACCACTCTGGGTGAAGAAATTCCTCCTCATCTCTGTCCTAAATGGCTTACCCCTTATCCTTAGACTGTGACCCCTGGTTCTGGACTCCCCCGCCATCGGGAACATCCTTCCTGCATCTAGTCTGTCTAGTCCTGTTAGAATTTTATAAGTTTCAATGAGATCCCCTCTCATTCTTCTGAACTCCAGCGAGTATAAGCCCAATCGACCCAATCTCTCCTCATACGTCATTCCTGCCATCCCAGGTATCAGTCTGGTGAATCTTCGCTGCACTCCCTCCATGGCAAGAACATCCTTCCTCAGATAAGGTGACCAAAACTGCACACAATACTCAAGGTGTGGTCTCACCAAGGCCCTGTACAACTGCAGCAAGACATCCTTGCTCCTGTACTCGAACCCTCTTGCTACAAAGGCCAACATACCATTTGCCTTCTTAACTGCCTGCTGCACCTGCATGCTTACCTTCAGCGACTGGTGCACAAGGACACCCAGGGCTCGTTGCACTTCCCCTTCTCCCAATCTATTGCCGTTCAGATAATCTGCCTTCCTGTTTTTGCCACCAAGGGATAACCTCGCATTTATCCACATTATACTGCATCTGCCATGCATCTGCCCAATCACCCAACCTGTCCAAATCATACTGGAGTTTCTCGGCATCCTCCTCACAGCACACACGCCCACCCAGCTTTGTGGCGTCTGCAAACTTGGAGATATTAGATCTAGTTCCCTCATCTAGATTATTAATATATATTGTGAATAGCTGGGGTCCTAGGACCGATCCCTGCGGTACCCCACTAGTCACTACCTGCCACTCGGAAAAAGACCCGTTTATTCCAACTCTTTGCTTCCTGTCTGCCAACCAGTTCTCTATCCAAGTCAGTACCTTGCCCCCAATCCCATGTGCCTTAACTTTACACGCTAATCTCTTATGCAGGACCTTATCGAAAGCCTTCTGAAAGTCCAAATACACCACATCCACTGGTTCTCCCTTATCTATTCTACCAGTTACATCCTCAAAAAATTCCAGTAGATTAGTCAAGCACATATAACATTAGAAAGGGGAAATAAAGTGCTCAAAGGATTGGGAGAGGCAGAGAGCACTAAAGTAAGAAATAGTAAGGTATTAGGTGAGGTCCAACTAAGAAAAAATACAGGATGGTCTAAGATGAGTTTACAGTATATGTATGTCAACGCACAAAGTGTAGTAAACAAGGTAAGTGAGCTGCAGGCACAAATAGCCACATGGGAATATGATGTGGCAATAACTGAGACCTGGCTCAAAAAAGGGCAGGATTGGATATTAAATATTCCTGGTAATAAGGTGTTCAGGAAAGATAGGGAAGGAAACATAGGAGGTGGTGTGGCAGTATTGGTTAAGGAGAATGTTACAGTGCTGGGGAGGGAGGATGTCCTGGAGGGATCAAGGACAGAATGTATCTGGTTAGAGTTAAGAAATAATAGAGGTGCCATTACACTACTAGGTGTATTCTATAGACCACCAAATAGTGGGAAAGATATGGAGGAGCAAATCTGCAGAGAAATTACAGAGAGGTGCAAGAACTATAGAGTAGTAATAATGCACGACTTCAACTATCCTAATATAGACAGGGGTCGTAATAGTGTTAAGGGCAGAGAAGGGGAAGAATTTCTGAAGTGTGTTCAGGAGAACTTTCTTGATCAGTATGTTTCCAGCCCGACGAGGGAGGAGGCATTGCTGGATCTGGTTCTGGGGAATGAGGTAGGTCAAGTGGAACATGTGTCATCAGGTGAACATTTAGGGAACAGTGATCATAATATCATAAGGTTTAGATTAGCTATGTAAAAGGACAGGGAGCAATCTAGAGTAAAAATGTTTAACGGGTAAGGCCAATTTCAGTGGTATGAGAACGGATATGGCCTGGGTAAACTGGAATCAAAGATTGGCAGGCAAAACTGTAGTGGAACAATGGACTGCCTTTAAAGAGGAAATAGTTCGGTTACAGTCGAGGTACATTCCCACGAGGGAGAAAAGTAGGCAACTAAAATCAGAGCTCCCTGGATAATGAAACAGAGAGAGAATATGATGAAGCAGAAAAAGAGCTCGTATGACAGCTGTCAGGATGCAAATACATCTGAGAATCAGGCTATATATAGAAAGGTCACAGGAGGAGTGAAAAAGAAAATAAGAGGGGCAAAGAGAGGGTATGAGAATAGAATGGCAGCCAACATAAAAGGTAATCCAAAAGTCTTCTATAGACATATAAATAGTAAAAGGGTAGTAAGAGGAGGGATGGGGCTGATTAGGGACTGAAAAGGAGACCTATGCATGGAGGCAGAGGGTATGGCTGAGGTACTAAATGAGCACTTTGCCTCTGTCTTCACCAAGGAAGAGGATGCTGCCATAGAAATAGTGAAGGAGGAGGTAGTGGAGATACTGGATGGGATAAAAATTGATAAAGAGGTATTAGAAAGACTGGCTGTACTTAAAGTAGATAAATCACCAGGAGCGGATGGGATGCATCCTAGGATGCTCAGGGAATTGAGGGCGGAAATCGCGGAGGTACTGGCCATAATAGATACGGGGGTGGTGCCAGTGGACTGGAGAATTGCAAATGTTACACCATTGTTCAAAAAAGGGTGTAAAGATAAACCCAGCAACTACAGGCCAGTCAGTTTGACCTCTGTAGTGGGGAAGCTTTTAGAAACAGTAATCAGGGACAAAATCAACAGTCACTTGGATAGGGGTGGATTAATTAAGGAAAGTCAGCACGGATTTGTTAAAGGCAAATTGTATTTAACCAACTTGATCAAGTTTTTTGATGCGGTAACATAGAGGGTTGATGAGGGTAATGCGGTTGACGTAGTGTACATGGATTTCCAAAAGACGTTCGACAAAGTGCCACATAATAGGCTTGCCAGCAAAGTTGAAGTCCATGGAATAAAAGGGACAGTGGCAGCCTGGATACGAAATTGGCTAAGTGACAGGAAACAGGTGAACGGTTGTTTTTCGGACTGGGGGAGGGTACATAGTGGTGTTCCCCAGGGATCGGTTCTAGGACCACTGCTTTTCTTGATATATATATTAATGACTTGGACGTGGGTGTAGAGAGCACAATTTCAAAATTTGCAAATGACACAAAACCTGGAAGTATAGTGAACAGTGAGGAGGAGAGTGATAGACTTCAGGAAGACATAGACAGGCTGGTGAAATGGGCAGACACGTGGCAGATGGAATTTAACGCAGTAAAGTGTGAAGTGATACATTTTGGTACAAAGAATGAGGAGAGAACATATAAACTAAAATGGTACAATCCTAAAGTGGGTGCACGAACAGAGTGACCTGGGGGTATGTGTGCATAAATCGTTGAAGGTGGCAGGGCAGGTTGAGAAAGCAGTTGAAAAGGCTTACGGGATCCTGGGCTTCATAAATAGAGATATAGAGTACAAAAGTGTAGAAATTATGATGAACCTGTGTAAAACACTGGTTCAGCCCCAACTGAAGTACTGTGTCTAATTCTGGGCACCACACTAAGGACGTGAAGGCCTTAGAGAGGGTGCAGAAAAGATTTACGAGATTGATTCCCGGAATGAGGGACTTCAGTTATGTTGATCGACTGGAGAAGTTGGAGTTGTTCTCCTTAGAGCAGAGAAGATTGAGCGGAGATTTGATAGAGGTGTTCAAAATCATGAGGTGTCTGGACAGAGCAGATAGAGAGAAACTGTTCTCACTGGCAGAAGGGTCGACAACCAGAGGACACAGATTTAAGGTGATTGGCAGAAGAACCAAAAGCAACGTAAGAAAAAACATTTTTACACAGCGAGTGGTTAAGATCTGGAATGCACTGCCTGAAAGGGTGGTGGAGGCAGACTCAATCTTATCTTTCAAAAGGGAGTTGGATAAGTCCACCCCTTCCCCTCCCTCCCAGAACTCACCCCTTCCCCTCCCTCCCACCCAGAACTCACCCCTTCCCCTCCCTCCCAGAACCATGATAGGGTTCCCCTTGTCCTCACCTTTCACCCCACCAGCCTCCACATTCAACGGATCATCCTCCGCCATTTGAAAGTTCTCTATCTGAATGCACGTAGCATTCGTAACAAAATAGACGAGTTAATGGTACAAATAACTACATATGGGTATGATCTTGTGGCCATTACAGAAACATGGCTGCAGGGTGACAATGCCTGGGAATTAAACATACCAGGTTATTTAACGATCAGGAAGGACAGGCAGGAAGGAAGGGGAGGTGGGGTGGCTATGTTAATAAAGGAAGGAATCACTGTAATACAGAGAAATGATATTGGGTCAAAAGATCAGGATAATGAAACAGTTTGGGTGGAGGTAAGGAATAATAAGGGGAAAAAAACACTAGTAGGCGTAGTCTATAGGCCTCCGAACAAGTTGCAACTCTGTTGGACGGAGTATCAATCAGGAAATAGTTGAGGCTTGTAATAAGGGAACATCTATAATTATGGGGGATTTTAACTATCATATTAATTGGACAAATCAAATTGGGCAGGGCTGCCTTGAGGATGAGTTCATTGAGTGTATTAGGGATGGGTTTCTTGAGCAGTATGTAATTGAACCGACCAGGGGGCAAGCAACCTTAGATCTGGTCCTGTGTAACGAGACAGGATTAATTAAAAATGTCCTAGTAAAGGATCCCCTTGGAATGAGTGACCATAACATGGTTGAATTCCATATTCAATTAGAGGGTGAGAAGGTTGGATCTCAAACAAGCGTGCTAAGCTTGAATAAAGGAGACTATGAAGGTATGAGAGCGGAATTGAGTAGAGTGGATTGGGAAAATAGATTAAAGGGTAAGACGATACATGATCAGTGGTGTACATTTAAGGAGTTATTTTACAACTTCCAAAAAATATATATTCCACTGAGAAGAAAAGGGTGTAAAAGAAAAGACAGCCATCTGTGGCTAAGTAAAGAAATTAAGGATAGTATTCGACTAAAAACAAGGGCATATAAGGTAGCCAAATCTAGTGGGAGGATAGAGGATTGGGAAAACTTTAAAAGACAGCAAAAAATAACAAAAAGATTGATTAAGAAAGGGAAGATAGATTATGAAAGTAAATTAGCAAAAAATATAAAAACAGATAGTAAGAGTTTTTATAGTTATATAAAAAGAAAAAGGGTGGCTGAAGTAAATGTTGGTCCCTTAGAGGATGAGACCGGGAAATTAATGGTGGGAAATATGGAGCTGGCAAAAACACTGAATGAATATTTTGTATCAGTCTTTACAGTAGAGGACACTAAGAATATCCCAACACTGGACAAACAGGGGGCTATAGGGGGGGAGGAGCTAAACACGATCAAAATCACTAAGGAAGTGGTACTCGGTAAAATAATGGGACTCAAGGCGGATAAATCACCTGGACCTGATGGCTTACATCCTAGGGTCTTGAGGGAAGTGGCGGTAGGGATTGTGGATGCATTGGTAATAATTTTCCAAAACTCCCTGGACTCAGCAAAGGTCCCGGCAGACTGGAAAACTGCTAATGTAACACCCTTATTTAAAAAGGGCAGTAGACAGAAGGCTGGAAACTATAGACCGGTTAGCCTAACATCTGTGGTAGGTAAAATTTTGGAGTCCATTATTAAGGAGACAGTAACAGGACATTTGGATAATCATAATTTAATAGGACAAAGTCAGCATGGTTTTATGAAGGGGAGGTCATGTTTGACAAATTTGCTGGAGTTCTTTGAGGAAGTAACATATAGGGTGGATAAAGGGGAACCAGTGGACGTAGTGTATTTAGACTTCCAAAAGGCATTTGACAAGGTGCCACACAAAAGATTATTGCTTAACATAAAAAATCACAGGATTGGGGGTAATATTCTGGCATGGATAGAGGATTGGCTATCTAACAGAAGGCAGAGAGTTGGGATAAATGATTCATTCTCAGACTGGCAATCAGTAACTAGTGGTGTTCCGCAGGGGTCAGTGCTGGGTCCCCAACTCTTTACAATCTATATTAACGATTTGGAGGAGGAGACCGAGTGTAACATATCAAAGTTTGCAGATGATACTAAGATGGGAGGGAAAGTAGTGAGTGAGGAGGACATAAAAAACCTGCAAGGGAACATAGACAGACTAAGTAAGTGGGCAGAGATTTGGCAGATGGAATACAATACTGGAAAGTGTGAGGTTATGCACTTTGGCAGGAAAAATCGTAGAGCAAGTTATTATCTTAATGGCAAGAAACTGGAAAGTACTGAAGTACAAAGGGATCTGGGGGTCCTGGTGCACGAAACTCAAAAGGTTAGTATGCAGGTGCAGCAAGTGATTAAGAAGGCCAATGGAATGTTGGCTTTCATTGCTAGGGGGATAGAATATAAAAACAGGGAGGTATTGCTTCAGTTGTACAAGGTATTGGTGAGACCGCACCTGGAATACTGCATACAGTTTTGGTGTCCATACTTAAGAAAAGACATACTTGCTCTCGAGTCAGTACAAAGAAGGTTCACTCGGTTAATCCCGGAGATGAGGGGATGGACATATGAGGAGAGGTTGAGTAGATTGGGACTCTACTCATTGGAGTTCAGAAGAATGAGAGGCGATCTTATTGAAACATATAAGATTGTGAAGGGGTTGGATCGGGTGGATGCGGGGAGGATGTTCCCGATGATGGGTGAAACTAGAACTAGGGGGCATAGTCTTAGAATAAGGGGCTGCTCTTTCAAAACTGAGATGAGGAGGAACTACTCTTGTGTTAGGTGGATTAAATACATGGGGTTACGGGGATAGAGTGGGATATGTGTTGGTGTAGGGGTTACGGGGATCGGGTGGGATATGTGTCGGTGCAGGCTCGATGGGCCGAATGGCCTCTATCTGCACTGTGGGGTTTCTGTGATTCTGTGAAAAAGCTGTAGAAGCTACATCATTACATAAATTTAAAACAGAAATAGACAGTTTCCTAGAAGTAAAGGGAATTAAGGGTTACGGGGAGCGGGCAGGAATTTGGACATGAGTCTAGGTTCGGATCAGACATGGCCCTGTGGGTAGCGGAGCGGGCCCAGGGGCCATGTAGCCTGATCCTGCTCCTATTTCGTGTGTCTAATTCTGTTAGATTCAGGAGATGGTTCTGTGATAGTAGATTGGCGGTTAGGATCAGATCAGCCATGATCTTATTGAATGGCGGAGCAGGCTCGAGGGGCCGATTGGCCTACTCCTGCTCCTATTTCTTATGTTCTCCAATGTGATCCCACCACCAAACACATCTTCCCCTCACCTCCACTTTCAGCATTCCGAAGGGACCGCTCCCTCCGCGACACCCTGGTCCACTCCTCAATCACCCCCAACAGCCCTTCTCCTTCACCTGGCACCTTCCCGTGCAAGCGCAGGAGATGCAACACATGCCCTTTTACCTCCTCCCTTCCCACTGTCCGGGGCCCCAAACACCCCTTCCAGGTGAAACAGTGATTTACTTGTACTTCTTGCAATTTAATATACTGTATTCGCTGCTCACGATGCAGTCTCCTCTACATTGGGGAGACCCAACGCAGATTGGCCGACCGCTTTGCGGAACACCTCCGTTCAGTCCATAAGGGTGACCCTGAGCTTCCGGTCGCCTGTCACTTTAATTCTCCACTTCACTCCCACTCTGATCTCTCTGTCCTCGGCCTAATACAGGAAACTTTTGATTAACCGGCCACTAAATAACCGGAAATGTCGGTTAACCGGCAAAATTCAGGAGTCGGTTCAGATAACTTTTTTTACTTTTAGTTACTTTTTTTTACTCATTTCTGGCTGTGCAAGCGTCTAACTGAAGCTGTTGCTAAGCTACAGAGATGCTTGCAAGCTGTGCTGATTGTTTTGAAGCTGTTGCCAAGCAACAGGGTTTGTTGCTTTAGACGGAGCGCTGAGCTCCGTATCTTTTAACTATAGCGCTCGATTCTCCGGCATTGTTGATAGACCGGCACCAGCTCGGTCCCATCCGTGCCGGATACCAGAAAGTTTCCTGTACATTGTTCTAATGAAGTTCAACGTAAGCTCGAGGAACAGCACCTCATCTTTCGATTGGGCACTTTACAGCCTGCCGGACTCAACATGGAGTTCAACAATTTCAGATAATAATCCCTGCCCCCATTTTTCATGCAGTATGATTTTGCCATTCCCATTTGCAACATTTTCACAGCATGTTCTTTCAATTCCTTCCTCCCCTCCTAAACCCCTCCCTCCCCCCCCCCCCCACCGCCTCTGCACCTGCTTAAAATCTGTTACATTTCCAGCTTTTTCCAGTTCTGATGAAGGGTCCCAGACCTGAAATGTTAACCCTGTTTCTCTCTCCACGGATGCTGCCTGGCCTGCTGAGTAATTCCAGCATTTTCTGTTGTTATTTGAGTTGGATAAGTATCTGAAGGAAAAGAATTTGCAGGGCTACGGGGAAAGGACAGGGGAGTGGGACTCGCTGAGAGTCGGCACGTGCTCGATGGGTCGAATGGCTTCTTCCGTGCTGTAACCATTCTATGATTCTATGAATTGATAGATCACTGGATCAATGGATGGATGCCCTTTTTTGGCAATGTCAGCAGATACAGGCAATGTGTGACTGGTATTTATAACCTTGCCCTAAAATGTAGATTTAAAATGTTTTCACTTAGACTGTAGTTATGGCGATGCAATTTAATTCCCTTTTGTAGAAAACAGACTGTAAAGCTCTTTTTGGTGCTGAATATAAGTAACTTTATGGATAGTGGGGGGTGAAATAGTGAAATCCAGTTGATTTGTGTTCATCTTGAAAGTACAATATTAATGGTCTTCTTTGTTAGGATATCATGGAACATCGGAGGACTTCAGGAAGTCAAGCATTTCTCTCACAGAAAAGGAGCTAAAAGCAAAGAGTCCCCTAAGCTGTTTCAAGTACCCCCAGCAGCCAGTTATAATGGCATTATTAGAGGTCTAGAAACAGAACTTCTGCCCTTCCCTCTCAGTCACAGAAAAGTGAATGCCACAGTGTTCTGGTTAAACAATTTTGCATGGTTCCTCAAAATAAAGAAGATAAAAAATTGGAATGCTATTGGACCATTTATTAGACAATGAAAATGTACCATTGTAAAATAGTGATCTCATTGTTGCAGAATATATAAACCTAGCACACTTTAAAAAAAAAGTCACTTTTTACTGTCAATTCCATGTTTTCATTTACCCGAGGAACATCGGGAATATATCCTTGATGGGATGACCTGGTCCAAATTCATAAAGGTGCATTGAATTGTTCTATCGCCATCTGCTTTGTTTGTGGATCATATTGTAACATTATTGGTCTGCCATGCTTCTTGAGGTACACAAATATAAAGGGCAGGGCTCCCAAAAGGATACTGAAGGTACCATGCAGATGCAATTGAAATTAGCTCGGTGCAAGGCAATGCTACCACTGCCAGTTCAGATCAGCCCTCTCTTAGTGGAGGAGAGCACTCTCACGTAGGAGTGATCAAAAGAGAATTTCCTTAGTTATATCACTGCTCCCATCTTTCGCTGATCATGGCATAATGTGGTTTTTCCAGGACAGCTCAGCAGTCTCAAAGTTTAAAGTTGATGCTGTATGTTAGTAATTTAAACAGTTGAATTTGTATAAAGCTGTAGCTGTGCACACGTGTTGTAACATAGCAGCAAGCAGCCTGCAATGATGGTATAGTGCTTTGAAGCATCAACGTGCTGCAAATAGAGTGACAAGACTGTCAGTTCTCCACATGCTGGGTTCCTGATCTTAGCTCTGGTGCAGTGAGGGTGCACCAGGTAAAGGCCAGGTGCTTTCCCAGAGGTAGCAAGGGAAAATTAGACCTTACTCTTGTATCAATTTCAGAGCAACATTAACACAAGTCTGGCAGCAAGTCACCGGCTACCCTTTTGATCACAATTGGTGTCTGGTGTCGAAGATCAAGGGAAAGGGTGAGGAGGAAATGCCATTTTAAAGATGCAATGGAATTTGAACCACAGCTGCTGGTGAATAAAATCATTTCTGGTTTAAGCACCAACATCAACAGGCATTCAACAGCAATATATTAAATTGACAATAAATTCTATGTTAACGATTGAAATTTATTTGTTTTTCAAAGTCAAATTTTATGGTTTAAAAATTAATGGCCTACAGCATCGCATTTAATAATACTCATCATATACTACTGGCAATAAAAGTAATTTTTCCAAAAAGTTGTTGACTTCTTGTTGAGATATAATTCTACAGACACTTTCCATCTTTGCTCAACTGGCTATCCTTCAAGTATAAGCTCCGATAGTACGCATCAGCAGGCTATTTGACATTGTGGGGATGGGGGCGTGGGATTACAGTCAAGCCTGAGCCTGACCTCACCCAATGTCCACACATGCACATTTCCAACAGGATTGATTGGATAGTGATCAGGAGTGGAAACCCAGGCTAATTTTCTTCTCTTTAACCCAGGTGCATTGAGACCAGTTGTAGCATCCCATCTGCAGCCCCAGCTGAGATCAACTAATTCAACACATACTAGGGATTTGAACATGGACTTTCCTGGTCTAGATACCCGAGCTCCATATTACCTTAACCAGCTGAGCCATTGGCAAATGTCCACGTATAATTTTTATAATCAAATTCAGTTAAAACTATATTGCTTCATCATTTTATCCATGGAAATATTTTTGCTTTATTACCACTACACACAATGGCCCTGAAATTAGATCGGGGGCTTGCCGCACGTGCAAGCCCCCGATCTGCACTCACCCTGCGCGCCGACATCTGAAGCCCGGGCCTGCTTGCATTTCCTGTCACAGGCCCGGTTCAGCTGTCGGCGCGCTGTGCTAACCTGATCCAGCGGCGTAGTTAGTGCGATGTGCCGGCTGGGATCAGGTGAGCACTGTACAGCCAATCAGTAAGAGCTGTCAAACTCATGAAAAGTATGGGCTGCCAAAACACTACTTTAACTTTAAATAAAATTTAAAAAAACATCCCACTGATTATAATAACTATAAATAAGTTTTAAAAAATGTTTTAAACAATTAATTTTTTGAAAAAAATAATTTTTTGAAAAATAGAGTCTAAAACTAAACTTACCATCCTGTAAATTCTTTAAAAATAACAAACCTGTGGGAAAAAAATTTCTACATTGTACTAAAAGCCCACTTACCTGAAAAACTAAATACTTACGTCTTGTTTTTCCACGCGTAAAGACCGGAGGCCTTTACACGCGCGCAACTTTGAAAAAAAAAAGGAATTTTACTGCGCACGCGCTGCCTGTGCAGTCGCGCGCGTTCTGCCTCTGAACCCCTTCGTTCAGAGGACAGGAAATGCCGGTTTTCCCCGCATGCGCTGTGCATGCTGAAAACCGACATTTCCTCCGGCCAGACGCGTGAGTACCCCGACCGTACTCACGCGTTGGGACAGGAATTACTGGCCCAATATGTTGTATTGGACTACGTAAATGAGTATCAGAGGAGTTGTCAGAGCTGTTGTAGCTGGAAGGCTAATGGCCCAATCTCTCCTCTTCACTGGTGCTAGCACTAATCTTGTTATGCATTCTTAGTGCTATGGCTAATTTTTCTCCATTGTGTGATTGTCCTTGTCTGCATTTTGCCTAGGAGAATCAAAAGGAACATTTAAATGAATGGAAGGTTATAAAGAGAAGAAACAAAATGAATACCAAGGCAGTGTAATGAAATTCACGTTGATTTATTTTTAAATTTTTAGTATGTGCTATTCTCCAAAATCTGCTCCCTGGTTCTGGCCAACAACAGAATATTAAAATGACTGGTGCAATTGCATTTCTTTCAAACAGTGATCATAATGAACATACATTAATTACCTACAATATGGCTACTCAGTTACAGATCTTGTTATATTTGCATGACATTTCTCCAAGAAGAACGATGTTAATGAATGTTCCTATCAAACTTAAGTTGATCTCACCATTAATAAATTCACTGTCTAGTAAAGGGCAGTTTTTCATTAATCATTCTTATCATGGCATAATTTTGAAAGAAAACCAGCTCTGTCATTAAATTGAAACAAAGGGAACCCAGTAATTATTTAACAGTTTTAATATAAGGAGAATCTAATATCGAAATGAAAATGTATCTAAATATATAACAACTAAAAGTATGTAATGGGAGGAAAGCTCCAGTAGGATGTGGATTCTTATCCATGTTCCTTTTACATGCTTAGTGGTCGATCTCAGCCATGCCAGTAATTCAATGGAGGTAATGTGTTTGCCCACTGGACCAAAAGATGAGCAGGCTCTTGGGTTTCTTAATAGCAGCTTGGAAGCAGACAAAGCTTCCACCTTTCTTCCTAACACAATCAGTGTGGGTAAAAACACTAAAGCGAATGGCACAATCCAAAAAATTGAATACTCATTGAGACTGAATAAAGAAATATTCTCTAAAATCTGCTCCCTGGTTCTGGCCAACAACAGAAGAGTGCATCAATAGTATTCCCCCATTATAAAGGATCGAAGAAAACTTCAAAATTATAATATTAACCTCAGAGCACCAATTGACCTGGATTTCCCTAGGGGACAGAGTCTCAGGATAAGGGATGGGCCTTTTAAGACTGAGATGAGGAATTTATTCACTCAGAGGGTTGTGAATCTTAGGAATTCTCTGCCCCAAAGGGCTGTGGATGCTCAGTCACTGAGTATATTCAAGACAGAGATTGATAGATTTTGGGATATTAAGGGAATCAAGGGATAGTGGAGGAAGGTGGAGTTGATGTAGACGATCAGCCATGATCTTATTGAATGGCAGAGCAGGGCCGTATGGCCTACTCCTGCTCCTAATTCTTATGTTCACTCATAAGCCAACCACTAGATTCAGCCAAAAGCCATTTTGAACTTATGCTTACATTTTTCACCATGAAATTAATAATACACTGCAATTGAGTAATTGCAATTTTTATCAACAAGTCTTATTTACATTGTGGATGATTGTATTGACATCCTGGCTTTGACTGAAACATGGTTTATTAGTAGTGAGACCTTGCACCTTATCAAAGCCTTCCCATCTGGGTATACATTCCACCATCTACCCTGCCCAAACTAATACAGTGGTGGCATGGCCCTTATTAGCAAGTCACATTTCCCCCCTACTTCTCCGACACCTTCTTCTCATTCAAGTACCTCACTTTGTCCCACCCTACACACCTCTGCTTTACTGCCCTCATTGTCAAATTATACCCCAAGCCCCACCCTGAGTTTCTCTGCAAGATATCCTCCCTGCTTTTTTCCCTTAGCCACTGCACCGAACGACTCCTCATCTTAGGTGATTTTAGTCTCAAATTCAGCTCCCTTTGCCCTCTCTCCTCTGAATTAAATGCCTTCCTACCCTCTCTAAACCTTTCCCTCCATATAAACTTTTCTACCCATATTCTGAATTTGAATTCAATTTTTTTAAAAATCTGGAATAAAAAGCTTGTATCAGTAATGGTGACCATGAAGCTATCGGATTGTTATAAAAACCTAACTGGTTCACTAATGTCCTTTAGGAAGGAAATCTGCTGTCCTTACATGGTCTGGCCTATATGTGACTCCAGACCCACAGCAATGTGGTTGACTCTTAATTGCTTTCTGAAATGACCTAGTAAGCCACTCAGTTGTATCAAACTGCTACAAAGAAGGCTAATAAGAGTAAAACCGGATGGAACATTAGGCTTCGACTGAGGCATCGGATTCAGATACGAGAAAGGCACACCCAGCCCAGTCAGCCTTGCAAAGTCCTCCTCACTAACATCTGGGGACTTGTGCCAAAGTTGGGATCACTGTCCCACAGACTAGTCAAGCAACAGCCTTACATAGTCATACTCACAGAATTGTACCCATCAGCCAACATCCCAGACTCTTCCAACACCATCCATCGGTATGTCTTGTCCCACCAGAAGGACAGACCCACCAGAGGTGGTAGCACAGTGGAATACAGTCGGGAAGGAGTGGCCCTGGGAATCCTTAACATTGACTCTGACCCCCATGAAGTCTCATGGCATCAGGTAAAACATTATCAAGGAAACCGCCTGCTGATTACCACCTCCCTCAGCTGATGAATCAGTACTCTTCCATGTTGAACGCCATTTGAAAGAAGCACTGAGGGTAGCAAAGGCACAGAATGTACACTGGGCAGGGGATTTCAATGTCCATCACCAAGAGTACCACCACTGACAGAGATGGCCGAGGCCTGAAGGATGTAGCTGC
The DNA here is from genome assembly GCF_052327205.1 of Somniosus microcephalus. Classification (NCBI taxonomy): domain Eukaryota; kingdom Metazoa; phylum Chordata; class Chondrichthyes; order Squaliformes; family Somniosidae; genus Somniosus; species Somniosus microcephalus. The sequence goes on along the minus strand of NC_140996.1, from coordinate 168,421,929 downwards.
CAGACTGGGTTTGTGGCAGGTGATGAGAGAACCAACATGAAAGCCTACTTGACCTCGTCCCCACCAATCTACTTGTCACAGATGCATCTGTCCATGACAGTATTGGGAGGAGTGACCATGACACAGTCCTGTGGAGACGAAGTCCCATCTTCACACTGAGGACACCCTCCATCGTGTTGTGTGGCACTACCAACGTGCTAAATGGCATGAATTAAGAACAAATGTAGCAGCTCAAAACAGCTCATCCATGAGGCGCTGTGGCCCATCAGCAGCAGCAGAATTGTATTCCGCCACAATCCGTAATCTCATGGCCTGGCATATCCCTCCCTCTACCATTACCATCAAGCCATGCAACCAACCATGGTTCAATGAAGACTGTAGAAGAGCATGCCAGGAGCAGCACCAGACATACCCGAAAATGAGATGCCAACCTGATGAAGCTACAACACAGGACTACCTGCATGCTAAACAGTGGAAGCAGCATGTTATAGACAGAACTAAGCAATCCCACAACCAATGGATCAGTTCAAAGCTCTGCAGTCCTGCCACATCCAGTCATGAATGGTGGTGGACAATGAAACAACTAACGGGAGGATGAGGGTCCACGAACATCCCCATCCTCAATGATGGCGGAGCCCAGCACGTGAGTGCAAAAGACAAGACTGAAGCGTTTGCAACCATCTTCAGCCAGAAGTGCCAAGAGGATGATCCATCTCTGCCTCCTCCTGAGGTCCCCACCATCACAGATGCCAATCTTCACCCAATTGGATTCATTCCATGTGTTATCAAGAAACGACTGAGCGCACTGGATACAGCAAATGCTATGGACCCCGACAACAACCTGGCTGTAGTGGTAAAGACCTGTACTCCAGAACTAGCCGCACCACTGGCCAAGCTGTTCCCGTACCGCTACAACACGGGCATATACCCGACAAAGTGAAAAGTTGCCCAGATATGTCCTGTCCACAAAAAGCAGGAAAAATCCAATCTGGCCACCCCATCAGTCTACTCTCAATCATTAGCAAAGTTATGGAAGGTGTCATCAACAGTACTATCAAGCAGCACTTACTCAAATAACCTGCTCACCGATACTCAGTTTGGGTTCCGCCAAGATCACTCGGATCCAGACCTCATTACAGCCTTGGTCCAAACATGGACAAAAGAGCTGAAATTCCAGAGGTGAAGTGAGAGTGAGTGCCCTTGACATCAAGGCAGCATTTGACCGAGTGTGGCACCAAGTAAAACGAAGTCAATGGGGATCAGAGGGAAAACTCTCCATTGGCTAGAGTCATACCTAGCACAAAGTAAGATGGTTGTAGTTGTTTGAGGTCAATAATCTCAGCCCCAGGACATCACTGGCGGTGTGCCTCAGGGCAGTGTCCTAGGCCCAACCATCTTCAGCTGTTTCATCAATGACCTTCCCTCCATCAGATGGTCAGAAATGGGAATGTTGGGCACAGTGTTCAGTTCCATTTGCAATTCCTCAGATAATGAAGCTGTCTGTGCCAGCATGCAGCAAGTCTCGACACATCCAGGCTTGGGCTGATAAGTGGCAAGTAACATTTGCACTACACAAGTGTCAGGCAATGACCATCTCCAACAAGAGAGAGTTTAACCACCTCCCCATGACATTCAATGGCATCACCATTGTCACATCCCCCACCATCAACATCCTAGTGGTCACCATTGACCAGAAACTTAACTGGACCAGCCACATAAATACTGTGCCTACAAGAGCAGGTCAGAGGCTGGTTATTCTATGGTGAGTGACGCACCTCCTAAATCCCCATAGCCTTTTCACCACCTACAAGGCACAAGCAAGGAGTGTGATGGAATACTCTCCACTTGCTTGGATGAGTGCAGCTCCAACAACACTCAAGAAGCTCGATGCCACCCACGACAAAGCAGCCCACTTGATCGGCACCCCATCCACCACCTTAAACATTCACTCCCTCCACCATTGCCGCAGTGCTTACCATCTACAAGATGCATTGCAGCAACTCACCAAGACTTCTTTGACAGCACCTCCCAAACCTGCAACCTCTACCACTGAGAAGGACAAGGGCAGCAGGCACAATGGAACAACACCACCTCCAAATTCCCCTCCAAGTCAAACACTATCCTGACTTGGACATATATCGCCATTCCTTCATCATCACTGGATCAAAACCCTGGAACTCCCTGTGTCCATGAGGTGAAGGCACTGTGGGATTACCTTCACCTCGTGGACTGCAGTGATTCAAGAAGGCAGCTCACCGCCACCTTCTCAAGGGCAACTAGGGATGGGCAATAAATGCTGGCCTTGCCAATGATGTTCACATCCCATGAATGAATAAATTAAAAAAGAATTTGAAACATTCACAGCCATTCTTTTGACCTCACCATATTCCATGGCCTGTTCAGTCCTGTTGTCTCAATCACTGACAAGGCTATCTCTGATCATTTCCTTATATCCCTCACCGCCCATGTCCTTTTACCTTCCTTTGACCCCACTTCCTTCTGTATCCATCATGGAATTTTTTTCCCTAAGTCAGTTACAACCACACTTTAAAAATCCAAATTGCTTAGTATTTGTACTGCATTTGCAACAATACTTCTACAGGTGTTGATTTGCTTAACCGCTCCAGCAAGGGGCAGAAAACATTTGTGGGAGTTGTTTATAGGCCCCCAAACAGTAGTTGTAATGTAGGGCAGAGTATATATCAGGAAATTAGAGGCGCATGTAACAAGGATAATACAGTGATCATAAGGGACTTTACTCTGCATATCGACTGGGCAAACCAAATTTGCAGTAGTAGTGTGGAGGACGAATTCATGGAATGTATGATATGCCTATCAATTAGTCCAATAAAAGGCGACGAGTTAAGAACGTAACTGAAGGTTTTTATTGGCTAAATAACAGAGCCCACCCTCGTGGGTGATCCGATCCAACAGGGAGGAATACTAGCCAGTCAGCTACCTTTATACCTGGGCAGGTAATGGGCGGAGTCGGAGGTGGTCAGCCCAGGTATAACAGTGCGACAAGAGGCGACCTCGTGTAGTGATGTGACAGTGAGAACAGTGAGAACAATATACAGTGATAACTATAACAGTGGTTTACCACATTCACCCCTTGTTTAGATTAGAGTCCGGCGGGGTGAAGTGTATTACCAGCTCTGGTATGTCAGTCTGTCCGGAGGCTTCGTTAGCCTCTCCGATCGTCGCAGCGGCGGTGTTACATTATCCGGTGTTAAAGCTGGTGTCTGCGTAGTCGGCAAAGGCTCGTGGGGTTCCGGCATGCCGTCTACCTCGGCTGGACTCGGGGGGTTGGGAGGGGGGGGTGAGGGTGCGAGGTCTCGTAAGGAGACAGTGTCCTCCCGTCCGTCTGGGTAAGCCACATAGGCGTACTGGGGGTTGGCGTGCAGGAGGTTCACCTTCTCGACCAGGGGGTCCGTTTTATGGGCCCTCACGTGCTTTCGCAGCAAGACGGGTCCCGGAGAGGTCAGCCAGGTTGGTAGGGTGGTTCCCGTAGTCGACTTCCTGGGGAAGACAAACATTCGGGCATGGGGGGTGGTGTTAATGGCAGTGCAAAGTAGTGACCGGATGGAGTGCAGCGCAATCGGGAGGACCTCTTGCCAGCGGGAGGTTGGGAGGCCCTTAGACTTTAAGGCTAAGAGGGTGGCCTTCCATACCGTCGCGTTCTCTCTTTCCAACTGGCCGTTCCCTCGGGGGTTGTAGCTGGTGGTCCTGCTTGCTGCAATACCCCTCTCCAATAGGAACTGACGGAGTTCCTCGCTCATGAAGGAGGCGCCCCGGTCACTATGTATATAGTTCGGGAACCCGAACAAGGCGAAGAGTTTGTTCAGGCATTTAATGACCGTGTTACTGGTCATGTCTGGGCAGGGGAAGGCAAAGGGGAAACGGGAGTACTCATCAACGATGTTGAGGAAGTACACATTACGGTCGGATGACGGTAGGGGCCCCTTGAAGTCGATGCTCAGACGCTCGAAGGGGCGGGTGGCCTTGATCAGGCTTGCTCTGTCCGGCTTATAGAAGTGCGGTTTGCACTCAGCACAGATCTGGCAGTTCCTGGTCATGGTCCTGACCTCCTCGATGGAGTATGGCAGGTTGCGGGCCTTAATGAAATGGTAGAGTCTGGTGACTCCGGGGTGGCAGAGGTCATTGTGGAGGGTCTGAAGTCTATCACTTTGCGCGCTGGCGCATGTAATGCGTGAAAGAGCATCAGGGGGGTCGTTCAGTTTACCGGGCCGGTACAAGATCTCATAATCATAGGTGGAAAGCTCGATTCTCCACCTCAAGATTTTGTCGTTCTTGATCTTGCCCCTCAGCTTGTTATTAAACATGAAGGCAACCGAGCGTTGGTCGGTGAGGAGGGTAAATCGTTTGCCTGCCAAGTAGTGCCTCCAGCGCCGTACTGCCTCCACAATTGCCTGGGCTTCCTTCTCGACCGACGAGTGTCGGGTCTCGGGGCCCTGTAGGGTCCTTGAGAAGAAGGCTACCGGCCTACCCTCCTGGTTAAGGGTAGCGGCTAGGGCGAAGTCGGATGCATCGCTCTCCACTTGGAAGGGGATTGACTCATCCACTGCGTGCATTGTGGCCTTGGCTATGTCTCCCTTAATGAGGGAGAAGGCCGCGCACGCCTCTTCCGTGAGGGGGAAGGATGTGGTTTTCAGGAGGGGTCTGGCTTTGTCCGCATAATTGGGTACCCATTGGGCATAGTAGGCGAAAAGCCCCAGGGTTCTCCTAAGTGCTTTTGGACAGTGGGGGAGGGGTAGCTCCATGAGGGGGCGCATTCTTTCGGGGTCGGGGCCGATGACTCCGTTCTCTACTACACAGCCAAGGATGGCAAGGCGCGCTGTGTTAAACACGCATTTCTCCTTATTGTAGGTGAGGTTCAGCCGTTGGGCCGTACGGAGGAATTTCTCCAGATTCACGTCGTGGTCCTGCCGGTCGCGGCCGCAGATGGTGACGTTATCTAGGTAGGGGAATGTGGCCTGCAGTCCGTTCTGGTCAACCATCCGGTCCATCTCCCTTTGGAAGACCGAGACCCCGTTGGTGACACCGAAGGGGACCCTAAGGAAGTGGTATAGGCGCCCATTCGCCTCGAAGGCGGTGTACTGGCGGTCCTCGGGGTGGATAGGGAGTTGGTGGTAGGCCGACTTAAGGTCGATGGTCGAGAATACGCGGTATTGTGCAATCTGATTGACCATGTCAGATATGCGGGGAAGGGGGTATGCGTCCAGCTGGGTGTATCTGTTTATGGTCTGGCTGTAGTCGATGACCAGGCGATTTTTATCGCCGGTCTTAACGACCACGACCTGGGCACGCCAGGGGCTGTTGCTCCCCTCGATGATGCCCTCCTTCAGGAGACGCTGCACCTCAGAGCTAATGAAAGCTCTGTCCCCAGCGCTGTACCGCCTGCTCTTGGCAGCGACGGGTTTGCAGTCGGGGGTGAGGTTAGCGAACAGGGAAGGTGGCGGCACCTTGAGGGTGGATAGGCTGCAGGTGTTACGCGGTGGGCGGTTTAACCTTCGCTGGTTGTCGACTGTGAGTGGGGGGAGGGGTCCACCGTATGCTAGGGTTACACTTTGGAGGTGGGATTGGAAGTCCAGCCCTAGTAGGACGGCAGCGCAGAGCTGGGGGAGGACGAGGAGTTTAAAGTTTTTATACTCTGTACCCTTAACCGACAAGGTCACAGCACAGTAGCCGCTAATGTCCGTGGCGTGGGACCTCGATGCCATCGAGATTCGGTTGCGCGTTGGCAGGACAGGGAGGGAGTAGTGGCTCACCGTGTCTGGGTGGATGAAGCTCTCCGTGCTTCCGCTGTCGAACAGGCAGGTCGTGGCGTGGCCGTTTACTTTGATGTCCATCATCGACTTGGACAGGTGGTGTGGGCGGGCTTGATCCAGAGTGACGGAGGCTAGCGTGTACGTTGTCGGTGTAGGTTGTCGTCTGCGGGCGAGGCGGTCGTCGGGTCCGGGGGCCCGGTGGCAGTCGGGCGTGGTGTGTAAAATGGCGTCTCCCACGAGGTAGGACAAAATGGCGGAGAAGATGGCTGCCCCCATAACTCACATGAGGCACTATTGGGGTCGGTTGCCTTGATCAAAGATGGCCGCCCCCATGACTCACGTGTGGGGATACTGGCCTCAGTTGCCGTGAAAGAAGATGGCCGCCCCCACAGTTCGCATGAGGCACTGCTGGCCTCTGAAGATCCGCTCCTGCAGGCCTTAGAGAAGTGGCCTTTCTTCCTGCAGGTTGTGCAGGTAGAGTTCCTGGCTGGGCAGCGCGACCTCGGGTGCTTCTCCTGGCCGCAAAAGAAGCAGCCGGCGGCCCGATCGCGGGTGCCCGATGTCGGAGCCGGTACCGGGGGTGGCGGGCCCGGTCGGGTCCGGGACGCCGACGCTGAGGTAGGTCCCGGGGGCGGCGCTGCGAAGGGTATTGCGGTAGGGGTCGGGCCCGAGTCCCAGGGTCGCGAGCAGTACCTGGAAAACGCCTCCTGGTCCTGATGGGCCACCTCCAGGGAGAGAGCGAGGGCTTCAGCTTTGTCCAGGTCGAGGTCTTTAGCTTCAAGCAGTCTTTGCCGTGAGTAGTCGGACCGTAGGCCTTTCACAAAGGCATCGCGGATATTATCTTCCGTATTTTCAACAGCCGTCACCGCTTTAAAGTCACAGTTCCTGCCGAGTGCTCTTAGCGCCCGTAAAAATTCAGCTACAGACTCTCCTGGCTGTTGCGGGCGGGATCTTAGGAGGTGCCTGGTGTACATGTAATTTACCGGGCTGCGGTACTGCTGTTTCAGTAGGTTGATAGCGGCCTCGTACGTAGTCGTGTCCTGTATGAGTGCGTATACTCTCGGGCTCGCTTGGGCGTTCAGAAGTCTTAGTTTGGATCTCTGCGGGGCGCCGGATTCTTCCAGGTAGGATTCGAAGCAGTCCAGCCAGTGTTTGAAGTTGAGGGCTGCGTTTGGTGCCTGTGGGTTTAGATCCAGGTATGGTGGTTTCAAGGCTTGCAGCCAAGCCGGCTGGTGTGGCCCGTTGTCTGGAGGCTGCTGTTGCTGTGCTGCTGGGTGAGCTCCTTGCTGTTGCTGTTCATTATCAGACATCTTTAAAATTTAGTCAATAAAATTGATATGCCTATCAATTAGTCCAATAAAAGGCGACGAGTTAAGAACGTAACTGAAGGTTTTTATTGGCTAAATAACAGAGCCCACCCTCGTGGGTGATCCGATCCAACAGGGAGGAATACTAGCCAGTCAGCTACCTTTATACCTGGGCAGGTAATGGGCGGAGTCGGAGGTGGTCAGCCCAGGTATAACAGTGCGACAAGAGGCGACCTCGTGTAGTGATGTGACAGTGAGAACAGTGAGAACAATATACAGTGATAACTATAACAGTGGTTTACCACAATGTATACAAGATAGTTTTCTACATCAGTATGTTGAGGAACCAACTAGGGTACTGGCTATTTTAGATCTAGTATTGTGCAATGAGAAATGGTTAATTAATAACCTTGTAGTAAAGGGACCTTTAGGGAAGAGTGACCATAATATGACAGAATTTTATATTGAGTTTGAAAGTTTTTTAGTTAAATCAGAAACTAGGGTCTTAAATCTATACAAAGCAAACTACGTAGGCAAGTTGGCTAAGGTAGATTGGGAAACTGCATTAAAAGGTATGATGGTAGACGAGCAATGGCTAGCATTTAAAGAATTAATAAATTATTTACAACAAATATACATTCCTTTAATGCACAAAAACCCCACTCGAAAAGTGGTCCAACCGTGGCTAACAAGAGAAGTTAAAGATAGTATTAGATCAAAGGAAGAGGCTTATAATGTTACCAAAAAGAGTAGTAAGCCTGAGGATTGGAAGGATTTTAGAATTCAGCAAAGGAGGACCAAGAAATTGATAAAGAAAGGAAAAATAGAATGAGAGTAAACTAGCGAGAGGCATAAAAACAGACTGTAAAAGCTTCTATAGGTATGTAAAAAGGAAAAGATTAGCGAAAGTAATTGTGGGTCCCTTACAGGCTGAGACAGGAGAAATTATAATCGGGAATAAGGAAATGGCAGAGAAATTAAACAAATACTTTGGGCTGGATTTTTATTGAGGAGTCGGGTAGGAGGCGGGACTACAACTTTCGGGGTTGTAGTCCCATCTGCCAAGACCTTTTGACAGATGAAATATCAGTGTTTCACAGCTGTTTGAAGCTGTCAAACACTGACAATCTGTAATTCCTTCCTCTCAGGATGATTTAGAGATCTCCCCGGAACAGAAAGCTGAATGCTGCAATTTTTGACAGCTGGCGGCCATTCTGCTTTTTGTGCCGGTGAGATGAGGGACTCCCGAGACCTGAAGGAAGGAAGACTGTAAAGGTAAGTAAAGGTAAGTAAAACTTATTTAAACACTTTACACACACCAAACACACTTACCTTTGCACTCATGCACCCATCACTCACCTGAACACCGGACATCTCGACCCCTCCAAGCCCTTCATCCCGGTGGTCCGCCTCCTCTAACTTGGCGTGGTTTGGAGCCGTCGGGAATCCCACACTTCAACATTAAAAATAGGGATTAGGCTAAAAACTGCCTGTTAACTACCGTTTTAACAGGCAGCTAATTGGCACTAATCCCCTTCCCGCCTCAGGGAGGCGGGCCCCATTGTGGGTTGGGTACCCGCCTCCTTTGAAACTGGCATGGAGGTGGGTTGGGTGCGGGATGGTTCGTGCCCCCCGATTTCGGGATTTTAATCCCCCACACGCCTCCAATCCCGCCTCCACGGCCCAATGAAAATCCTGCCCTTCATGTCTGTCTTCACGGAAGAAGACGCAAAAAACTTCCCGGAAATAGTAAAGAACCAAGGCTCTCGCGAGAATGAGGAACTGGAAGAAATTAGTATTTGTAAAAAAATAGTACTGGAGAAATTAATGGCACAGAAAGCCGATGGCCTGATGGCCTACCTCCTAGGGTTTTAAAAGAGGTGGCTATAGAGATAGTGGATGCATTGGTTGTCATCTTCCAAAAGTCCATAGATTCTAGAATGGTTCCCGTGGATTAGAAGGTAGCAAATGTAACCCCACTATTTAAGAAAGGAGGTAGAGAGAAAATGGGGAACTACAGACCAGTTAGCCTGACATCAGTAGTCGGGAAAATGCTAGATTCTATTATTAATGACGTAACAGGGCACTTAGAAAATAATAATAGGATTGGGCAGAGTCATCACGGATCTATGAAAGGGAAATCATGCTTGACGAATCTGTTAAGAGTTTTTTGAGGTTGTAACTAGCAGAATAGATAAGGGGGAACTTGGGGATGTGTATTTGGTTTTTCAGAAGGCATTCGATAAAGTGCCACACAAGAGGTTATTAAACAAAATTAGGGCTCATGGGATTGGGGGTAGTATACTAGCATGGATTGAGGATTGGTTAACGGACAGAAAACAGAGAGTAGGAATAAACAGGTCATTTTCGGGTTGGCAGGCTGTAACTAGTAGGGTACTGCAAGGATCAGTGCTTGGGCCTCGGTTATTCACAAGCTACATCAATGATTTGGATGAGGGGACCAAATGTAATATATCCAAGTTTGCTGATGATACAAAGCTAGGTGGGAATGTAAGTTGTGAGGAGGATGCAAAGAGGCTTCAAGGGGATATAGACAGGCTAAGTGAGTGGGCAGGAGCATGGCAAATGGAATATAATGTGGAGAAATATGAAGTTATCCACTTCGGTAGGAAAAATAGAAAAGCAGAATATTTTTTAAATGGTGAGAGATTGGGAAATGTTGGTGTTCAGAGGGACCTGGGTGTCCTTGTACATGAATCACTGAAAGTTAATGTTGTGTATGTACCTTTAAGAGAAGAACTGATTTTATACTGCAGTACCGGCAGCGACCACACCTGTATAAAAAGCCCTAGCAGGCTTCTGTACTTCAGTCTTAAGTTACCCTCTGTTCAAGTAAATACCTGTTTTATTGTTCTCCTGCAGTCCGTGTATTATTTATACTCGGACATTACACTGGCGACGGGCAGGTTCGAACTCACCTGCAGTACTGCATCAGCTCACGGGGATCTTTTCCCTGAAGAGAAACTTCTTGGAGGTCGAAGTCAGAACGGCGGGCGTCGACCACGGGCAACCGCCCAGGGATCCATTGGAGAGTTGCAGGGGAGGCTGTGGAGAGCTGGGCCTGGCTCCCCAGTCGAGGTGTTCCAGCAAGTCGTGCTGGTAGCAGGTAGTGTGCTGACCCTTCCGGACTGCGGCGGGCTCGGGCTCGATCGAGCGGCTCTGCAAAGGGGCCGTGCAGCGTTGTCGGGAGGAAGAGAGAGAGAGAGGGTGGAGCGCACAGGACGCGGTCGGTGCTCATGAACAGGGCAGCGTGGAGAGGATAGAACGCGGGGAAGGAAAAGTGATACGCGCCGAAGCCGCGGGTCGCCACCATTACCCTGTAGAATGCTAGGAGCAGTGTGGCAGCAAGGGGAAGAAGGAAAAGCGCGGGAGGCGCCATTTTATTCCATTGGGGAAGAAGAAAAAGCGCGGGAGGCGCCATTTTAAATCACTCAAGATGCCGAAGAGTGGCAGTATCACTGCTTTTGACAACAAGGTAGAAGACTGGACCACGTATGTGGAAAGAATTGAAGTGTACTGCAAGGCAAATGAGGTGGCCGATGGAAAGAAGGCGTCGGTATTATTAAATTTGATGGGCGTGAGAACGTACGGCCTATTGCGGAATTTAATTACCCCAGCTAAACCAGTGGAGAAAAGTTTTGAAGAGATTGTTAATATCTTACAGGAACACCTAAACCCTACACCGCTGCTGATAGCAGAAAGATTCAAGTTCCATAAAAGAAACCAGCACAAAGATGAGAGCAATGCTGACTGTCTTACGGAACTACGCAAGTTACCGAAGCACTGCCAGTTCGGAGCAGGACTGGCAGACACCTTGCGGGATAAGTTTGTCTGCGGGCTCCAAAGTGAAGGAACCCAGAAACGACTACTTTCGGAAAAGGACCTGACGCTAGAACAGGCTTTCAGTGTGGCAGTATCCTACAAAGCAGCAGCACGGGGAGCTGCGGAAATACAACAGAAACCACAGGAATACAGCGCTAACGAAATGGCGTATGGAGCAGAAAAGTGCTATCGCTGCGGCAGAACAACCCATGATCAGAAGGACTGCTGGGTTAAGGACAAAGTATGCAGGCAATGTGGGAAAATGGGACACATAGCAAGAGTCTGCAGGTCGGGAAAGAAAACCAACACTACAAGAACTACTAAGGAAAAGTACAAGAAAGTAAAGAAATTGACAGACAGTAGTTCGGAAGATCAGGAGAGTGATAAGGACTCCGGGAGCAGGAGACTAAGTTGTCTAAAGTTACACAACGTGATCGCAAAGGAGGATCACCAAACCATTTGGGTCACCCTCATGATAGCAGGGTCCCCAGTAAAGATGGAATTGGACACAGGATCAGCCCTAACTGTCATGAATCGACGAGACTATGAGCAGCTATTCTCACACATACCCTTGAAGGACACGTCCATTGTATTGAAGACATACACGGGGCAAAAAGTCTACCCCAGAGGAAAAATAAGGGTGCCAGTTGAATACAACGGCAAGGAAACACAGAAACTGTATCTATATATACTACCAGATGGAGGACCACCATTATTGGGACGTGAATGGATCCGAAAAATACAATTGGATTGGCATTCCATTCAGGCGCTAACTGTGACTGATAAAAAGGATGATGGCGTCACAGCTGGACGACTGTCAAAAATTCTAACTGACGCGAAAGAGGTGTTCCAACAAGGACTTGGGACTCTAAAAGGAGTAACGGCAATGATAAAAATCGAAGATAACGCAAACCCAAATTTTTTTTAAGCCCCTTATGCAATCCGCCCAGCCGTTGAAGCAGAGCTGGAGAGTCTGGAGCGTTCGGGTGTGCTGTCCAAGGTGGACTGGAGCAACTGGGCCACACCCATTGTTCCTGTAATGAAGAAATCATTGAGCAGCACGCCTGGGGAACCGAAGAAGGTTCGCATCTGTGGGGACTTCAAGGTAACTGTGAACCCAGTCCTGCACTCAGTACAATATCCACTTCCACGGATAGAAGATATTTTCGCCTCACTATCTGGAGGGAAACGCTTTACAAAGATTGATCTGGCCCAAGCGTATCTACAAATGGAGGTGGAAGAAGCGTCTAGGAAATACCTCACGATAAACACTCAAAAAGGCCTTTACCAGTACAATCGACTGGTACTCGGGGTAGCATCAGCCCCGGCTATTTGGCAGAGGGCGATGGAACAAGTCCTGCAAGGGATCCCGGGGACCCAGTGTTATTTGGACGACATCCTGGTTACGGGCGAAAATAACAGTGAACACCTTGCCAACCTGGAGCAGGTGCTCACGAGATTAAAGGAATATGGGCTACGAGCCAACCGCCCCAAATGCGAGTTCTTCAGGAGACAAATCTCGTATTGTGGCCACATGATTGATGAGGAAGGGTTGCATAAGTCGCCGGACAAGATTGAGGCTGTAGTCAAGGCTCCAGCACCGGAAAATGTGTCGCAACTGAGGTCGTTCCTCGGGTTGGTGAACTACTACCATAAGTTCTTGCCGAATTTATCTACAATTCTGCACCCACTGAACGCCCTACTGCAAACTGGAGTAACATGGAAATGGAGTGATGAGTGTAAACGTGCCTTTCAGAAATGTAAATGCCTAATTACTTCAAAAGAAGTATTGGCCCACTACAATCCAACACTACCGATTCGGTTAGCATATGATGCGTCTCCCTACGGCATCGGAGCGGTGCTGTCACACAAATTCCCTGACGGTTCAGAGAGGCCAATAGCCTTTGCGTCGCGCTCGTTAACCTCAGCCAAGCGTAACTACGCCCAGATTGACAGGGAGGCCCTCAGCCTGGTGTGGGGGCAGAAATTCACCCTACTGACTGATCATCAGCCCCTGGTCTCCATTTTTAACCCAAAGAAGGGCGTTCCAGTGATGACGGTGCAACGGCTGCAAAGATGGTCACTTTTTCTAAGGGCACATCAGTACGACATGGAGTACAAAGGTACGAAACAGCATGGAAACGCTGATGGGCTGTCGCGCCTACCGTTGCCTATGGTAGAGGAAGCACCTGCAGTGGACCCTGTTGAGATATTCCATGCGACCATAGTCGAATGTCTACCTGTTACAAACACAAGTATAGAGAAGGAAACCCGAAATGACCTGACACTCTCTCGGGTCTATGATTTGACGGTGAAGGGATGGCCAGCACATGGCGACTCACTGTTGCCAGCATTCTCGCCAAGGAGAGAACAGCTGTCAGTGTGCCGGGGGACCTTGATGTGTGGATCCCGAGTGGTAATTCCACCCAAGTTGAGAGATAGAGTGCTCAATGAGCTTCATGAGGGTCATCTGGGAGTGGTAAAAATGAAGAGCCTAGCCAGGGCGTTTGTGTGGTGGCCGGGAATCGATAAAGAAATCGAGGATATGACCAAGAGATGCACAGGATGCCAGAAGGTCCAAAACGCTCCACCGCAGGCCCCGCTACATCCATGGGAATGGCCCTCATCTCCATGGCAATGGGTACACATTGATTTTGCTGGTCCATTTATGGACTCAATGTTTCTAATCGCCATGGATGCCCACTCGAAATGGCCAGAGGTCATCAAAATGTCCTCCACCACCACGGAGAAAACTATTGCAGTCCTACGGACCATCTTCGCCAGGAATGGCTTGCCAGAACAGATTTGCTCCGACAATGGGCCACAGTTTGTGTCCGAGGATTTCCGGAGGTTTCTGAGGAATAATGGGGTGAAACATTACACATCTGCCCCATATCATCCAGCCACAAATGGATTGGCTGAGAGGTTTGTTCAGACCTTTAAAAAGGCAATAAAGGCGATGTATAACGACGACATACCACTACAACACAATGTAGATAATTTCTTGTTTGCTTACCGGAATGCGACACATGCAGTCACCAACCAAGCTCCAGCCATAATGTTCTTCAACTGAAGGCTAAGATGTCGCCTGGATTTGCTCAAACCAAACATAAGACGAGATGTTGAGGATAAGCAATTCCAGCACATCAATGAGAAGCCAACCAGGAGCTTCAAGATAGGGCAACCAGTCTTGGCCCGCGACTACCGAACAGAAAAATGGCAGCCAGGAACGATATGCACACAGCAGGGACCACTAATGTACACAGTGGACGTTGGAGAGAGCATCGTGAGACGCCATGCTGACCAGATTCTAGAGTCACAGGAACAAGCCAAACCTATACCACGAGCATGTGCACCTGGTAATGAACCCGAAGTACAGATTGCGTCTACCTCAGAAGCAGTGGTATTGGAAGCTGACGAACCAACCAATGACAATGAGCCAGAATCGACTCCGCCGCAAGAACAGGATACTTGAGAAAGGCGCTATCCAGTCAGGATCAGGAAGCCTCCTCAAAGACTGAACTTATAAATAATTATTTCAGTTGATGTATATAGTACAGGGAAAATTGTAATTGTAATTAGTTATTATTTAGTTGTTAAATGAATGTTATGTACTGTTTATCTAAAAGGGGAGGAATTGTTGTGTATGTACCTTTAAGAGATGAACTGATTTTATACTGCAGTACCGGCAGTGACCACACCTGTATAAAAAGCCCTAGCAGGCTTCTGTACTTCAGTCTTAAGTTACCCTCTGTTCAAGTAAATACCTGTTTTATTGTTCCCCTGCAGTCCATGTATTATTTATACTCGGACATTACAGTTAACATGCAGGTACAGCAAGCAATTAGGAAAGCAAATGGTATGTTGGCCTTTATTACAAGAGGATTTGAGTATAAGAGTAAAGATGTCTTACTGCAATTATATAGGGCCCTGGTGAGACCACACCTGGTGTATGGTGTGCAGCTTTGTTCTCCTTACCTAAGGAAGGATATACTTGCCATAGAGGGAGTGCAACGAAGGTTCACCAGACTGATTCCTGGGATGGGGGGATTGTCCTATGAGGAGAGATTGAGTAGACTAGGCCTATATTCTCTAGCGTTTAGAAGAATGAGAGGTGATCTAATTGAAATGTACAACATTCTTACAGGGCTTGACAGGGTAGATGCAGGGAGGATGTTTTCCCTGGCTGGGGAGTCTAGAACCAGGGGTCACAGTCTCAGAATATGGGGTCGGCCATTAGAATTGAGATGAGGAGGAATTTCTTCACTCAGAGGGTGGTGAATCTTTGGAATTCTCTACCCCAGAGGGCTGTGGAGGCTCAGTCATTGAGTATATTCAAGACAGAGATCAATAAATTTTTGGATATTAAGGGAATCAAGGGATATGGGGATAGTGCAGGAAAGTGGAGTTGAGGTAGAAGATCAGCCATGATCTTACTGAATGGCGGAGCAGGCTCAAGGAGCCTAATAGCTTATTCCTGCTCCTATTTCTTATGTTCCCTCATCTCTACCTTTGATGCTTTTGTCTCCAGGATAACCTTCACCATGTCCCATCCCAGTCATTCCCCTTGGTCTGGCCCCATCTTTGTTTCCTCAAATCCAAGGGATGTATACTTGAGTGTATCTAGTATGCAACTGGCTTAGCCATCTATCACCAGATCGAGCTGGACCATATCAAGCTCTACTAGGCTTCTGTCTCCTCTACCAGAACCACCCATTCTGGAAAGCAAACATAGCTTCAGTCACATTTTCTCTGCTCTCGACGGATTCCTTAAACCCCTCACCCCTCCTCCCTCACATTTAACAAGTGTGAGGACTTCATTGGTATTTTAGTATTCAAGATAGAGATAATCCATTCAACTGCCTTTGCTGCTTCCTGCTCTTCTCCTTGCCTATTAAGCCAAATCTCAGTGCTGTCCCCCCCACTCCCCAGCCCTGAACCCTCTTTTTTCTCTAGTTTCTCACTCATCTCCCCCCTGCCTTCTCCAAGTTCATCTCATGATTGACCTAGCTCCTGCTCCCCTGATCTCATTCGCACTAAACTCCTAATCACTCAATTTCCCTTCCTGGCCCCCATTTTAGCTGATATTGTAAATGGTTCCTGCTCCTCAGGCACTGATGCCCGACCGGTCAAAACACCCCACCTAAAAAAAATCTTCTTTGACCCCTCTGTCCTTGTACCATCGCAACTCCAAACGTCCTTTCCCCTCCAAGGTCCTTATATCACTCTCTACCCATATTCCCCTTCCCCCACCTAAACCTGCTTCTTTTCATATCCGCCCCTGGAAAAAACTCTCCCTCAAGTCCCATACCACTGCACTTTCTAATTCCCAACTACCTAGCCTTTGGCTTACAACAACAACAACTTGTATTTATATAGCACCTTTAACGTAGTAAAATGTCCTAAGGTGCTTCGCAGGAGTATTATAAGACAGAAATTTGACACCGAGCCACATAAGGAGAATTTAGGGCAGATGACCAAAAGCTTCGTCAAAGAGGTAGGTTTTAAGGAGCGTCTTAAAGGAGGAAAGAGAGGTAGAGAGATGGAGAGGTTTAGGGAGGAAATTCCAGAGCTTAGGGCCTAGGCAACAGAAGGCACGGCCACCAATGGTTGAGCGATTATCACAGAATCACAGAAACCCCACAGTGCAGATAGAGGCCATTTCGGCCCATCGAGCCTGCACCGACACATATCCCACCCGATCCCCGTAACCCCTACACCAACACATATCCCACCCTATCCCCGTAACCCCATGTATTTAATCCCCCTAACACTAAGGGTCAATTTATCATAGCCAATCAACCTAACTCGCACATCTTTGGACTGTGGGAGGAAACCGGAGCACCCGGAGGAAACCCACGCAAACACGGGGAGAATGTGCAAACTCCACACAGACAGTCGCCTGAGGCCAGATTCGAACCCGGGTCCCTGGCGCTGTGAGACAAGAGTGCTAACCACTATGCCACCGTGCTATAATCAGGGATGCTCAAGAGGGCAGAATTAGAAGAGTGCAGATATCTCGGGGACTTGGGAGGTGACAACACATTCAAGGACCTTGGAGAGGAAAGGGAGGTTGGAGATGGGGTGGTAGTTTGCAAGGATGGAGAGGTCAAGGGTTGTTTTTTTGAGGAGAGGGGTGATGAAAGCAAATTTGAAGGAGAGGGGGACAGTACCTGAGGAGGGAGAACTGTTAACAATGTCAGCTAACATGGGAGCCAGAAAAGGAAGTTGGGTAGTCAGCAGTTTGATGGAATAGGGTCGAGGGAGCAGGAAGTGATTCTCATAGACAAGATGATCTTGGAGAGATCATGAGGGGGAGCTTGGAGAGAAACTGGAGAAAGATGCGAGTTCAGGGCTAAGGCAGGGGGGAACCCTAGAGGAAGTTTGGCCCAGTGGGCTAGGGGAGGAACGGAAGTGGCAGAGGCAACTCAACGGATGGTCTCAATCTTAGAGACAAAGAAGTCCATGAGCTCTTCACACTTGTTGGAGGTGAGGGTGGAGGAGACAGGGGAGAGGGGTTTAAGAAGACGGCTAGCAATAGAGAATAGAAGCCAGGGTTTATCTTTGCATTCCAGAATGATTCTGGAATAGTGAGCAGTTTTAGTAGACGAGATCAGGAACCGATAATGCTTTATGTGGTCCAGCCAGATCTGGCGGTGAAAGGCTAAACCAGTTGTCCGCCATATCCGTTCAAGGGCTGTACTAGGGGGAACGACCAGGGTGAGAGAGGGTAATTGTTTTAATAGGGACTAGGGTATCAAAGGTGGTGGTGAAGGTGTGGTTCAGCAGATCGGTAGCTGCAGAAATGTCGTGGTGAATGGAGGGCCAAAGGTTGGACAGTTGGGATTTCGTAAGTGCAGTTGTAAGAGAGTTGGGAGAGAGTTTTTTCCAGGGGTGGACACAGAAGGAAGTAGGGTTGCAGGGGGGTTAGTGGAAGGGGGATGTGGGTGGAGAGTGATACGAGGAAGTGGTCAGAGATGGCCTTATCTGCGATTGATACGATGGGAGTAACGAGGCCACGAGAGATAGCAAGGTCAAGTGGGTGGCCGTCAATGTGGGTTCGGGCGTTTACATGGAGGGAGAAATTAAGGGAGGATAGGAGGGTAGTGAACTTGGAGCAGAGAGAGCATGATGAATTGAGGTGGAGGTTGAAATCACCGAGGATGAGAAGTTGCTCGGTGCTGATGGAGGAAAGCAATGCAGATATCTCAGTAATAACATTTTTATGGTACTTGGGTGGGCGGTAGAGAACGAGAATTTTAAATGAGAGGGGAGAGGCATGGAATAAGGTGAGATGCTCAAAGGAAGAGAAAGTGCCGGAGGAGTAGGTGGACAGATCAAGGTGTGGTTTGGTGATGAGAGCCACATCGTCACCACGGAGGTCTGGGCGAGGCAAGTGGTGGAAGTTATAGAAACATAGAAGATAGGAGCAGGAGTAGGCCATTCGGCCCCTCGAGCCTGTTCCGCCATTTAATGAGATCATGGCTGATCATCCAAATTCAGTACCCTGTCCTTGCTTTCTCCCCATATCCCTTGATCCCTTTAGCCATAAGAAATATATCTAACTCCTTCTTGAATATATTTAAAAAGTTGGCCTCAACTGCCTTCTGTGGTAGAGAATTCCACAGGTTCACCACTCTCTGGGTGAAGAAATTCCTCCTCATCTCAGTCCTAAATGGCTTACCCCTTATCCTTAGACTGTGACCGCTGGTTCTGGACTCCCCCGCCATCGGGAGCATCCTTCCTGCATCTAGTCTGTCTAGTCCTGTTAAAATTTTATAAGTTTCAATGAGATCCCCTCTCATTCTTCTAAACTCTAGCAAATATAAGCCTATTCAACCCAATCTCTCTTTATACGTCATTCCTGCCATCCCAGGTATCAGTCTGGTGAATCTTCGCTGCACTCCCTCCATGGCAAGAAAATCCTTCCTCAGATAAGGCAACCAAAACTACACACAATACTCAAGGTGTGGTCTCACCAAGGCCCTGTACAACTGCAGCAAGACATCCTTGCTCCTGTACTCGAATCCTCTCGCTATGAAGGCCAACATACCATTTGCCTTCTTAACCGCCTGCTGCACCTGCATGCTTACCTTCAGCGACTGGTGCACAAGGACACCCAGGTCTCGTTGCACTTCACCTTTTCCCAATCTATTGCCGTTCAGATAATAATCTGTTTTCCTTATTTTGCCACCAAAGTGGATAACCTCGCATTTATCCACATTATACTGCATCTGCCATGCCCAATCACCCAACCTGTCCAAATCATACTGAAGTTTCTCTGCATCCTCCTCACAGCACACACGCCCAACCAGCTTTGTGTCGTCTGCAAACTTGGAGATATTACATCTAGTTCCCTCGTCTAGATCATTAATATATATTGTGAATAGCTGGGGTCCTAGGACCGATCCCTGTGGTACCCCACTAGTCCCTGTCTGCCACTCGGAAAAAGACCCGTTTATTCCAACTCTTTGCTTCCCGTCTGCCAACCAGTTCTCTATCCAAGTCAGTACCTTACCCCCAATCCCATGTGCTTTAACTTTACACGCCAATCTCTTATGCGGGACCTTATCGAAAGCCTTCTGAAAGTCCAAATACACCACATCCACTGGTTCTCCCTTATCTATTCTACCAGTTACATCCTCAAAAAATTCCAGTAGATTAATCAAGCATGATTTACCTTTTGTAAATCCATGTTGACTTTGTCCGATCCTGTCACTGTTTTCCAAGTGCTCTGCTATTACATCTTTTATAATGGACTCTAGCATTTTCCCCACTACCGATGTCCCCATTTTCTCTCTACCACCTTTTTTAAATAGTGGGGTTACATTAGCTATCCTCCAATCCATGGGAGCTATTCCAGAGTCTATAGAATTTTGGAAGATGACCAGCAATGCATCTACTATTTCTAGGGCCACTTCTTTAAGTACCTTAGGATGTAGATTATCAGGCCCTGGGGATTTATCGGCCTTCAATCCCATCAATTTCCCTAACACCATTTCCCTACAAATACTGATTTCATTCAATTCCTCCCTCTCATTAGACCCTATGTTCCCCGACATCTCTGGGAGGTTATTTGTGTCCTCCTTTGTAAAGACAGAACCAAAGTATGTATTTAATTGGTCAGCCATTTCTTTGTTCCCCATTATAAATTTCCCTGATTCTGACTGCAAGGGACCTACGCTTGACTTTGTTGTGTCTGTGTGTTGATAGAGACACTGAAGACAGGAGTTGGTTTCATAGGTGTTTACTAAACAAAGTCTGGAGGGGAACTAACTGATACAACACAATATACAGGCTTATATAGCCCGAGTGGCCATTACCGGCATTACAGTACACATGGGGCTCTTAAAGGTACATACACTACAATTCCTCCCCTTTTAGCCAACCAGTACATAATATTTTAAGTAATTATTAATTACATGTTACAAGAAAAATAATCTACACATTGCTGCAGTTAATTAATTATAAGTCAGTCTCTCTGGAGGCTTCCTGACTCGGTCCGGTTAATGCCTCGGTGGTGTAGTAGTTTCTGGTGGTGTAGTAGGTTCTTTTGGCAAGGCTGATTCGGCTTGAATGCCAGTGTCGGGTTCATCGGGTTCCAGTATCACCAGATCGGAGGTAGATATGGGTATCTCTACTTCATCGTTAGGCGTATAGAGTTGTGGTGTAGGTTGTCCCTTTTCGGATGACTCTATGATTTGGTCAGCATGGCGCCTTATTATGCTTTCTCCGATGTCCACGGTATACATCAGCGGTCCTAGTCGTGTGCAGATAGTTCCAGGCTGCCATTTCTCGGTACGGTAGTCCCGGGCCAAAACTTGTTGACCTATCTGGAAGGATCTAGTTGGCCTTTCATTCATGCCTTGAAATTGCCAGTTCTCCATGTCCCTTCTGATGTTGGGCTTGATCAAATCCAGCCGGCATCTTAGGCTTCTATTGAAGAACATCATGGTGGGAGTTTGGTTTGTAACCATATATGTTGCATTCCTGTATGCGAACAAGAAGTTATCCACCTTGTGCTGAAGTTTTATGTCTTCATTACCCATGGCCTTTATGGCCTTCTTGAAGGTCTGGACAAACCTTTCAGCCAATCCATTGGTGGCGGGATGGTATGGGGCAGACGTGTAGTGCTTAACCCCATTGTTTTTTAAGAACTTCCTGAATTCTTCGGACACAAATTGCGGTCCATTATCAGAACAGATCTGTTCCGGCAGCCCATTCCTGGCAAATATGGTCCTTAATGCTGTGATGGTTTTTTCCGTGGTGGTGGAGGACATCTTTATTACCTCCGGCCACTTGGAGTGTGCATCAACCGCGATTAAGAGCATTGAGTCCATAAATGGACCAGCAAAGTCGATGTGTACCCTTTGCCAGGGAGATGAGGGCCACTCCCATGGATGTAGAGGGGCTTGGGGTGGAGCGTTTTGGACCTTCTGGCATCCTAGGCAGCTCTTGGTCATTTCTTCGATGTCTCCATCGATACCTGGCCACCATACAAACGCCCTGGCTAGGTTCTTCATTTTCACTCCACCCAGATGCCCCTCGTGAAGCTCCTTTAGAACTTTATCCTGGAGTTTGGGTGGAATCACCACTCTGGATCCACACATCAAGGTTCCTCGGCACACTGACAGCTGTTCTCTTCTTTGCGAGAATGCTGGCAACAGTGGTTCGCCATGTGCTGGCCATCCCTTCACTGTTAAATCGTAGACTCATGAGAGAGTCGGGTCATTTCTAGTTTCCCTTTCAATGGCAGAATTTGTTACTGGTAGACATTCGACTATGGTAGAGTGGAAAATCTCCACTGGGTCTACGGTAGGTGCTTCTTCTACCATTGGCAACGGTAGGCGCGATAACCCGTCAGCATTCCCATGCTGTTTTGATCCTTTGTATTCTATGTTGTATTGGTGTGCCCCTAGAAAAAGGGACCACCTCTGTAGCCTTTGCGCTGTCATAATGGGAACACCCTTTTTAGGGTTGAATATGGAGATGAGGGGTTGATGGTCAGTCAACAAGGTAAATTTTTGTCCGTGTAGGTAATGGTTGAATTTCTTCACTCCCCATACCAGGCTGAGTGCTTCCCTGTCGATTTGGGCATAGTTACGCTCAGCTGAGTTCAATGAGTGCGCAAAAGCTATCGGCCGTTCCGAGCCATCAGGGAATTTATGCGATAATACTCCTCCTACGCCGTAAGGGGATGCATTGCACACCAGTCTGATTGGCAGTGATGGGTTGTAATGAACCAAAACTTCTTTGGACGTGATTAAGTCTTTGCATTTATGGAAGGCACGTTTAAAGTCTTCGCTCCATTTCCAAATTACTCCTGTTTGTAGCAGTTCATTAAGAAGGTGTAGAAGAGTTGATAAGTTCGGTAAAAATTTATGATAGTAATTTATTAATCCCAGGAACGACCTTAATTGTGAAACATTTTCAGGTGCTGGGGCTTTTATGACCGCTTCAATATTTTCAGGTGACTTATGCAACCCTTCCTTATTAATTATGTGGCCACAATATGATATTTGATTTTGGAAAAATTCGCACTTGGGGCGATTTGCTCGTAGGCCCCGTTCTCTCAGCCTAGTGAGCACCTGCTCCAAATTGGCAAGGTGCTTGTTGTCGTTTTCTCCTGTTACAAGGATGTCGTCTAGGTAGCATTGAGTCCCCGGAATCCCTTGGAGGACTTGCTCCATAGCTCTTTGCCAGATAGCTGGAGCGGATGCTATTCCGAAAACCAGTCGTTTGTACTGGTACAGACCTTTGTGTGTATTTATCGTGAGATATTTTTTAGAGGCCTCTTCAACCTCCATCTGTAGATATGCCTGTGCCAAGTCAATTTTGGTGAAACGTTTCTCTCCGGATAGTGAGGCGAAAATATCTTCTATCCTCGGAAGAGGATACTGTACCGTGTGAAGGACCGGGTTTACAGTCACCTTGAAGTCTCCACAGATGCGAATTTTTCTCTGTTCTTCAGATTTATCATTATTCAATGCTTTCTTCATGACTGGAACGATGGGTGTTGCCCACTCGCTCCAATCTATTTTGGATAATACGCCTGCCTTTTCCAAATTCTCCAGCTCTGCCTCGACTGCTGGACGAATTGCGTATGGCATCGGTAGGGTATCAACAATTTCTTTAAAATTCTTGTCCTTTGGTTTGGCTGGAATGATTAAATTTCGTAACAACCCGTATGTCTTTGCACCCATTAGATTTAGCAGTACTGAAGCTTTTTTTTCATCTTCTATTCCATTTGTGGTGCAATATACCTCCACTCTTTCCACATATGTGGTCCAATCCTCTATCTCGTTATCAAAAGCATCAATATTGCCAGACTTAGGCATCCTAGAAATAAAATGGCGCTTCCCACGCTTTTCTTTCTTTTCTGCAGAAAAGATATGGCGCTTCCTGTGCTTCCCCGCCGCTGCTGCCGATAACAACGCTGTTTCCCGTGGTTTCCGTTCTTTTTATTTATTTATTTACAGTTGGAGACTCGTTCCCGCCGGACTCTCTCTCTAGGTCTGAACGCCGACCTGTTTGCAGCGCCGGCCGTCTCCCGAGTGCTCCCTCCCCGTCTGTTACTGCTTGCCTCCGCTTTCGCTGCTTGGCCTAGCTGTAGAGCCAGCCGCTGGAGCCCCAGCCTGACGCCCAGGAAGGATTATTGCAGTACCTGCCACCAGCTTGGCTAGCTGGTGAAACCACAGCTTTTTCTTTTTCTTGATTTGTTCAACTTTGGACGCCAGAGGAATCGATGTCCTTGAGGTGCTGCCGAATTGCAGGTAAGTCCGTTTCCAATTCATCGCCACTGTTGTGTCGGTATGTTGATAGAGACACTGAAGACAGGAGTTGGTTTCATAGGTGTTTACTAAACAAAGTCTGGAGGGGAACTAACTGATACAACACAATATACAGGCTTATATAGCCCGAGTGGCCATTACCGGCATTACAGTACACATGGGGCTCTTAAAGGCACATACACTACAGACTTCACCAATCTTTTTCTCTTCACATATCTATAGAAGCTTTTACAGTCAGTTTTTATGTTCCCTGCAAGCTTACTCTCATTCTATTTTCCCTCTCTTAATTAATCCCTTTGTCCTCCATTGTTGAATCCTAAACTGCTCCCAATCCTCAGTTTTGTTGCTTTTTCTGGCCAATTTATACGTCCTCTCCTTGGATCTTATGCTATCCCTAATTTCCCTTGTTAGCCACGATTGAGTCACCTTTTTTGTTTTATTTTTATGCCAAACAGGGATGAACAAATTTTGTAGTTCATCCATGCGACCTTTAAATGTTTGCCATTGCCTATCCACCGTCAACCCTTTAAGTAACATTCCCCAATCAATCCTACCCAACTCACGCCTCATACCATCATAGTTTCCTTTATTTAAATTCAGAACCCTAGTATCTGAGTCAACTACTTCACTCTCCATCTTAATGAAGAATTCTATCATATTATGATCGCTCCTCCCCAAGGGGCCTCGCACAACAAGATTGCTAATTAATCCTTTCTCGTTACATAATACCCAGTCTAAGATGGCCTGATCTCTAGTTGGTTCCTCGATATATTGGTCCAGGAAACCACCCCGTATACACTCTAGGAATTCCTCCTCCACAGTATTGTTACTAATTTGGTTAGCCCAATCTATATGTAGATTAAAGTCACCCATGATAACTGCTGTGCCCTTATTGCATGCGTCTCTTAATTTCCCATTTAATGCCATCCCCAACCTCAGCATTACTCTTTGGGGGTCTGTATACAACTCCCACTAACGTTTTCTGCCCCTTGGTATTTCTCAGCTCTACCCATACAGATTCCACATCATCAGAGCTAATATCCTTCTTTACTATTGTGTTAATCTCCCCTTTAACCAGCAATGCTACCCCACCTCCTTTTCCTTTTTGCCTCTCCTTCCTGAATATTGAATACCCATGGATGTTGAATTCCCAGCCTTGGTCACCCTGGAGCCATGTCTCCGTAATTCCAATTACATCATTATAGCCAGGCGGGAGGCTTCATTTAAGGGTAAGGTGTCATCACCCATCAGCCAGGTTTCCGTCAGGGCCATGTTGTCAAAGCAATCATCCACAATAAGAACATAAGAACATAACATAAGAAGTAGGAGCAGGAGTAGGCCATACGGCCCCTCGGGCCTGCTCCGTCATTCAATAGGATCATGGCTGATGCGAACCTAGACTCACGTCCACTTCCCTGCCCGCTCCCCATAACCCTTAATTTCCTTATCAGCTAGGAAACTGTCTATTTCCTTTTTAAATATATTTAATGTCGCAGCTTCCACAGCTCTCTTGAGGTAGCAAATTCCATAGATTTACTACCCTCTGAGTGAAGAAGTTTCTCCTCATCTCAGTTTTGAAATGGCAGCCCCTTATTCTAAGATTATGCCCCCTAGTTCTAGTCTCACCCATCAGTGGAAACATCCTCCCCGCATCCACCCGATCAAGCCCCCTCACAATCTTATATGTTTCGATAAGATCGCCTCTCATTCTTCTGAATTCCAATGAGTAGAGGCCCAACCTACTCAACCTTTCCTCATAAGTCAACCCCCTCATCTCTGGAATCAACCGAGTGAACCTTCTCTGAACTGCCTCGAGAGCAAGTATATCTTTTCTTAAATATGGAAACCAAAACTGTACGCAGTATTCCAGGTGTGGCCTCACCAGTACCTTGTATAACTGAAGCAAGACTTCCCTGCTTTTATACTCCATCCCCCTTGCAATAAAAGCCAAGATTCCATTGGCCTTCCTGATCACCTGCTGTACCTGCATACTAACCTTCTGTGTTTCATGTACCAGGACCCCCAGATCCCTTTGTACTGTAGCACTTTGCAGTTTCTTTCCATTTAGATAATAACTTGCTCTTTGATTTTTTCTGCCAAAGTGCATAACCTCACACTTTCCAACATTATATTGTATCTGCCAAATCTCTGCCCACTCACTTAGCCTGTCTTTGTCCTTTTGCAGGTTTTTTATGTCCTCCTCACTCACTGCTTTCCCTCCCATCTTTGTATCGCTCGTGGGAGTTGTATAAGCTCATGGATGGCAAGGGCCTTGTTCTCAAGTGAATGGACATTCTGGAGGGAGATGTGGAGAGGGTCAGTGATGGCTGACCCACTGCCAGCGTCCACAGGGTCAACGCTGGGAGGGGTGAGTTGGACGGGGAGGAGATTGGGAAGATTAGCCCCCAATGGGCGCGCTGGGCGGGATGGTCAGCAAGAGAGTAGGAGGGGACAGTTGGGGTTCCTGCTCATAAGGAGGCAGCGACGAGTGCCATGGTGAGCCTTTTGGAGGATGCCAAGAGAGGCACAGAGGGAAGCTGTAGGCTTATCTAAGAGGGAGTCAAGCCTGGGATGGTGGCAGGAGAGTAAGAACATCGAAGAGTACCGAAGGACTGGGGTAGGGATTTAGGAGGGCAGAGTATCCGAGAGGAGAGATGAAAGGAGGCATGATGACAGGAGAGAGCGGTCAGGGAGGGATAAAGAGAAAAGGAAAACGGGGAGAAAAAGTGGAAATAGAACTGAACGGCTCGGGTCCGGTGCGGCAGCCAAAGTGTGCACGCGAATGGACACAGGGAAAAACTCAGGTTACATAGGCCTGGTTATGCAGTAATTAATGGGATACATATTTCCTGGTAGTAGCAGGGAATTGGTTGGAGACAATAGTAGGAAGACCAGAGTTAAAGTTAGAGGTCCCATGGAGGGATATTGTTGAAATAGGTAGGATGGAATCGGCATGAAGCATCAACAAACTGTTGTCCAACTTCGGAGACAGGTGTAGCAGGCGAGTGAAGTCCGGAAGCTATTTGAAGGGTAGAGAATTGGAGGATGGAGGTTATCGCCATAGGAATGAGAATCAGTTGCGGTGCAGAAAGATGATGGTGAAATTGATGCAAGTTGGAGGTCACCGTAGATCAAAAGCGGCAGAGAAAATGTAAAACCACAAGCCAGCGACCAGCAAAGCTGAAAAACCAGTAGAACAAGTCACCGGACAGCAGTGAAACAGCAGCTGCTAGCCAGAAGCCAACAAAGCTTAAAAAAAACACAGTAGAACCAGCTCAGCAGAGAGACAGATGCTGTTTAAAAGTTATTTAGAAAATCTTTTAGCAGCAGAATCAGAGACACAGCAGATGAGTCTTACTGTGTAATCCAGTGCAGAAGCATACTGGTGTAATCCAGTGTAGTCCAAAGCAGAAATGTAGTCTAGACGTCCAGAGAAGTCCAGGAGTTCAGAAACTGATTTGGGAAAAGAATTCAGCAGCTTAAAACTTAAAGCGACTGAGTGGCACAGCAGAGTCACAGCAGCTGAGTCAAACAGTGTAGCCCAGTCCTGATGGCAGAGGAATCCAGGTGACCGGGGAGCCAAATTTCATCAGAGTTCCAGCAGTTGAAAAGAGAGCAGTGAAAACAGAGAACAAGCAGGGTTGGGGGATGGGCAGAGGACTCTGCACAGGTAGCTTTAAACTTGTAGTTTAAACTTGTAGTTTGGGATAAAATGCATCCACTATCAGAGCCAGGATATCTTAAGCAATGGAAGAAAGGAGATTGGGGGAAGAAAGGGCAAAGGATGGCAATGATGATCAAGGATACAGTTGCAGAGGAGACGAGCTCAGTAAGGAGCTGCCTGCCTAGGACCCATCTTGGAAGATCTAGCCTTCATGACAATTCTTCATGTCATCCCTGCAGCTACTGACTTACTAAATCACACCCTCTCCACCACCTTTGATGCCCTTGTCCCCACTAAAATCATTGCACTCTCTCAGCCTAGTCGTTCCCCTGGTATACCCCTCATCTCCGCATCCTTAAGTCCAAGGGACGCAGACTTGAACGTCTTTGGTGGACAACTGGTCTAATCATCCATCACAAGATTTGGCTAGATCATATAAAGCACTACCAGGTCCTTCTGCCCATCACTAAAACTGTCCACTATTCTAAGATCATCCAGGATTGCAAAAAGAATACCAGGCTTCTCTTCACCACAAACCGTCTTCTCAAACAACTCTCCCCTGCCTCCTCCTCCAACAATAAATGTGAGGAGCTCATGGACTTCTTTGTTAAAAAGATCGACAACATCCGTTCAACTGCTTCTGCTTTCAATTCCCTCCCTTCCCCATGCCCACCAGACCTTACTTCCTCTCTGTATTCCCCCTGTCCTAACTTTAAATTTGCATATTTCTCTAATTTCTCTCCTATCTCCCCTCTTGCCCCTTTAAAGCTCATCTTGTCAATGAGACCAACCTCCTGCTCTTTCGACCCTATTCCTATTAAATTGCTGACCACTCAACTTTCCTTCCTGGCTCCCATGTTAGCGGATATTGTTAACGGTTCTCTCTCAGGTATTGTCCCCCTTTTCTTCAAATCTGCCGTCATCTCTACTCTCCTCAAAAAAAAACCCTTGATCCTTCCATTCTTGCAAACTATCACCCCATCTCCAACCTCCCTTTCCTCTCCAAAGTTCTTGAACGTGTTGTCGCCTCCCAAATCCGTGCCCATCTTTCTCAGAACTTGTTTGAATCCCTCCAATCAGGCTTCTGCCCCGCCACCGTACCGAAACTGTTCTTACCAAGGTCACAAATGACATCTTAATTGACTGCGACAAAGGTAATCTATCCCTTCTCATCCTCCGGGACCTGTCTGCAGCCTCTGACATGGTTGACCACAAAATTCTGCTCCAACGCTTCTCCACCTCAAGCCATAACCATAGAATCACCTGCAATGGCATCTCTTCCCGATCCTGCACTGTCACCTCTGGTGTCCTCCAAGGATTTACCATTGGCACCCTCCTATTTCTCAACTACACACTGCCCCTCGGTGACATCATCCGGCAACACAACGTGAGTTTTCACATGTACGCTGATGATACCCAGCTCTACCTCTCCTCCACCTCTCTCGAACCCTCCACTGTCTCTCTACTATCAGACTGTTTTCCGACATCCAGCACTGAAGGAGTAGAAATTTCCTCCAATTAAAAATCGGGAAGACCGAAGCCATTGTCTTCGGTTCACGCCACAAATTCTATTCCCTTTCCACTGATTCAATCTCTCTCCCCAGCAACTGTCTAAGGCTGACCAAGTCTGTTCGCATATTTGATTATGAATTGAGCTTCCTACCTCATATCCATTCTATCACTAAGACCATCCATTTACACTTTCATAATATCACCCATCTCTGCGCTTACCTCAACTTACCTGCAGCCGAAATCCTCATCCATGCCTTTATCACCTCTAGGCTTGACTATTCCAATGCACTCCTGGCCAGTCTCCCTAGTTCTACCCTCCATAAACTTGAGGTCATCCAAAAACCTGTTGCCCGTGTGCTAACTCGCACGAAGTCCCACTCACCCATCTCCCCTGTGCTTGCTGACCTACATTGGCTCCCAGTTAAGCAACGCCTCGATTTTAAATTTCTCATCCTTGTTTTCAAATCCCTCCATGGCCTCGCCCCTTCTTAGCTCTGTAATCTCCTCCAGCCCTATAATTCCCCTAGACCTCTGTGCTCCGCCTAATCTGGCCTTTTGAACATCCCCGATTTTAAATGCTCCACCAGTGGCGGTTGTGCCTTCAGCTGCCAAGGTTCTAAGCTCTGGAATTCCTTCCCTAAATCTCCCCGCCTCTCCACTTTCCTTTCCTCCTTTAAGACGCTCCTTAAAACTTACCTCTTCGACCAAGCTTTTGGTCATCTGCCCTAACATCTCCTTATATGGCTTGGTGTCAAATTCTGGTTCTTTTTGATAATACTTCTGTGAAGCACCTTGGGACGTTTTATTACGTTAAAGGCGCTATTTAAATAGAAGTTGTTGTTGTCCTTGAACGTGTTGTCACCTCCCAGATCCATTCCCACCTCTCCTAATTGTAGTCAAAGCATATCTGGCCATGGCTTCTCTTTCTACCTCTACATAGACACCTCTGGAGTCTTCCAATTCATCCTTTACTCCCTCCTCTTCCTCATCTGTATGCTGCCAATTGGCGACATCTACCTCTCTGCTACCTCTCTCAACCCTTCCACTGTCTCTGTGCTATTAGACTGCCTGTCCAACATCTATATTGGATAAGCCATAACTTCCCCCAAGGAAACATTGGGAAGACTGATCATCTTCAACCCCCGACACAATCTCCGTATACCCTGATCACCGAATTCAACCCCCTCCCTGGCCACTGTTCCAGGCTGAACCAGACTGATCGCAAACTCAATGACCTGTTCACCCCTGAATGAAGCTTCAAACCCAATATTCTCCCCATCACTAAGACCACCTACTTCCACCTCTGTAATATTGCCCACCTTTGTCTCAACCTCATCCATCTCCTGCTGAAACCCTTCGTCATCTCTGGGCTCCATTACTCCTGGCCGGACACATCCTTCACCTTCCATAAATCTCATCCAAAGTTCTGCTGCCCATATCTCATCCCACACAAAGCCACACCCATCCAGCACACCCATCTTCGCTGATCAAGATTGGCTCCAGGTGCTCCAACACCTCAAATTTAAAAATTCTCATCCTTGTGTTCAACTTCCACCATGGCTACACCCTTCTGTATCTCAGTAACCTCCTCCAGCTCTTCAACACAGCTCTCACCCCGAGCTCTGAGTTCTTCTGACTCCGGCATCTTATGAATTACCCTTCCCTTCTCCCCGCCGCCGGCTGCCATGCTATCAGCTGCCCAGGTCCCACTCTCTGGGATTCCCTTCCAAACCCTTCTGCCTCTGCACCCTCTCCTCCTTTATGACCCTCCCAAAAACCCATCTCTTTGACCAATCTTTTGGTCATTCCTCCGAACATCTCTTTCTTTGTCTCGGTGTCTGATTGGCAGAAGGTGACAAGTGGTATTCCCCAGGGATCTGTACTGGGGCCTCAGCTTTTCACCATTTTTTTAATGATGGATGAAGGAATAGAAAACTGCATATCCAAGTTTGCAGACGACACTAAGTTAGGAAGCACCATAAGTTGTGTGTATGGGAGCAGGAAGTTGCAAAGGGACATAGACAGATTAAGTGAGTGAGCCAAACTATAGCTGTAATGTATTATCACGTGGTTTGTCACATGGTTTAGTATGAGCATGCTCAGTTCGCTCTGGCCTAGTAAAGTAGCTCCTGGACTAGCAACTCATTCTGTCTGTCCTTTATTTTCTCTACCCACATATATTACATTTTGGCAACGAGAATGGGAACCCAAAGCCATTTTTAGGGATCATGGAAGGACACAGTGTTCAACCTTCGAATGGAAAAGTTTATGGTGAATTTATGACACCTAAACTGAATTTTTTTGCTATGTTTTATTGTTAATGTTGATGCAGAATCGTCTTGTGCTTCGTTTTCATGTGTATGGATGCACATCAACAGCGGCGCTAATTCTCACAGGTACACAGGTAGCGTGCTGAGTCACTGTTCAACAGGATTGGGACAATCATGGCTGCGCCTATGGGATTCATTGGAAGCCTCGGCATATATGACCGAGCTCGCGAACCATTCAGCTCTTACATTGAGTGGATGGAGATGTTTTTTAAGGTCAATAACATTATTGAGACTGAAGGTGTAGATGAGAATGTTCAAGCTGAAAATAAAGTAATTCGTGAATGGAAAAAAGCAATTTTTCTAACAGAAATCGGGCCAGATGTCTACAGAATGTTGACAAACCTGCTCATGCCAGGGAAAGTGAAGGATGTGTTGTTTGAAGACATTGTCGAGAAACTCGAGGACCATTTCGACCCAAAGCCATTAGAAATAGCAGAGAGCTATAAGTTTGGTACCAGAAACCAAAAACAAAGTGAAATCATCAATGAGTACATTGTACCTCTTAAAAATCTGTCCTTGCATTGTAACTTCAGCACATTTTTGGATCGTGCATTGTGAGATAAGTTTGTGTGTGGACTGGTGGATGAGCGCACAAACCTAATGTTTGACATAGCATGCAAAATTGTCCTATCTATGGAGATGGCATCTAAGAATGCTAGGGAGCTCCGTCCAACTCAAGTGACTAGTGCAGCTGAGGTCTACAGTCACAAAGCTACCGCTGAACCTAAAGCTGTGAGACCAAGTCAAAAGCATGTCAGTGAGAGCAGTTCAGTGAATTGTTATCGCTGCAATGGAAATCACTCACCACAGACCTGCCAATACAGAAATGTGAAGTGTTTTCACTGCCAGAAGCAAGGCCATATTTCAACAGTTTGCAGAGCTAGATCGAAAGCAGGAAATAAGAACCATTCTAGTGTCAATGCAAAGCAGCAACAACAAAAGGGCGGAATTCACAATATTGAAGTGAATACACCTGATATTGGAGAACTAGGCATCTACAGTATCTATGCCACTACTGACAACGCTTTCAGTCATGAGAAAATCTTCCGTACAAAACTTTTGATCAATGATCAATAGATTGATATGTGTATCGACATGGCAGCAGACTGCTCTATCATGAGTTAGGACACATAAGTTTAATCAAATACCACTTACAAAGAGTACCATAGAGTTAAAACCCTACTCCGGAGAAATCCTAGAATCATGTGGACAAATGGAATGTACAGTTCAACACAATGGCAGTCAATAAAGCTGTCTATTATTGTAGCGAGCTACAACAACAGGCCAACCCTCATAGGCAAAGATAGGTTGAGAAAGTTGAAACTGGACTGGAAAAACATCTTCAGTGTAGATGCTTCAAAGAAGCGACTCGCACAATGCTGAACAAGTATAAAAGTATGTTCTTAGACAGTTATGAGGGCATCACTGGGTATGACACGCATATCCGCATCAAGTCCAACACAAAGCCTGTCTTTTGTAAGGCAAGGCTGGCCCCCTATGCATTGAAAAGTCAGGTTGTGGAAGAGCTAGAGTAACTGAGAGAGAACGGAGTACTAGTAAAAACTGACAAAAGTGAATGGGCTACCCCGATTTTGGTTGTGCCCAAAGCAGACAAAACTGTGAGCTTGTGTGGTGACTACAAAATTACTATCAACCAAGCAGTTGACGATGAGCAGTACCCGTTACCTACATCACAAGATTTGTATGCAGCATTCTCTGGATCAAAGGTTTTCTCCAAGCTTGACCTGTCACATGCTTATGCTCAGCTGAATGTTGACAAAGAGAGTCAACAGTATCTCACTATCAACACACACAAGGGACTGTACTTACTGTACTTATACAGCAAGCTGCTGTATGATGTAAAGTCCTTTCCCAAAATCTTCCAAGCTACAATGGATAAGATTTTGCAAGGATTTCCAAATTGCTTATGCAATCAAGATGATGTGCTGATTGCAACAAGCAGCGAGAAAGAAAATCTAGAAGTGTTAAATTTAGTGCTTCAAAGGTTGAATTCCCACAATATAAAATTGAAATGGAGCAAATGTGCTTTTGTGCAGCCCGAGGTTGTGTACCTTGGTCTGAAAGTTGATGCAAATGGATTGCAACAAGTTAAGGAAAAGGTTGATGCTGTCATCAATGCTCCAAAGCCACAGAACGTGTCTGAGTTAAGATCTTTCCTTGGAATGGTCCAGTACTATGCACGTTTCTTACTTGAGTTAGCGACCATGTTAGCTCCATTGCACGAGCTCAAGAAGGATGTCCAGTGGAAGTGGACAAAAGCGCAACTGGAAGCTTACGATGCTTGTAAGAGAAGTCTCTCTAGCAATGCTTTACTTGTGTACTATGACACAGTGCATGAGCTTAACTTAGCGTGTGATGCTTCTAGCTATGGTGTGGGAGCTGTCATAGGCACGTAATGGATGACGGCAAGAGAAACCAATCGCGTTCACATCGTGAACCCTCACAAAGAGCGAAATAAATTATGCGCAAATTGAAAAGGAAGCACTCGCCATAGTGTTTGGAATCAAGAAATTCCAACAGTTCCTGATCGGCAGAAACTTTATCCTGATAACCGATCACAAACTGCTCCTAGCAATATTGGGGCCCAAATCTGCCATCCCTGCAATGGCCGCATCAAGAATGCAACGTTGGGCAGTGTTGTTGTCACAATATGACTACACGATTGAATATCGCACTTCAAAGGAAAAAGCAATCGCAGATGCCTTGTCCAGGTTGCCACATGAAGACTCATGTGTTGGGAGTGAAGGTGAGATTTTCACGCTAGGTGCAGTTGACAAAGACTTTCTCGTGAATGCAATTGAGATTGCAAATGAGACTCAAAAAGACTCGGTACTGAAAAGAGTGCATGAAAACACCTTGAATGGATGGACTGATCAGTGTCTGGACACAGAGTTGAAACCATTCCATAACTGTCGTACTGAATTGTCTTGTGAGCAAGGTTGTAAACAATTCAGTATGACGGAGTGGTGGTACCTACTTCTTTGCGAGATAGAATTCTGGCCGAACTTTATACTGAACATACAGGGATCATCGGTATAAAATCAATTGCAAGAAGTTTTGTTTACTGGCCTGGATTGGACAGTGATCTTGAATCACTTGTCAGCAAATGCAGTGTTTGCCAAAATTACAGAAACAAATCACCCAAAACTCCACTAGAACCCTGGTCATGGCCAAGTAGACCATTTCAGAGAGTACATGTAGACTTCTGTGAGAAAGTAAAAGGATTATTTCCTGGTACTTGTAGATAGTCACTCAAAGTGGATTGAAGTGAAACACATGGGTTCAAATACTACAACTGAATGTACCATAGAGGAGTTGAAGTCTATCTTTGCATGTCATGGCTTACCTGAAGAGCTTGTTTCTGACAATGGCCCTCAGTTCCATTCTGCTCTATTCCAAGAGTTCATGAAATGGAACTATATCAAACACACTCTCGTTCCACTATATCATCCAGCTTCAAACGGAACAGCCAAAAGGTCAGTCAGAATAGTAAAAAAAGCTCTCAAAAAGCAAGTGTTGCAGGGTTGTTTGGGACTCAGCATGAAGCAACGTTTGGCAAATTTCTTGCTGAAGTACAGAACTACTCCACACACTACAACTGGATATACCCCAGCAGAACTCTTGATAAAGAGATTGAGAACACGATCGAGTCTTGTTCAACCAAATTTGATCTCAAGAGTTGAACAGAAACAGTTGAGTCAGAAACGTTATTATGACAGCAATCGGAAAGAACGCAGTTTCAGACAAAACAAGTGTGTTCGCGTTCTCAGTCCCCCTGGCAAGTCGAGTTCACACAAGTGGGATATAGGAACCGTGGTAGAGGTTGTGGGAACCAAGAGATATTTGGTTGAGATTGGTGACAACATCCAAAGTGTTCATGTAGATCAAATGATCTCTGCTAGAGATGAACCAAGACGTGATCTTGAACCACTTGATCATGATCACATACATGAGTTTGACTCCGTTCAGACTTCAGAAACTGAAGTACCAGGTTCAAACAAATCTGAAATAGAAACAGGATCATCGTTGAGTTCAGAACCAGAACAAAACAGCCCGAAAATTGGTTCAACACCAAAACCTTTTGTAAGTAGATCAGGAAGGCTCCGCAAACCTGTTATTAAATTGGATTTGTAGTTCATTTGTAGCATTTGTAGTTGATTTAAAAAAAAGCCACGATACAAAGATGGGAGGGAAAGCAGTGAGTGAGGAGGACATAAAAAACCTGCAAAAGGACATAGACAGGCTAAGTGAGTGGGCAGAAATTTGGCAGATGGAATATAATGTTGGAAAGTGTGAGGTTATGCACTTTGGCAGAAAAAATCAAAGAGCAAGTTATTATCTAAATGGAAAGAAACTGCAAAGTGCTACAGTACAAAGGGATCTGGGGGTCCTGGTGCACGAAACACAGAAGGTTAGTATGCAGGTACAGCAGGTGATCAGGAAGGTCAATGGAATCTTGGCTTTTATTGCAAGGGGGATGGAGTATAAAAGCAGGGAAGTCTTGCTTCTGTTATACAGGGTACTGGTGAGGCCACACCTGGAATACTGCGTACAGTTTTGGTTTCCATATTTAAGAAAAGATATATGTGGTAAACCACTGTATTGTATATTGCCACCTCTGGGTGGCGCTGTGTATGGAGGCATGCCTCAGCTGACTCCACCCACCACTGTGTGGGTTTCGTTCAGACTTGTTCAGTCACTCACGAAGAAGCATGGTCTCTTCTTAGCTAATAAAAGCCTTATTCATCTCTTCTTTCGACTCATCATCTCTTCTTCGACTCATCACCTTTTATGAAGTAATGGATAAGCGTATCAATTTTATTAGCTAAAGGTTAAATGGCGACACCTGAGGAGCAACAACAGCAACGGATACAGCAGACATTGCTGAGAGCCCTCAGACCACCACGCCTGGACCTCGACCCTCAAGATGTGGGTGCATCAGCCAAGTTTGAACACTGGCTGAGCTGCTTTGAATCCTTCCTCGCAATCTCACAGGTTACAGAGGAGGATCACAAACTGAAAATTTTGACCGCCCAGGTGAGCCATCAAGTATATATGCTAATCCGGGACTCTAATACGTACGTGGCGGCCCTCGAGCTACTAAAAGGGCAATATACGCGCCCAGTGAACACAATTTACGCCCGACACCTCTTGGGATCCCGCAGGCAGCAACCGGGAGAATCGGTAGGGGCATTTGCACGGGCGCTACTGGCACTCTGCAGAGACTGCGATTGTAAAGCGGTAACGGCTGTGGAGCACGCGCAGGGACTCGCCTGTGATGCCTTCGTCAGGGGCCTCCAGTCAGACCACACCCGGCAGAGACTGCTAGAAAGCAAGGAACCCGACCTGAAGACGGCCATTGCCCTTGCGCTCTCGTTAGAGGAGGCCCACCGAAACCTCGAGGCATACCCCCGTAACGGCGCCGAGACATGGCAATCGAAACCGTGGGACACGGGACCGCCGCCCCCGGCACCAACCGCTGCAGCGACCCAACCGAGACAGCAGCCTCCGGTAAGAACTGCTTCGATGCCCAGTAACCAGGCCCAAAAATGCTATTTCTGTGGCCAGTTAAAACATCCCAGAGCGCACTGCCCAGCTAAGACAGCTACCTGCTCGGGCTGCGGGAAGAAAGGCCATTACGCTAACGCCTGCAAGGGGAAGCCAGCCAGCAGCGCAGCGTGCGGGCCGTGGGAGCAGCCATCTTATCCGCCATTTTGTGTACCCCCGGCCGCATGGCATCCGCCGCCATCGTATCCAACGCACTCAACCGCCATTTTGTCACCGGAACCGACCACCGTCTCGGCGGATGACTATAGTGACTCACTAAGCCACATACTGGCCTCCGTGACGCTGGATCAAGGCCACCCTCACCATCTATCCAGCTCCATGATGGATATCGCGGTAAACGGCCGCGCCACCAGTTGCCTGATCGACAGCGGGAGCACAGAGAGTTTCGTCCACCCCGACACGGTACGTAGCCACTCCCTCACGATTCTGCCAACGCACCATCGCATTTCTATGGCGTCCAAGTCCCAGTCAATGGACATCAGCGGCTACTGTGTGGTGACCCTGTCAGTAGGGGGCACTGAATATCAAAAATTTAAACTGCTAGTCCTGCCCCGTCTTTGCGCTGCCGTCCTGCTAGGGTTGGATTTTCAGTGCCACCTTAAGAGTGTCACACTAGCATACGGTGGACCCCTCCCCCCACTCACAGTCTGCAACCAACAACTTTTAAATCGCCCGCTGCAAACCACCTGCAGCCTTTCCACATTAAAAGTCCCCCCCCCTCCCCTGTTCGCTAACCTCACCCGCGACTGTAAACCCATCGCTACCAAAAGCAGGCGGTACAGTGCCGGGGACAGAGCTTTTATCAGCTCTGAGGTGGAGCGGCTCTTGAAGGAGGGCATTATCGAAGGTAGCACTAGCCCCTGGCGAGCCCAGGTTGTAGTCGTTAAAACCACTGCAAAACGCCGCATGGTAATCGACTACAGCCAAACCATAAACCGGTACACCCAGCTGGACGCGTACCCCCTCCCTCGCATATCTGATATGGTCAATCAGATTGCGCAATACAAAGTATTCTCCACCATCGACCTTAAGTCAGCGTACCACCAGCTGCCCATCCGCCATGAGGACCGCCAGTATACTGCCTTCGAGGCAAACGGCCGCCTCTACCACTTCCTTAGGGTCCCCTTCGGCGTCACCAACGGGGTTTCGGTCTTCCAAAGGGAGATGGACCGAATGGTTGACCAGAACGCGCTGCGGGCAACCTTCCCCTATTTGGATAACGTCACCATCTGCGGCCACGACCAGCAGGACCACGACGTTAATCTAGCAAATTTCCTCCGTACGGCCCAACGGCTGAACCTAACGTACAATAAGGAAAAATGTATGTTTCACACCAAGCGCCTGGCCATCCTCGGCTGCGTGGTGGAGAACGGAGTCATCGGGCCCGACCCCGACAGAATGCGCCCCCTAATGGAGCTACCCCTTCCCCACTGCCAAAAAGCACTGAAGAGATGCCTGGGGTTTTTCTCCTACTATGCCCAGTGGGTGCCCCTCTATGCAGACAAAGCCAGGCCCCTCATCAAAGCCACCTCCTTCCCCCTGACACCAGAGGCGTGTGCAGCCTTCACTCTTATCAAGAACGATATCGCGAAGGCCGCAATGCACGCGGTGGATGAGTCCATCCCCTTCCAAGTGGAGAGCGATGCCTCCGACTTCGCCCTAGCCGCGACCCTTAACCAGGCGGGCAGACCCGTGGCCTTTTTCTCAAGGACCCTCCAGGGCCCCGAGACGAGACACTCCTCCGTCGAAAAGGAGGCCCAGGCTATTGTAGAAGCGGTGCGTCACTGGAGGCATTACCTGGCCGGGAAACGATTTACCCTGCTCACTGACCAGCGTTCAGTAGCTTTTATGTTTAATAATAAGCAGAGGGGTAAAATCAAGAACGACAAGATCTTGAGGTGGAGAATCGAACTCTCCACCTACAATTATGATATCTTGTATCGGCCAGGGAAACTCAATGAGCCCCCAGATGCCCTATCACGTGGTACATGCGCCAACGCGCAGAGTGATAGGCTGCAGTCCCTCCACAATGACCTCTGCCACCCGGGGGTCACCAGGT
This sequence comes from Somniosus microcephalus, assembly GCF_052327205.1. Classification (NCBI taxonomy): domain Eukaryota; kingdom Metazoa; phylum Chordata; class Chondrichthyes; order Squaliformes; family Somniosidae; genus Somniosus; species Somniosus microcephalus. Next base: position 168,383,045 of record NC_140996.1, on the reverse strand, counting down.
TTTTCCATTTTATCAAATCCCGTAACCTGCCCTACTCCATCGAGGAGGTCAGGACCATGACCAAGAGCTGCCAAATCTGCGCCGAGTGCAAACCGCACTTCTATAGGCCGGACAGAGCAAGCCTGATCAAGGCCACCCGCCCCTTCGAACGCCTGAGCGTCGATTTTAAAGGGCCCCTCCCCTCCGCTGACCGCAATGTGTACTTCCTCAACATAGTTGATGAGTACTCCCGTTTCCCCTTTGCCATCCCTTGCCCAGACATGACCAGTACCACGGTCATCAAGTGTCTGAATGACATCTTCGCTCTGTTCGGGTTCCCCAGCTATATACATAGCGACAGGGGCTCATCGTTCATGAGCGACGAACTTCGGCAGTACCTGCTAACAAGAGGTATCGCCACGAGCAGGACCACCAGTTACAACCCCCGGGGGAACGGCCAGGTGGAAAGGGAGAACGCGACGGTTTGGAAGGCAGTCCTCTTAGCACTAAAATCTAAGGGCCTTCCGACCTCCCGCTGGCAGGAGGTCCTCCCTGCAGCGCTTCACTCCATTCGGTCACTGCTTTGTACTGCCACTAATGCGACCCCTCATGAGAAAATGTTCGTTTTCCCCCGGAAGTCTACATCGGGAACCTCGCTACCGGCATGGTTGACTTCTCCTGGGCCCGTCCTACTGCGGAGGCACGTGAGGACGCATAAAACGGACCCCCTGGTCGAGCGGGTGCACCTCCTACACGCCAACCCCCAGTATGCCTGGGTGACATACCCAGACGGGCGGGAGGACACGGTCTCCATACGAGATCTCGCACCCTCGGGTACCCCTGAATTACCACCGTTATCCCCCTTACCACCGTTATCCCCCTTACCACTGTTATCCCCCACCACCCCTCCCAACCCAACCCCTGCAGACGGCATGCCAAAGCCCCAGGAATCTTCGCCAACCACCCAGACACCAGACCCGACGTCGGATGCTGCAACACCACCGCCGCCACCACGACGATCAGGACGTCAGACAAGGCCTCCTGATAGACTTAACTTGTAGTACCCTTCACCCCGCCGGACTTCACATTAAACAAGGGGTGAATGTGGTAAACCACTGTATTGTATATTGCCACCTCTGGGTGGCGCTGTGTATGGAGGCATGCCTCAGCTGACTCCACCCACCACTGTGTGGGTTTCGTTCAGACTTGTTCAGTCACTCACGAAGAAGCATGGTCTCTTCTTAGCTAATAAAAGCCTTATTCATCTCTTCTTTCGACTCATCATCTCTTCTTCGACTCATCACCTTTTATGAAGTAATTGATAAGCGTATCAATATACTTGCTCTCGAGGCAGTTCAGAGAAGGTTCACTCGGTTGATTCTGGAGATGAGGGGGTTGACTTATGAGGAAAGGTTGAGTAGGTTTGGCCTCTACTCATTGGAATTCAGAAGAATGAGAGGCGATCTTATCGAAACATATAAGATTGTGAGGGGGCTTGATCGGGTGGATGCGGGGAGGATGTTTCCACTGATGGGTGAGACTAGAACTAGGGGGCATAATCTTAGAATAAGGGGCTGCCATTTCAAAAACTGAGATGAGGAGAAACTTCTTCACTCAGAGGGTAGCAAATCTATGGAATTTGCTACCTCAGAGAGTTGTGGAAGCTGCGACATTAAATAAATTTAAAATGGAGATAGACAGTTTCCTAGCTGATAAGGGAATTAGGGGTTACAGGGAGCGGGCAGGGAAGTGGACGTGAGTCTAGGTTCGGATCAGCCATGATCCTATTGAATGGCGGAGCAGGCCCGAGGGGCCGTATGGCCTACTCCTGCTTCTTATGTTCTTATGAGTTTTTGTTATGTGGTACATGTAATGCTGGGAAAAGTGGAACCATAGTTTTGTTGGATTTGAGAGGGGAATATGTGCATTTTTTTAAGTGGCAAGCAGAGTAATGTATTATCACATGGTTTGTCACATGGTTTAGTATGAGCATGCTCTGTTTGCTCTGGCCTAGTAAACTAGCTCCTGGAGTATCAACTCATTCTGTCTCTGTCCTTCATTTGTTCTACCCTTCTTCTCTTCTTATTACAATAGCAGATGGGGTTCAATGTGGGGAAGTGCGAAGCTATAAACTTTGGATCTGAGAAAGATAAAATCAGAATTATTTTTAATGGTGAGAGATTGGGAGGAATTGTGGAGGAGCAAAGGGTTTTAGGCGTCCATGTATACAAATCATTGAAAGCTGGTGCACAGGTACAAAAAGTAATCAGAAAGTCTATTGAAAAGATGGCCTTTAGTTTGAGGGGGTTGTAATTCAAAAGTGAGGAAGTGATGCCTCAGTTGTACAGAGCCTTGGTCAGACCCCATCTGGAGCACTGTGTTCAGTTCTGAGCACGAATCTCAGGAAGAATATATTGGCCTTGGAAGGGGCATAACATCGATTCACCAGAATTATGCCAGGGCTTAAAGAGTTAAATTCTGATGCTAGGTTGCATAAAACTTGGCTTGTATCCCCTTGAGTTTAGAAGCTAGAGAGATGATCTAATCAAGGTCTTTAAAATTATACAAGGAATCGATAGGGGTAGATTCAGAGAAAGGATTTCCTCTGGTGGGAGAATCCAGAACAAGAGGGCATAATTTTAACATTGGAGCTAAGACATTTAGGAGTGAAATCAGGAAGCACTTTTTCACACAAAGAGTAGTGGAAATCTGGAATTCTCTCCCCCAAAAGAGTGTGGATGCTGGGTCAATTGAAATTTTCAAGACTGAGATAGATTTTTGTTAGGTATGGCTATCAAGGATTATGGAACAAAGGCAAGTAAATGGAGTTGAGATGCAGATCAACCATGATCTAATTGAATTCCTTTGCAATCTATTTGGGAAATCTGCATTCTCCACACATAAAGCAGAGGAAAAAGGGGCAGAGGCCCATAACACCAGTCTTCAATCCCTATTGCACTGCCAGGGATTCCTAGGATTTCCCCATGACTGGAAACTGGGCCTAATCTTGTAGTGGGGTTGGCAGCTTAAGAAGGCATGTTTCTGTTCTCCCACCTCATTTTCTGGAGGATCCGCTTGTTGGTTAGCCTAAAGGAAGGGAACCTGTCAAAAGCTGGCAAGATGGCCTGCCCTCAGACTCCTGGAGATCCACAGGGTCCTGGCTGACGACATGGAGGCCAGGTGAAATTCATCAGTTAATCCCTCCTCCCCAGGATGATTTCCAGCACAGGGTCTCCTGGCTGCTGATCTTCATCAGCAACCAGAAGGCCTGGATCTCAAAGACCTGGAGCGTAGCTCTAGATCTGAGAGCCCTGTAGTTGGATTCAGGTTTCATGCCCAATGAGTTGCAAGGCCTAGCCAGGGGCAGGCTGGTGTCTGGGTTTTTTTTGGGCCATGCAAATAGCTGGGAGGAAAAATGTGGGCAGTTGTCACCCTCAGGTGTTATGCACCTCAGTTATGCTGTGCCTGTTGGGACTCCATCAGGGGGCCCATAGAAAAATCTTCAGTAATAGCTCCTATTGAAGATCAACCACCAGCACAGTGTGGGGGACAGAATAGCTTCCTTCTGTGTTGTAATCTCTATGATTCTTTAGCTTTTCTTATTGTTGGAAGCATTCTATTGAAATTTGTATGACTTCAGTATTTGGCAAGTAACAAAAAAGGGGGTGTCTTTTCCCTTACTATGCCATCTCAGAATCACAGCCACTGTAACAAAGAAATAAGTAAATCATTACTGCACAACTGACTAGTGTTTCATCCAAGTCTTTAGTGGAGTGGGTGGTTGATACAGTTGGAACCATATAAAGGATCCCCAGTATTTCAGTGAATTTATCCAATGAATAGCAGCTAAATAGAGCAGGCTACCCATCATAACTTAGCAAGGAGTCAAGTTCTTCATGACAGGAGGGGAGGCGATAACATCAGCAAAGAAAGTTGGTGAGGAAAAAAGTCTCCCAATTAAAAGACATTGGCCTAGAAATTCGGGGGTTTAGCGCCACCCGCTACCGCCAGCTTCCAGCGAAAAAATAGCAGCCGTCGCATTATCGTCAGCTGGCGGCGGATCCCACGGGCGTCGTCATTTTCGGCAGGTCAGCAGTGCTGTTGTTGCCTACGATTACCGAAAGTATTTTAATGAGTTGGAGCATGACGTCAATCGGCGTGCAACGCTGAGTTGACGCCCGCTCATTCATTTCGGATTTCGCCACTCCTATTGCTGCCCACTCTAAAGTATGCCAGTGCGTGCAGGCGCTAAAAGCGTTTCAGCAGCGTTAGTGGTCACGAGGAGTCTGGCAGGACTTGACAGATTGTATACGAGGATGGAGGCTGACAAGTGGAAAACACTTCAGATGGATGGCGGTACATCAAATGCCTCCTTTGCCAAGGTCCTTCTTTTATACTTTCATTTTTTGCCCATCAGTGATTGCATTTTCTGGCAGCTTTCCGGGAGGCTTACAGTGTTTGTGGGTCAGTAAATCAATGGGTGAATTCTATTGCAACGTTTGAAGATGATCTCTGAAGATCTCTTTTATTTTTATGATATCATCACCAGAACGTCACCCCCTAGCAAACCTGGACTCAACCGCTTAAGATTTTAAGAAATTATAAATAATTTATTCAAAATTCCATAACCAATTATTTATCAAATAATTATTTTGTGTCACGTATGCAAGACCCACTAAAAGCTGGCATGATGACTACACACTTAAACACTTCCAAGAGTAACCATTGGGGAAAGATTCGTGTTACAGTGAACGCAGATGCATTCATTTCATGAACTATTAAAAAATCAGCAAACATCGGGAGGTAGGGAATATTTTGTAGCAAGTACGGCAACTGTTCCGTACATGGCCTACAGGGTCGCTCCTTTCTTCCCCGTTCACCTCCACGGCAAGCGGGAGACAGACGCGACCTTCGGCCTCCTGCTGAGCTTGACGCTGGAAAGAACGCGTTACATCAGAAAATCAACACCACGCTGACGTTAACGAGCAGGCAATACCAAAACACCAGCTCTCTCGGCCGGCAGCCATTATCCTTGGCTGCCGCAGTTACTGCCGGTTTCCAGTGTTCTCGAATTTCTAGGCCACATGTCAATATTATAAAAGAAAATGGTGTGCAGTACTGACATTCTGCCACTAGGCGCCACTAACACAGAGCAAAATCTCCATTCTCTGCCATACTGGAATTTGTCAGATTATCGAGTGTCTCCAGGTTTTGGTCTTCTATGTATGGTACAGCCATATCACAGTCATGGGAATAGGGGGAAAAAAATGGCGGCGCGCATGGACGCAGCGGCTTTGTCTCTCCCAAGACTGAGCGTTTTTACCCTCTTTCTGAGTCTCTTCTGGACTCTGCAAATATGGGAATTGAGGGCAGACCTACTGTACAGCCAGCAGACGCTCCTCGATATCGGGGCCAACTGCGTGCGGCTCACACTCGGCGCTGTCGATCTGCCTCCCGACATCGCCTGATCCCCGGGTCCAGCGTGGCGTCCTTCCCCAGCCGGAAGTCGACGCAGACAACGCAAGCAGAAGCGGGGCAAGAGGGCCGGAATCCAAAATAGGCTGAAGAGGGCCCCACACAAACCCTCCCAAGTATTTTCCTGGCCAACGTCAGGTCACTGGAAAATAAAATGGATGAGATCAAACTTGATCTCTCCTCACAGAAAAGGACAAAGGAATGCTGTGCCATGATCTTCACAGAGACCTGGTTGAACAACGGCATCCCTGACACCACCATCCAGCTAGAAGGACGCACGGTCTTCCGCGCCGACAGAACTGCAGACTCCGGTAAGAGCAAGGGAGGCGGTTTGTGCATTTACACTAACAATGCCTGGTGCACTAACACGGACATAATCGATCGATCCTGTTCGGCTGATTTGGAATTCCTCATGGTAAGGTGCAGACCCTTCTACCTGCCTCGAGAACTCACGGCTGTTATCATCACTGCGGTCTACATCCCACCACACGCTAATGCCAAACTAGCACTGAAGGACCTCTACAGGGCCATCAGCGAACAACAAACTGCGCACCCAGACGGAGCTTTTATCGTCGCGGGGGACATCAATAACATAAACCTAAAATCTGTACTCCTGAAATTCCACCAGAATGTTTCCTGCCCCACAAGAGGGGAGAACACACTGGATCAAGTCTACACGAGCATTGTAGATGCTTATAAAGCCATTCCCTGCCCCCACCTTGGGAAGTCTGACCACCTCTCCCTGCTTCTAGCCCCGGCATACAAACCGCTCATCAAAAGAGTGAAAACATCAGTGAGATCAGTGAAAGTATGGCCAGAGGGGGCAGTCTCGGAGCTTCAGGATTGCTTCGAATGCACTGATTGGAGCATGTTTGCCCATAATGACATCGAGGAATACGCATCCACAGTGCTATTCTACATTAACAGTTGCGTCGAGGTTGTCACGACCCATAAAAATATCAGGACATACCCCAACCAGAAACCCTGGATGAACGGGGAGGTCCGCTCGCTGTTGAAAGCACGCGACGCAGCATTTAAATCTGGCGACGCGGCGGCTTACAGTGCAGCTAGGACCAACCTAAAAAAGGGTATCAGGACTGCCAAAAGGAAACAGACACTGCGGATAGAGGATCATTTCCACAACAACTCGGACCCCCGGCGCATGTGGCAAGGCATCCAGTCCATCACTGACTACAAGAGTAAAAGCACCAGCCCCCCAGTTAGCGATGCCTCCCTTCCGGAGGAGCTTAACAACTTCTACGCTTGCTTTGACAGGGACAACAGGGAGCCGGCTACCAAAGCCTTGCCACCCCCGGAAGACCAGGTGCTCACTCTGTCGACCTCCGACGTAAGGGGTGTTCTACGCGGAGTGAACACACGTAAGGCTGCTGGACCCGATAGCACCCCTGGACGGGTACTCAAAGAATGTGCTGATCAGCTGGCTGATGTCTTCACCGCCATCTTCAATCTGTCACTGGCCCAGGCAGTAGTCCCTACATGCTTCAAGACCGCTACCATTATTCCTGTGCCAAAGCAAACGGCTGTGACGTGTCTGAACGACTATCGACCTGTTGCACTCACACCCATCATAATGAAGTGTTTCGAGAGACTGGTCCTGGCTCACATCAAAGCCAGTGTTCCCGCCTCTCTTGACCAACACCAGTTTGCCTATCGTGCAAACAGATCAACGGAGGATGCAATCATAACTGCTCTACACTCTGCACTGAATCACTTAGACGGTAAAGAGACCTACATCAGAATGCTGTTCATAGACTACAGCTCAGCATTCAACACTATCGTCCCCAACAAGCTGGCCACCAAACTCCACACTCTTGGCCTGAACACTTCCCTCTGCAACTGGACCCTGGACTTCCTAACAGACCCCAGTCTGTCAAATTAGGTAACCACACCTCCCCCCCCCGACCCTGAACACGGGGGCCCCACAAGGATGTGTGCTGAGCCCCCTCCTCTACTCCCTCTTCACCCACGACTGTGTGGCTGTTCATGGTTCCAACACCATCATCAAGTTTGCGGATGATACCACGGTGGTAGGCCAGATCACCAACAACAATGAGTCAGCCTACAGGGAGGAGGTCCAGCATCTCGTGAAGTGGTGCGCCAATAACAACCTGGCCCTTAACATCAAGAAAACCAAAGAAATGATTGTGGACTTCAGGAAGTCTAAAGGCGGAAGTCACACCCCCATCCACATCCATGGCTTTAAGTTCCTCGGAGTCCACATCACGGAAGACCTCTCCTGGTCCCTCAATACCTCCTCTCTGGTGAAGAAGGCCCAGCAGCGCCTATATTTCCTAAGGAGGCTGAAGGGATGTAACCTGTCACCCCTGATCCTCTCTAACTTTTACCGCTGCACAATAGAGAGCATCCTGACGAACTGTATCACAGTATGGTATGGCAGCTGTAGCTACTATGACCGGAAAGCCCTGCAGCGGGTAGTCAAAACTGCCCAACGCATTACTGGCACCCGGCTACCGACCATAGAGCACATATACCAGAAACGCTGTTTACGGAGGTCACGGACCATCATCAAAGACCCTACCCACCCCAGCCACAGTCTGTTCGCCCCCCTGCCATCTGGGAGACGCTACAGATGCATTCGCACCTGAACGACCAGATTTAGGAACAGCTTCTTTCCCAGGGCTGTCATCCTACTGAACTCCACAAATAAACTCTAAAGCCTGCACATCTGCCAATGCACTTTATTATGTTTATGTTAATGTATTACAAGCCAAATGAATGTTGAATGTTTAAATGTCTTAATCTAAATGTACACTCTCGGGAGCCGCTAGCCTACATTTTGTTGTACTGCACTTGTGCACTAACAATGACAATAAAGTTGATTATTATTATTATTATTATTATATTATTATTAATAATGAATGCAATCTTGTTGGCTTATTAGTTTGGTGAGGAGGTGTTAATGGTGGTTAAAGTGATGTTATCATTCCAAACTTTTTCTCCACTTTGACTCATTAAATTCAATACTGAAAATTAAATAGCCCCAAATTTAACCTGGGGCTTGAATTGGGCAGGTGGGCGGCAGGGCAAGTGAGAAAACCCCATGAGATCATGAGCGTGAGACCAGGCAATTTAACTCAGGGCCTTATTTCAATATGATGGATGGGCAGCCCACCGCCCGGATGATGCACACAATTTCTGGCAGTCCACCCGAGCCCAATTTAAAGCAGGAACACACCTCTTAAAGTGAGGCTGTATTCCCTGCTTTGAATTTCGTTTGAACAACGCTGGAAACAATTGTGGCAGCAGAAATGAGTCAGAGGTTTTCGGATCCCTCCCTGGAGGTCCTTGCGGAGGAGGTCAGGGCAAGGAGGGCGGTATTATTGCCCAGCAGCAGCAGGAGCATCCACAGGGCCACACTTGTGCAGGCATGGACAGAGATGGCTGACAGGGTCAGTGCCACCAGCACCACCAGCCCCCCAAGACCTGGCTTCAGTGCACAGAGAGATTCAATGATGTCAGCACGTCTGCTCCTTCACCACTCCCTCAATCAATACTCATCATGGCGCCAGGAGGTCAGCTGGACCAGCCGAGATGCAGCGGTCTGCAACGGGGCTCAAGCACCCAGAAGTCATTGGCCACGAGCATCTCAAAGGTACCAACATGAGGAACAGCAGACTTCCACCAGCTTTGCTGAGGCCACCAGAGGACCACCTTGCACCTTGTAGGAGTAATAGAGTTCAGAAACCTTCTTATAAGTGAGGCACCGTGGGTTGATACTTGGATGAGAAATGAATGGAAGATTACTATTATGTTTGCCATTAAATTCATCACCTTTATCACAGGGCACATGGGCAGGGTGGGGACAGTTACCCAAATAAGAGTTTCGTACACGAACGCACATAGTATAAAAAATAAAACAGCTGAGTTAGAAGCACAAATTTAGTTTAAAGGGTATGATGCAGTAACCATTATAGATACCTGGCTACAAGCTGGGCATGATTGGAAGCTAAATATTCCAGACTGTAGGATCTTTAGAATGGACACGGAAATTGGTAAAGGATGGTGAGTAGCAATATTGATAAAAGACACAATTACAGCAGTAGAAAGAAAGGATTTCAGTAAGGGTGATCAGCTAGTGGAAACACTATGGGGGAATTTTAAATCCCCAAGACAGGTGGGTTGGGTCGGGTGGGAAGGTAAAAAAGTTTTCATTCTTAAACCCGCTGAAACAATGGCCCAGGAACTCTGTTCGCAGCCTTCCCGCGGGCGGAGGGCTGCGATTTGGAAAAATCTCCGCCTGGACCGGAAAGCTCCCGAGAGGCACAGAGTTCCATTGCTGTGCCTCTTCAAACTGCCGGTGTGCAGGGCACGTGTATCCCAGAGGCGCAGGAGGTTCGCAGCGTCCCTGGGATCACGTGGGCCATGGGGAGCCAATCAGAGCAGGGAATCGCCATTCATAGATTTGACAGGAAGACCTGTCAAATTTATGAATAGAGATCACCCTCAAAACATGTCAAACTTCAAATAATTTTTTTTTTTAAATCACTTTTAAAATGACTATAAATTACATAAATTAACTATTTTAAACAAAAATTTAAATTTTTGAAAAAATCATTAAAGTTTTTAACAGGGCTAAAAATAAACTTACCTTTCTTTAAAGTATTTTAAAATGATAAATCAGTGCAAAAATTTTTTTTAATTTTTTTTTTTACTTTCTTCAACTCTTAGCCTGGTAAAAGCAGGCCTTGCGCCTGCTTTTACAGGCGCAAGAATTGTAAGTGTTTTCTGCGGGCGGAGGGTCTCCAAAAAATGGAACTCTCCACCCACAGAGGCTCTTCTCCAGGGCAGGCGTTCGATCGGTCAAGAGCTTTCTTGACAGATCGGAAATGCCGGTTTCCAGCACATGCACAGTGTATGCCTGAAACCGGCATTTCCGATATCCCTACGGGTGAGTACACACCGTAGGGATTGGAATTTCTGCCTCAATGTGGTTATATTTGGAGATTTTAATTTTCACACAAACTGGGAGAACAAATAGCAACAGCAACAAATTTCTAGAATGTATTTGAGACAGGTTTCTGGAACAATGGGGGAGAAATTTGGTGGTGCCCCCTTTGGGGTGCTAACTTCGCTGGGACTCTACTTTTAGTGCCCTGAAAAAGTTAGCGACCCTGCGCCGTAAATTCAGTGGTAGCACCCCAAGCAGGAGGCAGGGCGCTACTGCAAGCACTCCCCCTTCTTCTTGGGGTGCTACCAGTAAATTTTGCGGCGCTAGGTGCAGCAGTGCCACTCGCGTCAGCACGTAGCGCCGCGGCATTGCAGGCCTCCCTCCCCTGATTAAAGGGGAGGGGCCTACCGCTGCGTGCACTGGGGCCCTGCTGGACAACTGGGGAGTGGGGTGCTGGGAAAACAGCCCAGCACTCAGGGAGTGCCGAGCTGAGCAATCATGGCCAGCACCCCGAAGAAAAAAGGGGAACGGGACAGGTGCTGGCAGTCGGACAAGAACAAAAATGGCTGCCCGACACCTGCCCTTTAACTTGCTCCGCCGCGCCACCCTGATCCTGTCGGACATATCGTTCGGCGATAAGTCAGAGGGCCCAACTGAAGTTTGTGGCCAGGGTGCGAGCGGAGCACTGCGCACGGTGATGATGTCATCGGTACCAACTACCGCCGCCGCTAACCTCCTGCTGAATTTCACAGGAGGTGTTAGCGGCACCGCGCCTGGGCGCTAGGAGCTTTGCGCCCCAAGAGGCGCTAACAGGAGGCGCAAAGCAACCGAATTTTTCCCCCAATATGTTTTAAAACCGACAAGAGAACAGGCTATACTAGATTTAGTGATGAGTAATGAACCAGAATTAGTTAACCATCTGACAGTAAGGGAACATCTTGCGAATAGTGACCATAATACGATTTCATTTGATATTAGGTTTGAAAGGGAGAAAGGAGAGTTGAAAACCAAGGGGGGAGTATTGGTGGCCGCCACGAGAGCTGCTGGTGTCACCGGTAACTCGGGTTACCAACCGCTGGAAATGGACGAAGCGCTACCGGAGAAAAGTTCGCACTGGGGACTAAAGATTTTTAGCCCAGCGCTAACTTACTGTGTGATGCCCTCCTGGTGGTGTTACTGCAGGCCTGGGAGTCGAAGTTCCCGTCTAGGAGCGGCATTCCAGCTTCTAACAGCCTCTGGGTGCGAGGCTATGGAGTTCGCAGGGAATAGTGGGAAATTAAAAGAGCTATGAATTAAAATGGCAATGCGTTCAGAACCAATAAAAATTAAAAGGAAGTGAAAAAAATGCAGTTTTCAGCCCTTACTGCCTTTTTTAATAAAAATTTACATTAAAAAGAAGTCCCAAACGGGAGTCTTCAGCAGTTAAAGCTGAATTTCCTGCCGAACCTCAAATAATGGGAGAAGTGCTTCAGCAATAACACAAATGGTTCAGCAAACCACAAAGGCGCACCCAGGGTCTCACACGCAGCACTCTAGCTTTGTGCAGGGAGTCAACCCTGCAAGAGAAGTCCTCGACCCACAGGGGCCAGGAGGCCCTCCAGAAAGAACGATGTGGGACCACATCACTGAGACCATCACTGTCACCACCACCTGCTTCCAGTGCCCAATGAAGCTTCATGACATCAGACCACTGAGCAAGGTCAGTGAATGCATCTTCAAAAGCCGTCTCCTACCAACTGCACCACTAGCCTCACACACTGCTCAATGCACAACACCCCCGCCCCCACCACCCCCCACAATCACTCAGCTGAAAACAATCTGCACCAATCGCAAGGCACATCTCCTATTCCTAGCCTCACCTCAACCCCTTGGAGGAGACGGTGCATGCCGTTCTTGGCAGAGGCATGGCTGAGCCCTTAGCCAGCGGTGGGGCAGAAAGGATACAAGATGCTGGTATCCTCATACGTTATCCTCCTTCTGGCATGCACCTCTTGCTTTCCCGCCCTCCCCTCACCACAACTCCACCCTTGTGCCTTCCTCATTTCACACACCCAAGAAATGCAGCATTCCCAGCCAGTGGGTGACCAAGAAGAGAGAGGAGAGGGAAGAAGAAGCAGAAGAAATACCGTCACTTAATTTGACAGACCCAGCCACCAGCTCCTCAAAGTCGACCAGCAAGGTCATTTGCAGTGCCCCCCACTGAAAGTCAGCAGCCACCCACCAGCCATGCTGCAGTCACTGGGGTAGCACTGCGTGACATCAGTAGGATAGGCAAAGGCACACACAAGACCGTCACTAAGAGAATGCATAAGGGTGATGAGTTGATTTCTTGATGTCATATTGGATGGATAGATGTATAAAGTTGGATTGGAAAGTTTGCTTTGTGGTGGCTTTTATTTCAGCATCATGGCCAAGAGCACACAGTGATGGTCAGTAACAGAGGGAAGGTAAGGTGTGGGACTAATGTTAGAAGGGGAATTTGGGTTGTGGTCACTGGGACTGTAAGCAGATGATTTCATCCCAGATATCCCGGCCAGAAAGGGGCTGTCTGGGTTCATAGAATCATAGAATGGTTGCAGCATGGAAGAAGGCCATTCGGTCCATCGAGCCCGTGCCGACTCTCAGCTAGTCCCACTCCCACGCCCTTTCCCCGTAGCCCTGCAAATTCTTTTCCTTCTGATGCTTATGCAACTCCCTTTTGAAAGATAAGATTGAGTCTGCCCCCACCACCCTTTCAGGCAGTGCATTCCAGATCTTAACCACTCGCTGCGTAAAAAAGATTTTTCAAACATCGCCTGTGGTTCTTTTGTCAATTACCTTAAATCTGTGTCCTTTGGTTCTCAACCCTTCTGCTAATGGGAACAGTTTCTCTCCATCTACTCTGCCCAGACCCCTCATGATTTTGAACACCTCTATCAAATCTCCTCTCAATCTTCTTGGCTTCAAGGAGAACAACTCCAGCCTCTCGTGTCTATCAATGTAAATGAAGTCCCTCATTCCTGGAATCATTCTCGTAAATCTTTTCTACACCTTCTCTAAGGCCTTCACATCCTTCCTAAAGTGTGGTGCCCAGAATTGGACACAGTACTCCAGCTGGGGCCGAACCAGTGTTTTATAAAGGTTCATCATAATTTCCACACTCTTGTACTCTATACCTCTATTTATGAAATCCAGGATCCCGTAAGCCTTTTTAACTGCTTTCTCAACCTGCCCTGCCACCTTCAACAATTTCTAGGTATCTCTGTTCATGCACCCCCTTCAGGATTGTACCACTTAGTTTATATGTCCTCTCCTCATTCTTTCAACCAAAATGTATCACTTCGCACGTTTCTGTGTTAAATTTCATCTGCTACATGTCCGCCATTTCACCAGCCTGTCTATGTCTTCCTGAAGTCTATCATTCTCCTCCTCACTGTTCACTATACTTCCAAGTTTTGTCTCATCTGCAAATTTTGAAATTGTGCCCTGTACACCCATGTCCAAGTCATTTATATCAAGAAAAGCAGTGGTCCTAGAACCCACCCCGGGGAACACCACAGTATACCTTCCTCCAGTCCGAAAAACAACCTTTCACCGCTACTCTCTGTTTCCTGTCACTTAGCCAATTTCGTATCCATGCTGCCACTGTCCCTTTTATTCCATGGGCTTCAACTTTGCTGGCAAGCCTATTATGTAGCACTTTGTCGAACGCCTTTTGGAAATCCATGTACACCACGTCAACCCTCTCTGTTACCTCATCAAAAAACTCGATCAAGTTGGTTAAACGCGATTCACTTTGAATAAATCTGTGCTGGCTTTCCTTAATTAATCCACACTTGTCCAAGTGACTGTTAATTTTGTCCTTGATTATTGTTTCTAAAAGCTTCCCCACTACCGAGGTCAAACTGACTGGCCTGTAGTTGCTGGGTTTATATTTACACCCTTTTTGAGCAAGGGTGCAACATTTGCAATTCTCCAGTCCTCTGGCACCACCCCCATTTCTAAGGAGGATTGGAAGATTATGGCCAGTTCCTCCGTGATTTCTTCCTTCACTTCCCTCAGCATCCTAGGATAAATCCCATCTGGTCCTTGTGACTTGTGTACTTTAAGTACAGCTAGCCTTTCTAGTACCTCTTTATCAATTTTTATCTCATCCAGTATCTCCTCTACCTCCTCCTTTACTATGTCTATGACAGCATCCTCTTCCTTGGTGAAGACAGATGCAAAGTACTCATTTAGTACCTCAGCCATACCCTCTGCCTCCATGCATAGGTCTCCTTTTTGGTCCCTAATCGGCCCCACACCTCCTCTTACGACCCTTTTGCTATTTGTATGCCTGTAGAAGACTTTTGGATTATGTTGGCTGCCATTCTATTCTCATACCCTCTTGCATCCTTCCTTCTGCTTCCTCTTCTTCTGCTTCTTTCACTTCTATTTCCTCCTCATTGACTTCTTCCTCTTCTGTTTCTTCCTCTTCTGCGTCTTCCTCTTCCCTCTGCAAGCGGATGCTGTAAATCTGAAATGACAGCACAAAATACTGGAAATACTCAGCAGGTCAGGCAGCATCTCGACCTGAGATATGAACTCTTTCTCTCTCCACAGATGTTGCCTGACCTGCTGAGTATTTGCAGCAGTTTCTGTCTTCTCAGAGGCCATCCTTTACCATCCGAGGCCTTGCAAGTGTCCAGCAGCGCTCCCTACACCCTTAAAAAACTTTTAACATCTGTTGTAGCACACCACCACTTAGTAAAGTAAAAAAAAACAGTCCAAAAGCTTAAATGGAAACTTACCTGAAAGATGTTTGTGTCCCTTTAAGAGGGGCTGACAGCACCTCTGTGAGTCCGCTTGCACACTGGGTTTACCTGGCATGCTTAGGACCCAGTGCTGAACTCAGTGCAAAGGTCCAAGTTCACCGTGGTGACATTAAGTCGGCGTGCACGTCACCGTTACCTCACTTAAATCTGCATGGCGATACATCTTAACGGCAGTGCTGCCAGGCCTGGGAAAATGGCAGATGCTGCGGGACCTGCTACCAGATGGCGAAAGAGTAGCGGCCGCCCTCTTTTCTCCATTTTTTGGCAGTAACGGGTGGTGTAAAACCCTCAAATTTTTAGCCCCAAGATTTTAAATTTAATTAATGCAAACTTCGAAGGGATGAAAACAAAATGAACACAGTAAACTGTCCCGAACTGTTTATAGGTAAACCTACAAGCAGTGGGAAATAGTCAAAAAAGTATTTGGTACAATACAAAACCAGTACATAGGCCTAAAAGGCAAAAGGCCCATTTGTACACTTAACAACCATTGTCGTAAATGAGGTAAAAGACAGTAACAATCTAAAAGAAAAGTCTTACACAAATGCAAGGAAAGGTGGAAATCCAATGAACCAGGAGAGCTATAAAAAGCAACAAAGGGATACAAACAAATGAATAAGAGGTGCAAAAAGGAATATGAAAAAATATTTGCAGGGATTATCAAAGCTAACGGTAACAGCAAGGGGGATTGTGGCCCCTTTAAAGACAGATGCAAATGAGAGTATAATGAATTATAAGGAAATGGCAGACTTGTTAAATGAATACTTTGGCCCCGATTTTCTGCCAGCCGTCGGGCGGCTTTTCAGGCGGCCGGGGGCCGAAAATCGCTGAAAAAGGGGGTCGCAACCCCACCCGCCTGAGTCCCCGCCCCGTCCGACTTTCGGACTGCCGTTTCTCCGCGACCCGCTTCAGTCCCGCCCGCCGCTGGCGGGACTGGCCGTCGGAACAATAATGAGCAATAATTACCTTGTTTAAGTCGATTTTCAGGGGCCGTTGTGATTTTGGGGCTTTCCCCACATCAAACACGCCTGCGGGGAACCCCGCTGATGAAACCTGGCGGGAAGCTTGCCGGCTTGCTTGCTGTCAGCTGCAGGTCATTCGGAAAAGCTGTGATTTAAAGGGACAGCATTTGTATGGTGAAGGACCTTGTTGCTGCAGGCTTGGGGCTACTTCTTCAAGGCTTAGGCACAGCTGTGGAAGGTTGGAGCCTCACACACTTCTCCAATGTGATCTCCTGGGAAGCCCCTCTCACCACCCTCACTCAGTGCTTCCTCAGCGGAGGCATCTACGAGAAGACAAGGACGCCTTTTTTTCCTTCCCTTCTTGCCATTAGAGGATCTCCAGCAGCAGAGGCGGCAGCAGCAGAACCAGGAAC
Organism: Somniosus microcephalus; assembly: GCF_052327205.1. Classification (NCBI taxonomy): domain Eukaryota; kingdom Metazoa; phylum Chordata; class Chondrichthyes; order Squaliformes; family Somniosidae; genus Somniosus; species Somniosus microcephalus. Next base: position 168,366,493 of record NC_140996.1, on the reverse strand, counting down.
AGCATGATGAGCACCAGGAGCACCAGGCTGCTGCTCACTCACCTGAAGCTGCACAGGCCAGAAGGGGCCAGCGCTTGGAAGTGGCTTAAGAGCACCTTGCTGCACTTTAGGGGGCCATGGGGACCCGTTTCTGCACTGGCAGTCCTACTCAGAAGGACTTCTATGAAGGTCTGGTTTCTCTGTTTAATAGATGGCCAACGCTCCTCAAGAGATGTCATTCTCTTATGAGCACTCACCATGTTTTCCGCACCCTGCCAAGTTATCTCCTCCTTGGAGGTTGCCAACCTTTCCATGGTGATGCGTTCATGCGCCAAATGACTCCACAAAGGCTCTGCTCATGGTCGCTATGGACTCCTCCATTCGCTCCACACTCGCAGTGACCCTGGAGACAAAACCTGCCAGAGACTCCTGCATCTGTGCATGGACCCAGAGGCAGAGGGTCGACATGCAGCACAGCTGAGCTGGCAGAGTCCTGCGCCCTCCGACGAGGACTCTACACTGCTGTCCCTGTCTCCAGAATCTGCTGAGGCTCACTTGTGAGCTGTGAAACACCAGGTGACAACACTACTCTATGTCCCGAAGGTCCCCCCGAGGTGTGAGTGTCTGCGCTGGTGCTGGGTGCGCTTACTTCTGCTGACGCTGCGCCCTCAGAGGTTGGAGCTTCCTCTGAGGAGTCTGGCTGCACAGCCTCTTCCTCCTCCACAGTGAGGACGGGGGCTCTGGATGGTACTGTGGGGGAGTAAAGGAAGGAGTTAGAGATGTAATGCCAAGGTTCTTCTGGTGAGTCCCAGCGAGTTGGCATCTGCTGACACCTGCATCCATGCAGCATTGGTCTCAGTGGGAGGCCTCTTCCTGCCTGACCTAGGGAAGAGGACCTCCCTGTGGGCCCTAACCCCATCCAATAATGCCTGCAGTGAAGCTTCGTCGAATTTGGAGGCAGCTCGGGGTCTGACACTGCCCACAGCTGCTGCAGGCTCCTCTGCCATCCTGTATGGTTCGTTTGGATGCCTTCAGAGGATGCAGTGCTTGCTATGGACCTTGAAAGCACCACGAATGATGACATCATACTGTGGGGCTTTCTGACTAGAAATGGACAATTAGCAAGGCTGCCCACATGCTGGGACTTAATTGGCCACTTGAGGGAAAATTGCGTGGAGCTGGCTGACATTTTTTTTGTGTGTCAGAACCCCACATTTGGGGGAATCCGACCATTTCCCACACAAGCCACAAAATCGGGCCCTTTGTATCCATTTTCACAGTAGATAAAGAGGATGAAATACCAGCAGTACAAGGGAACCTATAAATAAGTTAAGTGGAGGAACTTAGTGGATTTAAAATAAGTTTTTTAAAAATGGGTAGTTGACAAAATAATGGGACTTATGATAGACAAATCTCCAGGACCTGATGGTTTCCACCCCAGGGTATTAAAAGAAATGTGAGGAAATTGCAGATGCAATAATTTTCCAAAGCTCTCTAGAATTGGGTATTGTGCCTTTGGATTGGAAATTTGCAAATGTCACTCCATTATTTAAGAAGGGAGGGAGGGAGGGAGAAACCAGGTAACTACAGACTTGTCAATTAACATCATTTGTGGGGAAGTTACTGAAATCTGTCATCAGGGACAGAGTAGCTGAGCAGTAGAAATCTGGAATTTTCTCCCAAGAAGACTGTGGATGCTGGGCTAATTGAAATTTTCAAGACTGAGATCAATAGATTTTTTTTAATGTAAGGGTATTGAGGGATGTGGATCAAAGGTGGGTAAATGGAGTTGAGTGCAGATCAGCTGTGATCTGATGGAATGGCAGAACAGGCTCGAGGAGCTGATTGGCCTACTCCTGTTCCTATGATCCAATTAGCTGCAGGTGTCTCTTTAAATCCTGATTCAGCAGCTCTGAGAGACTAATCCTGCCAGACTGTCTACCCTGAAGAAGAGGAAGATGATTGACGGCTTTAAGATTTTCATTGGTATGGAGAATTTGGATTCAATAAATTTCTTCTAACAGGCACAGGGTTCAAGGACAAGTTTAAAGCTAAAGGTGCCAAAAGAAAATAGCAACCAGCCATCACAGGAATGAATGCCCCCCACCCTCTGTGCTGTAAACTTATGTGGTTCTACGGGGGAGAAATTAGGGCGATAACTTTAGCGGTAATGAAAAAATAGCACCGGGCGCTGTGATGTTATCTTAGTAACGTAATTACGAGTCTCACAAGCAGTTGTTGAGGAGAACCATTTTATTCAGTCCTGCTTCTGTGTCTCCCAGTACAGTCTGAAAGCATGGCCAAGATGGCGTCGGATCCCGCCCCCGGATATGACATCAGCAGTCAACCAGCTGTCAATCAAACCCCCGCTGTCCTTACAACAGCTACGGTTATCCTTACATCTTCCCCCTTCAATGAAGACATAACACAGTAACAACATAACATAACATAACACATAGAACTTGTTAACATCATATAGAACCAGTCAGTGTAACTAATTGCAGGTAGGCACACCCATGAGTCCATTAACTGTTTACAGTCTTATCAATCCCTGTCTACAGGTCAAGTTTAACTACAGGCTTTCTGGTGCGCTGTGACCTGCGTGGCTGGACGGGTGTTTGCTGAACCACCCCAGTTGTATCCACATTATCACTATTGTGTCCTTCGTCTCTTTGTGGCATTTCCTTCATCTCGTCTCTTTGTGGCATTTCCCTCATCTCGTCATCCTCTCTGTCCTCCTGAGGCTGAAAGGTCTCTTGGTTTTTAGTAGGTGCCTCCTGTTTCTGCGAAGCACATTGCCGTTCTCTGTCATGACACTGTATGACCTGGGGGCGACCTGTTGTAGAACTGTGGCTCTTGTGGGCCATGACTCAGGCCCTTCAAAGCGGACTATATCCTTCTCCTGTAGCGGCACTAGTGTAGTGGCTGTGCGGTCATGAAGTGTTTTTTGTTTCTGTTGTAGCTTACGAGCCTTGTCTGCCCACACCTCATCTCTGTGGTCAAGTGTGACATAACTGGGAAGTCGTGTACGGATTTTCCGACCCAGTAAGAGCTCAGCTGGAGACTTGCCACTTGCTAGCAGGCCCGCCCTGTACGACATCAGGGCCAGATATGGGTCAGTGTTGCTGTGTGCTGCTTTCTTTAATAGTCTTTTCACAATCTGTAACCCCTTCTCCGCCTTTCCATTAGCCTGAGGATAGAGCGGGCTGGAGGTTACATGATTAAACTCATACTCTGAAGCAAATAACTGAAACTCATGACTGGCATAGGGAGGGCCATTATCAGAGACCAGGGTTAGAGGGATGCCCTGCCTGGCAAAGATTGACTTCAGGCGAGTTATCACAGCTCTTGATGTAGTACTGGACAAGAGAACAATCTCCGGATAATTGGAATAATAATCAATAACTAACAAATAGTCTTTTCCTTCATAGTGAAATATATCAGTTCCGACCTTTTCCCAAGGTTGTGATGGGAGCTCTGTGGTAATGAGGGGCTCTTTTGCTTGCTTGTAGTGATACTCCTGACTTGTAGCACACTCGCTGATCAACTGGTCAATATCAGAGTTCATGTTTGGCCAGTAGAGTGCCTCACGTGCTCTCCTTTTTGACTTTTCTGCACCCAGATGCCCTTCGTGTATCCTGTTGAGCATTTCTCATTGCATAGAGGTGGGCACTACTATCCTGTCACACTTAAGCAGTAATCCATTGACCACAGAGAGCTCAGACTGAATGTGGTAATATTGTTTACATGACCCTTTCTTCCAGCCCTCTTGAAGATTTCTCATTACTTTACTCAGGACTGGGTCCTTTGATGTCTCTGTGACTATCACTGATAGTTTCTCCTGTGTGGCGGGCAATGCTGCGTAGACCATATCCACATGAAGAGCCACATCCTCTTCTGTTTCACTGTTTTGTGTGGCATACGGCGCAGCCCTGGATAGTGTGTCTGCAATGAACGTTTGTGTCCCTGGCACGTATGTTAGCTCAAAATCGTAACGTTGAAGTCTCATCATCAGGCGTTGTATCCGTGGTGACATGTCACACAGATTCTTCTTTGCGATCCCTAGCAGTGGCTTATGGTCCGTTTCTAGGATAACCTTGGGAAGACCATAGATGTAGGTATGAAATTTTTCACACCCAAATACCAAGCCAAGGCACTCCTTCTCGATCTGCGCGTACCGGCACTCTGTAGCCGTCATGGAGCGTGACTCATACGCCACTGGTCGCCATTCTCCTTCATCTTCCTGTAGAAGGACAGCCCCATATCCATTCTTAGAGGCATCTGTGGACACTTTTGTCCTCTTTTTAGGACAGAAGAACTTCAGCAGGGGTTCACTTGCTAGAATGTGTAGCAGCCCCTTCCATTCTCTCTCATGTTCATGTCCCCATTGGAACTCAGTCTCTTGGTGCAGCAGTTTTTTCAGATGAACAGTTTTCTCTGCTAGATTTGGAATGAATTTTCCTAGGTAGTTAACCATGCCAAGGGCCTGCTGAACCCCTTTCTTGTCCTTTGGTTTCTCCATGTCATGTATAGCTTTTACCTTTGACTTGTCTGTCTGAATCCCCTCTACAGAGATCTTGTCTCCGAGGAATGTGATTTCATTGACACCGAACTGACATTTGTCTTTATTTAGTTTGAGTCCATACTGCTGTATTCTCTGAAGTGTTTTCTCCAGTCTGGTGTCGTGCTCCCCTTGAGTGGAGCCCCATACTACCAGATCATCCACGTACACCCGCACTCCCTCCAGGCCCTCGATGATTTGCTCCATTGCTGTGAAAGATTTCTGGGGCGGAGCTAATACCAAAGGGCAGATGTTGGTAGGAGTATCGACCAAACGGGGTGTTAAAAGTGCACAGCTTAGCACTTTCTTCATCAAGTTTCAACTGCCAGAAACCATGTGAGGCGTCCATTTTGGAGAAGACTTTCGCTTCTGTCATTTCGCTGACTATTTCCTCTCTCTTTGGAATTTGGTAGTGCTCTCTTTTGATATTGGCGTTAAGGTCCTTGGGATCCATGCAGACATGCAATTTATCAGTTTTCTTTGAATTGACGCAGACCATGGAATTTACCCAGTCAGTCGGTTCCTCAATCTTCTTTATGACAGCTAGTCCCTCCATGCGGTCTAACTCTTTCCTCAGTTTTTCACGGAGAGCCACTGGAACTCTCCTGGGTATGTGAATCACAGGTTGTGCATCCTCTCTCAGTTTGATGGAGTATGTAAAGGGCAGTGCTCCGAAACCCTGAAAGACATCTGCATATTTGTGTGCTATAGTCTCATGAGTCAGATTTGTAGTATCTTGGGGGGCACTCTGCACACAGTTCTGTTCATTGATAGCATAGATTCGTTTTACCAAGCCCAAATCCACACAGGCCTTGTCCCCCAACAATGACTCATGTCCTTCAGGCACTATAACAAAGGTCAGAGGGTGAATGTGATTTTTTACCTTAACATTCAGCCTACACGTTCCTTTTGTTTCAATGCTTTGTCCATTGTATGCCTTCAAAGACACAGTCTTGTTCAATATTTTAGGTCGCACTTTGAGATTCTGTGCATCACTCCAACTTATGAGGTTTGCCTTAGCACCTGTATCTAGCTTAAAGGGAACAATGGTGCCATTTACCAGCAAGGGAGCTATCCAAACTTCAGTCTGTGGTCCTACAGAGTGCACTTCATTAGCATTGTTGCCCTGTTTTGACTCATTTTGCACCATTCCAACAAACAAAGTCTCTTCAGTCGCAATAGCATGCACTGTCTTTTTACCTTCAGTTTTCTCTTCTAAAAAACACATCTTGGCAAAGTGATTCCTGCCTTTACATTTTGCGCAGTTCTTCCCATAAGCAGGACACTGTCTGGCCACGTGTTTATAACCGCACCGTCTGCATTCGTAAGGCGAATTCGTCTTGAACTCCGTGGGCCCTCTTGTGTCCCTTTTGTGTATCACATCCACTGGCAGGTTTTTTAGCCCCAGGGCGCTCTCTTCTGCTATGCTGCTCCCTTCGAACATTTTCGTGTGCATGGCTGAGAGTTCACTAGCATGACAAATTTTCACTGCTGCATCCAAATTTAGGTCATTATCTCTAAGCATTCTCTCCCTCACCTTCTTGTCGAGTATTCCAAAAACGACTTGATCGCGTATCATCGATTCCTTCAGGTCCTTAAAGTTGCATGTTTGTACTTTTATTTTCAAGTCCGTCAAAAAAAAAATCAAATGATTCTCCTTGCTTTTGCACGCAGGAGCAAAACACGAATCTCTCATACGTTTCATTCTTTTTTGGAGTGCTGTATTCGTCGAACCGTTCTATCACCTTGTCCAGATCATTTTTATCATCTTCGGCTGCAAACGTAAATGTGTTAAACAGCTCGATTGCCTGTGAGCCAGCCACTGTTAGCAACAAAGCTACTTTACGTGTTCCAGAGCTAGTCGAAGCGTCAATCGCTGTGAGGTAGAGAAGAAAGCGTTGCTTGAAGACACGCCAATTTCCATCCACATTTCCTTCTAGTTGCAGATTAGCCGGAGGTTTAATTCCTTCCATTGTTGTAGTATGTCCTTATCGTGAGTTCTATAAATCCTGGTACCATCTTAGTAACGTAATTACGAGTCTCACAAGCAGTTGTTGAGGAGAACCATTTTATTCAGTCCTGCTTCTGTGTCTCCCAGTACAGTCTGAAAGCATGGCCAAGATGGCGTCGCATCCCGCCCCCGGATATGACATCAGCCGTCAACCAGCTGTCAATCAAACTCCCACTGTCCTTACAACAGCTACGGTTATCCTTACAGGCGCTATGCCAGTGAATCCGGCACGAACTTCAGGTTTAGCGCTCCAGGAAGGAAGTGGAGTGCTAAATCAAGCACTACCACTTCCCTTGGAGCGTTAAAGTTTGGCAAGAGGAGCGGTAGCGGTGCAGCCCTGCCCAATGACGAGAGCAGCACTACCGGAAACGGAGGCTCCTTCTCTCCCTTAAAGGGAAGGGCCATTGTTGCAGGCTCTGCATTAAATCAATGTCCCTTGTCGCCGATGGCAGCCGCGATCTGCGACGATCAGCCCCATGCACTCTAACAGAGTGTAGGGCTGATCAATCGCGGCACAGGAAAAAGTTGAAAAACAACCTAAGGGGTGAAAACAAATTTTTCATTGACACAACGACCTTACCTATAAATACCACTCCCCAAGCGGCCGGCCTCCCTAACAACGCCTCCTGCAGCTGTCAGTGTTCTCGCCCGGCGATGCTGCAGGGATCGGAACTGAAGTTCAGATCTGGGATGCTACTGGGGCGCTGCGCAGCCGGATGACATCACAATCTCCGGACGCAGGAGATTGTGGCGCTAGTGGTTACCACCGCCACAAACCTCCACGTAAATTTTGTAGGCGTCGGTACTATCGTCGCGCCCTGTCGCAAAGCCGGTAGTGCCCCGTTAATGCCCCCAGAGGCACTAACGGGAGGTGCAAAGGAGGTCAATTTCTCCCCCATATGTGTCTTAACTTCTATGTGGTTCTATGTGTCTTAACTCTCTTCCCCCTTTGTGCATAAAGGTCTGTTTCTCCCACACTTCAGTCTCTCCTGGTGTGTCAAAACTTTACTCTCTCTTTAACTCTCTCTCTCTCATATCTGAACTCGCTCTCTCTTTCCCTGCATGTTGAATTCTCCTGTCTGAACTTTTCTCTCCTCTCTCTGAATTCCTCTCTCTGTCTGTCTGAACTTGTCTTTCACTTTCCCTTCCCTGTGTCTGAACTCTCTCCTGTCAGAACTTTTTTCTACCATCTGAACTTCTCTCTCCCTATCTGATCTCTCTCTTCCCGTGTGTCTGAATTCTCCCTATCTTTTTCCCCTTGCCTATGTGTGAGTTCTCCCTCTCTCACATGGGAGAACAGCAGTACAGGAGCAGTGGCATATGTTCATGAACAGTGGCATTAAAGAAGTCAGCAACAGTAGCATAGTGGTTATGTTACTGGACTAGTAATCCAGAGACTACTGATCTGGAGATGTGAGTTCAAATCCCACCATAACAGCTGGGGAATTTAAATACAATTAATTAAATAAATCTGGAATAAAAAGCTAGTGTCAGCAATGGGGACCATGAAACTATTGGATTGTCGTAAAAACCAGGGAAGGAAATCTGCCATTCTTACCTGATCTGGCCTACAGTACTGTGGTTGATTCTTGAAATAAGGAATAGATTTGCCTTCCAAAGCTAGGCTTTATTAACTTTAAAATCTGCAGCACATCTTTCCACATCCAGTCCCAACCAAAGCTGGAAAAAGAACTGAATTTAAGGTGGCCACCACACATCATGTGACATCAACTACCAATGAGATTACAACATATATCCCAAGGCAGTTAACAAACAACCAATCACAATACTTTTACTAAACAAGGAATAATCACCACATTCACCCCTCCTTTTAAAATATACTCCAACCTAAATAACCTTTACAATTTATAATTAATTATTTACAACTAAAACTATGCACAAGAGTAAAACTGTTTACATGACACAATACTAAGTGAACAACAACAAATAATAACATTGCACATAAGTATTAAATATCTCTCAACTAAAACAATATAATATAATATTTCAACAATTTAAAAACATTACTATCAATTTAAAAGTCCATTTTCAATCGGTCGACCGGATATCTTGTTCATGTCGACCTTCTTAACCTTGGTGAAATTCCTTGCCCTCCCACACCAGAAGGCACAGAAGTATCTTCAGCAGGAAGGCTATCCATATCCCGATTTTCAACGGTTTCCGGATTAGAAATCCCATCAGAAGGTAAACTGGGACGGTCATAAACATCCATCAAGGGCTGACTAATAAAAGTATAATTATCTGCAATCGGATTGGAGACATTCGTAGTATCTGTAACAGCATCCACATTATCTAAATCATGACTATTGTTAATATCCTCAGAAGAGGGCTGGCCACCACAAGGAGCCAAGTCTTTAATTGAAACGGTACTTTCTTTCCCATCTTGGAATCGAATATGAGCATATTGGGAATTTGCCTCCAACAGCTCCACCTCCACCACTAAAGGATCATATTTTGACAATCTAACATGGCGTCGAAGCAGCACAGGTCCCTGCATAGTAAGCCATGAGGGTACCGAATATCCCGTAGTAGATCTCCGCGGATAGTTAAAGAGCCTTTCATGGGGGGTCACATTAGTAGCCGTTGAAAGCAATGATCTAATGGAATGCAGGGCATCAGGCAGTACCATTTCCCACTGTGTATTCTTAAGGTTCCGGGATGTCAAAGCCAACATAACTGCCTTCCAGATCACCCCATTGTATCGTTCGCACTGTCCATTACCCTGGGGGTTATACGGGGTAGTTCTACTAGTAGAAATTCCCTGACTCTGAAGGTATTCCTTCAACTGGGAAGACATAAAAGAACTTCCCTGATCCGAATGGATATACGCAGGCATCCCAAAGATGACAAAAAGTTGAGTCAGACATTTGATAACTGTAGCAGCTGATACATCTGCACAAGGAAAAGCAAAAGGGAACCTTGAAAACTCGTCCACAACAGTAAAAATATATCGGTTTTGAGTAGTTGAAGGAAGAGGCCCCTTAAAATCGACGCTCAAACGTTCAAAAGGAGAAGTAGCCTTTATAAGATGAGCTCGTTGAGGCTTAAAGAAATTCAGTTTACACCGAGCGCAGATAGAACATGATGAAGTCATCCGCTTGACGTCTTCAACTGAAAAGGGCAAATTCTTACTGCGTACGAAGTGTATCATCCTCGTAACCCCAGGATGACATAAGGCATTGTGAAGATTAATAAGCGTATCTCCATGAATCACAGAACAATAAGCCCTCGACAGTGCATCAGCAGCAACATTATCCTTCCCCGGACGATAAACTATGTCAAAATGGTAACATGCCAACTCAATCCTCCATCTCATTATTTTATCATTTTTGATCTTTCCAAAATGTTTAACATCAAACATAAAGGACACAGATTTTTGATCAGTTACCAATGTGAAATGTCACCCTGATAAATAATGTCTCCATTTACGCAATGCTTCTACTATTGCGTATGCCTCTTTCTCTATTGAAGAATGTCTTTTTTCACTATTGTTCAAAGTACGTGAGAAAAAGGCCACAGGTCTTCCATTTTGGTTCAGAGTAGCCCCAATTGCAAAATCAGAAGCATCCGTCTCGATCACAAAAGGAACCTGCTCATCAATAGAATGCACAACTGCTCCTAAAATATCCTTTTTAAAATTCTCAAAACACGTCCTGGCCTCCCATGATAGAGGATATGTCGTAACCCGAATAAGAGGCCGGATCTTCCGTGAAAAATTTGCAATCCAATTAGAATAATAAGAAAACAGTCCAACAACTCGTTGCAAAGCCTTAGAATTAGTAGGACAAGGTAAATCAATCAATGGTCGCAGACGTTCTGGATCTGGTTTAATCTTGTTTCCCGAGATAATATACCCCAATAGATTTACCTCAGTAGTCGAAAAGATACATTTCTCTTTATTAAAAGTTAAACCAACTTTTTCCGCAGCTTGAAGGAATCTTTTTAAATTAGAATCATGCTCCACCCTTGATTTGCCACACACTGTGATGTCATCTAAGTATGAAAAGGTGTCAGAGAGGGAGTTATCACTTATAAAAGCATCCATTGCCCGTTGAAAACAAGCAACACCATTAGTAACGCCAAATGGTATTCGGCAAAACTGATACAGCTTTCCACCAGCCTCAAAGGCCGTATATGGTTGATCCTTCTTAACAATAGGAATCTGATGATAAGCACTCTTTAGGTCAATAGTGCTAAAAACCTTATACTGAGATACTTTATTGATAAGCTCATCAATCTTAGGCAAAGGGTACGCATCTAATTGAGTATACCTATTAATAGTTTGGGAATAGTCTATCACCATTCGTTTCTTGTGTCTCTCGTTAGTCGTGACAACTACCTGTGCTCGCCAAGGCGAACAACTAGGTTCAATGATTCCTTCCAATAAGAGACGTTGAACTTCAGAATTAATAAATTCTCTATCCTGACTACTATATCTTCTTGACTTGGTAGCAATTGGCTTACAATCCGGCATCAAATTGGAAAAAAGTGATAATGGAGAAATGGATAAAGAGGTTAATCCACAAATAGATAAAGGTGGCTTAGTCCCTCCAAATGAAAGACTAAGAGACTCGTGTAACTGAAGCACATCATGTCCAATCAAAATATCCACACAGAGATTAGGCAAAACAGATAGGCGTATATCAGTATACGTATTACCTAGAAGAATCATTTTCACAAAGCAACAACCAGCTATTTGTGAAGTAAGGGTCGTCTGAGCCATACACACCTGATACGTAACAGGCGAAATTTTCAAATGCTTCTCCTTCGCAAATTGAAGACTTATAAAACTCTCAGTACTGCCCGTATCTATAAGGGCCTTCACTTCCAACCCATTAACTTGAGCTGTAACTATAGCTTTGTTTAGGCCATGAGCAAATGCAGCAGAAATTGATGCAATAAACGCCCTATCTAAAGGCTGAATAGTCACAGAGGAGGAGGTGGTAGAGGAGGGCCCTCCCACACCAGGAGAGGAGGAGGTAATTGAACCTGATGATTTGCACACGCGTGCATAATGACCTCTCTTGCCGCATTTACTACACACAGCCTCCCGAGCAGGACACTTCAGACGAGGGTGCCGGATATTCCCACAAAAATAACACTTCTGAATCCTAGAGGCAACAGCTGCCGAAGTAGAAACTGTTTCAGAATCTAGTAAACCACTCCCATTAAGTCCACATAATTCCTTTTCATCCGAAACTGCCGAAACCATAGTCGCAGGCCGATTAAAAAGAGCATAAGAATCCGAACTTCTCTGAGCCACATCCAATGTAGAAGCTTGCTCAAAAGCACTTTTAAGATCCAAAGTCTTATTTTCTAACAACCGCTGACGAATTGATCTAGACAGTAATCCATTAATAAAAGCATCCCGTACCGATTCTTCCTTATATTCTTCAGCCGTCACGGCCTTATAATTACAGTTAACACTAAGGCACCGAAGTGCTTGTAAATAAGTATCCAAAGATTCTCCCACCTGCTGCCTACGGGCAGATAGAAGGTGACGTGCAAATACCTCATTCTTTGGTTTAACAAAAATCTTTTCCAATGTAGAAATAGCCACTTCATAAGTTTTACAGTCCAAAATATATTTATCTACATCCGGAGCAATGTAGTTGATCAGCATATTCAGCTTATTTAGAGACTCTTGATCCAACACGCCCAAAAAGTTTTTAAATGTACAATACCAATGTTTCCATTTATCATCCACTCCAGCAGAATTGGGGTCAGCCTTGAATCGTTCTGGTTGAAGATATCGCTCCATTCTAACATAAAGTTAATAAATTGAAATAAGGAATAGATTTGCCTTCCAAAGCTAGGCTTTATTAACTTTAAAATCTGCAGCACATCTTTCCACATCCAGTCCCAACCAAAGCTGGAAAAGAACTGAATTTAAGGTGGCCACCACACATCATGTGACATCAACTACCAATGAGATTACAACATATATCCCAAGGCAGTTAACAAACAACCAATCACAATACTTTTACTAAACAAGGAATAATCACCACAATTCTTAACTGCTCTCTGAAATGGTGGCTCACCCCCACCTTATTAAGGATGGGCAATAAATGCTGGCCTTGCCAGCGGCGCCCACATCCCAGGAACGAATATTTTAAAAATCAGCCAGCAACACAAAAATTCCGCTGTGTGGAAAATGCATTTAATTGTTTTTACGCTGAGTGGCTTGCTAGGCCACTTGAGCAGGCAGTAAGAATCAGCCACACAACTGGAGTCACATGCAGGTCAAACCAGACAGTTTGCTCTCCCTTAAATCATCAATAAATCAGTTGGCTTTTAACATCAGCCTGTTAGCTTTCATGGCCATTTTCTGGTGCGGGCTCACAATTATTGTACTGTTGGCTATAGAACATAAGAATTAGGAGCAGGAATAGGTCATACGGCCCTTTGAGCCTGCTCCGCCATTCAATACGATCATGGCTGATCTTCGACCGCAACTCCACTTTCCCGCCCGATCCCCATATCCCTTGATTCTCCTAGAGTCCGAAAATCTACCTATCTCAGCCTTGAATATACAACGACTCAGCATCCACAGCCCTTTGGGGTAGAGAATTCCAAAGATTCACAACCCTCTGAGTGAAGAAATTCCTCCTCATCTCAGTCTTAAATGGCCGACCCCTTATCCTGAGACTATGCCCCCTAGTTCTAGACTCTCCAGCCAGGGGCAACCACCTCTAAGCATCTATCCTGTCAATCCCCCTCAAAATCTTATATGTTTCAATAAGGTCACCTCTTATCAGTCACTCAGGACACTCAGAATCAGTCAAAGAGAATCAAAGTGTCAACGGATGCATCAAAAGATGGCCTAGGCGCAGTCTTGCTACAAGCAGATGGTGAAGATTGGAAGCCTGTTGCCTATGCCTCCAGGTGTATGACTGATTCTGAGTGTCGATATGCCCAGATTGAAAAGGAATGTCTAGGCTTGGTAGTTGGACTAGAAAAGTTCCATGGCTACATATATGGACTTCCCACCTTCACAGTTGAGACAGACCACTGCCCACTGGTTGCCATCATGAAAAAAATCTGAATGAGATGTCTCCAAGGATTCAACGACTCATGATGAAGCTGCAAAGATATGACTTTGAACTGATCTACACACCAGGCAAACACATAGTGTTAGCAGATGCACTATCCCGAGCACCCACAATGAGTCATGTGAGCTCTACTGAGGAAGACGTGGATGTTCATGTGAGTATGGTCACTGCTGCGCTGCCCGTGTCAGACACAAAATCAAAGCAAATAGCAGAAGAAACAGTAAAAGATACAGTGTTACAAACAGTAATAGAGAACATTCATCATGGTTGGCCAAAAGGTTCCTGTCCAAAGTACTATCACATTAGGTCAGAGTTGAGTGTCGCAAGTGGACTATTACTAAAACAGAACAGAATAGTCATTCCACAGGCTCTATGTCAAGACATGCTCAAAAGGATTCATGAGGGACGCCTCGGAATTGAAAAATGCAAAAGGAGAGCAAGAGACACTGTTTATTGGCCTGGCATAAATAAGGACATTGAGAACATGATAGGCATATGTGAGACATGTCAGAGACACCAAAACAAACAAGCAAAGGAACCAATGATAGTAGCTGACTTACCAACAGCACCATGGCAAAAGGTTGGTATGGACCTTTTTCATTTGAATGATAAAGAATATCTGTTAGTGATTGACTACTATTCTAACTATCTTGAGATGGCGCTGCTCTCCAGCACATCAGCAAGCAGTGTCATAATGCATGTTAAATCTATCTTCACCAGACATGGAATTCCCAGGATTGCCGGTGGGGACAATGGTCCGTGCTTCAACTGTAAGGAGTGGCAACAGTTTGCAGCACATTATGACTTTCAGCACATCACATCCAGTCCTCTGTATGCTTAGTCGAATGGTAAGGCAGAGAAAGATGTTCAAGTTCTCAAACAGCTACTGAAGAAAGCAACAGAAAGCAAGTCTGATCCTTATCTCGCCCTGCTGAGCTACCGAGCCTCCCCTTTAGACTGTGGTTCCTCACCTGCTGAACTCCTAATGGGTCGTAAGTTGCGCACCACGCTACCCTGCTGTGCAAAAGAAAAGCAGAGTAAGGAACTGAGACAGAAACTTCAACTGTTAAAGCTGAAACAGAAATCACACTATGACAAGTCATCCAAAACTCTGAAACCATTGACAAGGGATGATGTTGTCAGGATAGAGGATCCAGATGCATGGAACAGGAAAGCTACAGTTCTTGAGGAAGTAGGACCAAGGTTAGAACTGTTAGAACTGAGGAAGGACAGATTCTCAGGAGGAACCGCCGGTCCCTCCTGAAAACACAAGAAACTATCCAAGAGCAAATCAATGACAATGCCGCAACTGAATCTTGTCACTCACCACCAGAACAATCTAACACAAACACACATACAGGCTCTCATGAAAACACATCAGACTTACCTGTGCTGAGAAGATCCACACGTGAAGTAAAAAAGCCTGATAGACTTAATCTTTGAGTACAAAGAAAACTATAATAAAAGAATGAAAAGCTTAGAGTTCATAAAGTAAAGCTTTGAAAATGTGTTGACTGTTGTGAAGATGTTTTTGTCGTTATGATTGATTGATATTGATTTTGTTTAACCTCTAAGGAAGGGGGATGTAATGATCAGTAACATGTCATTCTAGAATGGTACACTAGGTGGAGCTGTATGTTTAGTAGTGGGCTACCCACAAAGCAGTAGTCAAGGTGGATGCCTGTACACTAGTCCACATGGCTGAATAAATGACTAGCTCAAGCTAGCTGTTCATAATGAAAACGTCTATCTGACTCTCCAGCCAGGGGCAACCACCTCTAAGCATCTATCCTGTCAATCCCCCTCAAAATCTTATATGTTTCAATGAGATCACCTCTCATTCTTCTAAACTGCAGAGAGTATAGGTCCAATCTACTCAATATTGGTGTCAGGTTGATGGGCTGAAAGGCATCGAGAGTGAGGGAGGGGAGGGATGGATTGGTGAGAGGGAGGGAATGCTAGGGGTTTGAGGTCATAGAGAGTGAGGAAGAGGAGAGACAACAGGAGAATTAGGGGAAGGATGTGACGTAGAGAAGAGACAGAGGAGGAAATGGAAGCAGGTAGATGGTGGTATAGCGAAGGGGTGGAGCAGGTGAGAAGGTGGAAGGAAGCTGGAGTTGGGGAGGCGATGGGATGAGGATGATGGAATAGGAAGTGACAGGGAAGGGGATGGGAAGGCTTGGGATGAGGTGTGGTGGGAATGTGAAAGGGTAGGACAGGTGGCAGTAAGGGAAAAGGGAAACTTCCTTTTCTGGTTCCCATGTTAGCTAACATTGTTAACAGTTCTCTCTCCTCAGATACTGTCCCCCTCTTCCTCAAATCTGCCATCATCCCTCTCCTCAAAAAAACAACCCTTGAGCCCTTTTGTCCTTGCAAACTATTGCCCCATCTCCAACCTCCCTTTCCTTTCCAATGTCCTTGAACATGTTGTCGCCCCCCAAATCCGTGCCCAACTTTCCCGCAACTCCATGTTTGAATCCCTCCAATCAGGTTTCTACCCTTGCCACAGTACCGAAACGGCTCGCATCACAGTCACAAATGACATCCTTTGTGACTGTGACAAAGGTAAACTATCCCTCCTCATCCTTCTTGACTTGTCTACAGCCTTTGACACGGTTGACCACTCCATCCTTCTCCAATGCCTCTCCACCATCGTCCAGCTGGGTGGGACTGCACTCGTCTGGTTCCATTCTTATCTATCCAGTCGTAGTCAGAGAATCACCTGCAATGGCTTCTCTTCCCACTCCCGCATCGTAACCTCTGGTGTCCCCCAAGGATCTATACTTGGCCCCCTCCTATTTCTCATCTACATGTTGCCCCTTGGCAACATCATCCGAAAACACAGCATCAGTTTCCACATGTACACTGATGACACCCAGCTCTACCTCACTACCACTTCTCTTGACCCCTCCACGGTCTCTAAATTGTCAGACTGCTTTGTCCGAGCAGAAATTTTCTACAATTAAATATTGGGACGACCGAAGCCATTGTTTTCGGTCCCCACCACAAACTCCGTTCCCTAGCCATTGGCTCCATCCCTCTCCCTAACATCTGTCTGAGGCTGAACCACACTGTCCGCAACCTTGGTGTCATATTTGACCCTGAAATGAGCTTCCGACCACATATCCGCAGCATAACTAAGACCGCCTAGTTCCACCTCTATAACGTTGCCCGTCTCTGCCCTTGCCTCAGCTCATCTGTTGCTGAAACCCTCATCCATGCCTTTGTTACCTCTAGACTTGACTATTCCAACGCACTCCTGGCTGGCCTCCCACATCCTACCCTATGTAAACTTGATGTGATCCAAAACTCAGCTGCCAGTCTCCTAACTCATACCAAGTCCCGTTCATCCATCACCCCTGTGCTCGCTGACCTACATTGGCTCACGGTTAAGCAACGCCTCAATTTCAAAATTCTCACCCGTTTTCAATCCCTCCATGGCCTCGCCCCTTCCTATCTCTGTAATCTCCTTCAGCCCCACAACCCGCTGAGATATCTGCGCTCCTCTAATTCTTCCCTCTTGAGCATCCCTGATTATAATCGCTCAACCATTGGTGGCCATGCCTTCTGTTGCCTAGGCGCTAAACTCTGGAATTCCCTGCCGAAACCTCTCTGCCTCTCTATCCTCCTTTAAGACGCTCCTTAAAACCTACCTCTTTCACCAAGCTTTTGGTCACCTACCCATATTTCTCTTTATGTGGCTCGGTGTCAACATTTTTTGTCTTGTAACACTCCTGTGAAGCATCTTGGGATGTTTTACTACGTTAAAGGCGCTATATAAATACAAGTTGTTGTTGAAATGTAGGAGAGGATATGTGCCTGTGGGAGATAACATCAGGCAAGGGGCTGGACCGCCAGCCCCTTCCCATTGCTTTCTGTTGCTGGCCTGTGTCCCTGTGACTCACCATCCATCACCACTAAGCTGGCCGGCACTCTGGCAGGATTTTACTCTCCATTCATGATCTGAAATCTGCGTACAGCCCTGGCCAGATCCCTCACTTGACCACTGTCCATACCTCTCACCGGCTAGCATCTACACCTGCCACCAACAAAATACAGAGAATGCAAAAGAACAAAAGAGAGATAGAGAACAGAACAAAACAGGGAACAAACCAGAAAAGAAGACAAAAAAGAGAAGCAAAATAAGATGGAAGGACAAGCAGAAAATAACAGAACCACAGGGAACCAGAAGAGGAAAGAGAGAGAGGAACCAGCAACATGAAGAGGACAGTGACAGGTAATCCCATTTTAACAGGCCCTTGCCTGTTTAACCCTTTTCCCACGTAAAACACGCCTGGTGGGGATCACGCCTGTGAAACCCGGCGTGAGCACTATTGCCTTGCTGACTATCAGCTGCAGGTCAACCATTAAAGAGGAGATTTGATCAGTCATCATTTGCAGGTGGCAGGACTTTGTTGTTTCAGTCCTGGGGCAACTTTTACCAGGCTTAACCACACCTGTGGAAGGTTGGAGCCTCACACACATCTCCATTGTGACCTCCTGGGAAACCCCGCTCGCCACCTTCACTCAGCGCTTCCTCAACGGAGCCATTTATTTCCTTCCTTCTGGGCATTAGATGAGCTCGAACAACAGCCGCGGCACCAGCAGAACCAGGAACAACAGCAGCAGCAACAGGAGCGCCTGGCTGCTGCTCACCCACCTGAAGCTGCACAGGCCAGAAGGGGTCAGCGCTTGGAAGTGGCTTGAGAGCACCTTGCTGCACATCGGGGGGCCATGGGGACCCATATCTGCACTGGCAGTCCTACTCAGAAGGACTTCCATGAAGGTCTGGTTTCTCTGTTCAATAGATGCCCATCGCTCCTCAAGAGATGTCATTCTATTATGAACACTCACCATGTTTTCCATACCCTGGCGACTTATCTCCTCCATGGAAGTTGCCATCCTTTCCTTGGTGATGCATTCATGCGCAAACGACTCCACAAAGGCTCTGCTCATGTTCGCTATGGACTCCTCCGTTCGCTCCACAATCACATCGACCCTGGAGACAAAACCTGCCAGACTCCTCATCTGTTCCTGGAGTTCCAGCCCTGCTGATCTTATGGATGGACCCAGAGGCAGAGGGTCGACATGCAGCTGAGCCGATCTGGCAGAGTCCTGCGCCCTCCGACTAGCACTCTCCACTGCTGTCCCTGTTTCCGCAATCTGCTGATGCTCACTTGTGAGCTGTGATACACCAGGTGATAACACTACTCTATGTCCCGAAGGTCCCGCCGAGGTGCGAGTGTCTGCGCTGGTGCTGGGTGCGCTGAATTCTGCTGACGCTGTGCCCTCAGAGGTTGCAGATTCCTCTGAGGAGTGTGGAAGCTCAGGCTCTTCCTCCTGGACAGTGGGGATGGGGGCTCTCAATGGTCCTGTGGGGGAGTGAAGGAAAGAGAGATGTGAGGTCAAGGTTACATGCACATTGCATATTGCAGATGATCACAGGTCCATCTGTTATAGTTTCAGAATCATTATCAGCGACTCATGCAATGTCAATGAGAAAGATGGAACACTATTCTGTCACCAGCTTGCTGTGATGCACCCGTCTGTCCGTCCCCCACTTGCGCCTCATCCTCCAGTCCTACGATCTCCAGGACTGCCTCCTCCCAGGGGGTGAGGTGGGCTACTGATGGTGGCCCTCCTCCTGTCCTCGCTTGTTCTCTTTTATTGTGAGCTCTCTTTTCCTGCAATGAGGGAGACAAGTGGAGTTTGAGTGAGAATGAAGGAGTGAGTGTAGAGAATCCATAGCATAGATGCTTAGGAGACAAAGATGGAGTGGCAAGACCAAGGGCCCTCCCTGTGTGTTGTCAGTTGTTTTCATAACATCACAGTGATAGGGAGTGTGAGGGCTGCATAGTTGAATAGTTAGGTGAATGTGAGCATAGAGAGAGAGGGAATGGGTAAGGGTGCATGGATGTCAGTGTCAAGTGGGATGTGGAGGAAGAGATTGCTAAAGCTGAGTGCTGGTGAGGAGAGGCAATGGAGTGATGGGAACTTCATACTCACTTTTCCAGTGTGCTGAAGGTCATGAAATCTCTTCCTGCACTGTATCCAGGTTCTGCGGGTAGCCGATAAGGAGTTGACCTCCTCTGCCACTTGCAGCCACGCAGCCTTTGTCTGCTGGGGAGGCATCTTCCTCCCTGATGAAGGGAAGAGCACCTCCTTGTGAGCTCTTGCTCCCTCCACTAAAGCCTGCAGGGCAACGTCGTCAAAACAGGGTGCAGACCTCGGTCTTTCTCTTGCCATTCTGCTTCCAGCTCAGTATATCAGCAAATGCCAAAAGGTTGGCAGCCTGCAGAAGAAGCAAGGCTTGTTGTAGACCTTAAATGCAGCAGCAATAATGACGTCATATTATGTGACTTTCTGACTGGAAATACTCATTTGCCAAGGGTTCCCACATGTTGGAAATCAATTGGCGAATTGAGTTAAAATTGCATGAATCTCACAGACCCATTTAGATTCGTGTGGGAAACACCAAATTCGGGGAACCCGACAATTCCCCGCACCTGAGTTAAAATCGACCCCAATTAGTCATAAGTGAACATGATTACTCTTAACATAATTTATTACCTGCATATTTTGGAACTAGGCCATCGAGAAGCCTTCTGTGCATTAAATATATTTATACCATAGGCTACATTGTCTACCTTATGAGATAATACCTATGAGGTACAATTTTCACCGAACTATTTTTGCTTCACATATGGACACCATAGAATGTGTTCACTGTTTAAATTCTAATGGGTGTGTGTACTAAGCAACAACCGTTGCCCTAGCAACCACACTACTACCAATGAGCGGAAAAATAAATTAACCAGTTGAAAAAGTTCCTCCAGTCATAGCCATGACAATGATGGCAGACCATTAATTGTTTCTGCTTTAGGAAATATTGCATTTACTGTGCCTTCGCCTCAATCCACTGTTAGATTGCCTTAACTTGATTCCCATTATCTGGCTTTTTCTAAGCTTAAAAACAGTTAGAAATATTATGGCTGTGATTTTGCTCACCTCGGCAGGTCCGGTGCGGCCAGTGTTGGTGGTGGGTCGCGGCCCCGCTGCTGACTGCATCCCACTGCCTAAAATGAATTTATGTTAATTGGGTTTGTCAAGCCCGCCCAGCATGTTTCCCGGCCCAATTAGAGGAAGCGGGTCTGGTGATGTCATTCATGACGCATCATCAGCCGGTTTCCTTAAAGGGACCATGGCCACCTTACTTTTGACATTTGTGCTATCTGTGTTCAAGTGCTGCAAACATTGACAATTAATGCACAGAGGTTGCACCCAGGTTCTCCCATGATTCCCTCCATATGCTTATGGAGGGTGTCAGAGAACGCAGGGAGGTCCTCTTCCCTTCCGATGGGCGGAAGACACCTCCCCAGGAGACCAAAACAGCCTGGGTGCACATTGCAGAGGAGGTCACAAGCAGGGACGTGGTCAGGAGGACCTGGGTGCAGTGGTGCAAACCTTTCAATGATCTCATTAGATCACAAAACATTAGTACAAAGCCACACTCACCTTCATCCTCCTGTGCCTCTCATCACATCCCCATCACTCTGCCTTCCCTACCCTACTCCTGCACATCCTTACTCACACCAACTTACCTTGCACCTCCACCCATCCCTCTCTATCTACATTATCACATCTCCATCTCACTAGCCACCCCTCACACTCACCCTCATCCTAGTGCAATCATACCAATTAACAACACACAAGGGTAGCCACTTTTCATGTAAAGTTTCTGTTACTGTGGTGTCAAACATCGAAACCTTTATTATCAACACTTTGCGTTCTTGGACAGATCTGTGTGCACCTTTGGAAGTGGCTTAGTGAGTTGCAATGAATGGTGAGATATAACGGTACCCCCCTCAATGGTGGTGAGTGTGAAAGGAATGGCTTGGTCATTGTAGGGATGCTTTATGATGTTGGTGTGGGGTGGTGCCAACCTGGCGCATCATGTGGCAGCCAGGATGTACAGTGTCAAGTGAAGTAAATCTGGCCATGGTGAGGCCATCCCTGGCCTCCCGGGCAGCAATGTGTTCGGGTGCTGGTGTTCTCTGTCCTGTGCAGCACCAGGTGATTGCAGAGAAGGTTGTTGTTGTTGTTGGTGTTGGGGCTGATCGTGGTTGGATTGTGAGACAGTATAAAGGGCACCCATGTTGATGGAATAGATGGCAGGTGAAGTAGAGATGACAGAACCATTCTGTCAATGGTGAGAGAGTTCTTCCAATGAGGTGAGAGTGGATGGAGCGTGGAAAGTGATAAGCCTGCAGAATCTGTGCTGGAAATGGACTGAGAAACAGCTTGTGGCTGAGGAAAGTGATCTCTGTCAGGTGGGAGCTTATACTGTACATTTGAAGCTGTCAAGGAATCAGCTGGAGCAGTGGTCCCCGAACAGCATGGTTTCCGTGGCCATGAAGTCAAAGTTAAAAAGTAAGTTTAAAAAAAAGCCTGTTAAGGGTCTGTTAAGTACATTATAATGAGTTCAACTGGGTTGCCCGCCACTGCCTGTCGGGGTCTTCTCAGTGCTGACAGACCCGACATTGGAAACGGCGGGTTCCCAACCCGCTGTCAAAAAAAAACTGTCCCACCCAACCTGCCACCAATCCCGCCCATTGACACGCCGCAACATTCCGGCCAAAGTGTTGCATCTATCACACGTTCATCACGCTTCAGATATCATACTTAAGACATCACACTTAAAAGTATGAAAAAGAAAGAAAGCCAGTCTTTTTGTGTTGGTTTTTCAGACTTTGACAACCTAGGCTCTAGTTGCCAATCAACAGAAATTTCCTTCAATAATTAAATTCAAATTTACCTCAAGATGTACATATTTAGACTACTTTTCCACAGGGAATACCAAAGCAGCGGACTCTAAGATACAGGCCAGATTAAAGACAGATCCATCTTGGCAGCTAAACATCATAGTTTTGCTTGAGATTCCATGCGCACTGCTACCAGATATCAGTTAGTTTATATTTATTTCTGTTTATATAAAAGCAACTATCAAACTATTATTTGACTCACTATTTGAAGTTAATAATGAAGTCACTTATGATGTATTGTGAAAGAAGCCTTTATCCATTGGACTTCAAGAAATTAATATTGAGAATTACACACAGAGATGAGAGTGAAAGGCACTTTTGAGTGACTAGACAATATTCCAAATCTTTCAACACAAGCCCAAATTATATTGGAATTACAAATCATTGTTGAAATCCATTCCATGTTCATCATTTAATACAACTGTAAATTAACACATGATTACTTTATTCATACCAACTTTTATACTCCCACACAGCAATGAGTCATAAGTTGCTGATTGTATCACAGCATTTGCAAATCTTCCATAATAGTTTAGCTCACAGAGGTTATATCACCAGTGATAATGAGTTGCACTAATTCCTTTGCGAGTGTGAGAGGTCCTTGAGCTACATAAGTGAAGCACAATAGTCTTTCCCATGTGAAACAATAGCAGGAATTTACTGTTGATTAAACATTCTTCGTTTGTTCTATGAGACTGCGCAACTCCTGTCAAAAAAACTCTTTAAATTAATTCTGATAACACTCAGTTTGTGAGTTATCAGAGAGAGACTCACAGCAGTTAACTACCTGGAAGAACTCAAGTCAGTTATTCAGAAAGATTTCCAGCTCAGAAAAAACCGTAAACATTGGCCCAGATTTTGCAGTCAGTGGTGAAGGGATGGCACTCGCCGGACATCACACTTACAGCTGCCCACAGACTTTTCATGGGCTTTTGAGGCAACTTATGGTTCCGAGAGATCATTTCCAGCACGGCACCCTCTACAAGGGGTCTGTGGCATGTGTGCGCAGGGCAAGCAACAGCGTGTCTCTTCAACCAATCAGATTGAGACTACAAAAGCAAAATACTGTGGATGCTGGAACATAGAAACATAGACGATAGGAGCAGGAGTAGGCCATTCAGCCCCTCGAGCCTGCTCCGCCATTCAATGAGATCATGGCTGATCATCCAAACTCAGTACCTGTATTCATCAGTAACATGTCATTCTAGAATAGTACACTAGGTGGAGCTGTATGTTTAGTAGTGGGCTACCCACAAGGCAGTAGTCAAGATGGATGCCTGTACACTAGTCCACATGGCTGAATAAATGACTAGCTCAAGCTAGCTGTTCATAATGAAAACGTCTATTTATTTATGAACATAACATGGTACCAGGATTGGTAATATCTGCTGAATATTGCGAAATGCGACATGGAGAATTTGAAGCCACTGGAGGGTTTGAAACTCACGGGGAATGTCGACTGCAATTGGCGGACTTTCAAACAACAATTCGAACTCTACATTGCTGCCATTGGGTCCGGTACGAAGCCAGACGCAAGGAAAATAGCATTACTGCTCACGGTTGCAGGCCCGCAGGCGATAGAGGTATTTAATACTTTTGTATTTGATCAAGAGGAGGACAGAGAAAAAATGGACGATGTGCTAAAGAAGTTTGATACACATTGTTCTCCCAAAAAGAACGAGACCTATGAGAGGTACATGTTCCGTTCACGGACACAGCAGCAAAATGAGACCTTTGATAGCTTTGTGACTGATCTGAAACTGAAAGCACAGACATGTAATTTCTCTGAACTGAAATCATCCATGATTCATGACCAGATTGTGTTTGGTATTCATGATAAAAAGGTCAGGGAACGTCTGTTGAGAGAAACCGAACTAACATTGGAGGATGCTGTGAAAATATGCCATGCCAGTGAGCTAGCTCAAAAGCACGCAAAGACTTTCAGTGAAATTAATAATAATGCGACTGTAATGAGTGACTGTGCTGCTGTCGGTGCTGTGTTCTGCAAGGGGAAGAAACATGGGCAGAACAGAAATGCAAAGCAATCGGAGGATGGAATTTTTAATTGTAAACGCTGTGGTTACCAGCACCAGTCAAGACAATGCCCAGCGTTTGGGGAAATGTGCACAAAATGTAATGGAAAGAATCACTTTGCCAAACAATGCTTTTCAAAAGTAAAAACAAAGAAAGGGCAACAAGTCAATGTGATTGAGGACACTGATTTAAGTGAGACATTTTTTGTAGGAATGGTGTCATGTGACAATATCGAAAAGGATACATAAAATGTGCAGCCCTCAGGAATGGACAATGCTGAACATAAAGTTAATGCAGTAAAAGAGGACAAATGGATGATGCCACTGCAGGTAAATGGAGCATTAGTTACATTGAAACTAGACACTGGGGCAAAAGCAAACTTAATCAGTATGAGTGACATCAAAAATATGAAAGAAAAGCCCAAAATACAGAAAAAGTCAGTACTACTGAAGAACTATAGTGGACAGAAAATAGATAGCTTAGGTGTATGCAGACTTAAAGTGACAGTCAAAGACAAAGTGCATCATCTCATGTTTTCTGTTGTGGCTGAAGGACTTGATTCACTACTAGATGACAAAGCTTGTGAGGACTTAGAACTGGTCAAGAGAGTCTACCGTATAAACTGTGCCATAAGCAGACCAGATGACTCAGTGGATTCTGTAGTGAGTAATTTCCAGGATGTGTTCAAAGGATTTGGAGTTCTACCATTCACTTACAAGATTCCAGCTAAAGGAGGATGCTCAGCCAGTGGTACATGCTCCACGGAGAGTTCCAGCACCCCTGCGTGACTGGCTCAAGAAAGAACTGGACAGAATGACCACACTAGGAGTCATCAGGAAAGTCGAAGAGCCAACAGACTGGGTTAACTCCATGGTATGTGTAAAGAAAAAGAACAATGATCTAAGAGTATGCATGGATCCAAAGGACTTAAATGCAAACATAAAACGTGAACACTACCAGATTCCCAAGCGAGAAGAAATCACCAGTGAAATGTCAGGTGCCAGATACTTCACAAAGCTCGATGCCTCACAAGGATTTTGGCAACTAAAACTGGATGAAGAGAGCACCAAATACTGTACCTTCAACACACCATTTGGCAGGTATTGTTTCCTCAGAATGCCTTTCGGGATAATATCTGCATCTGAAATCTTTCATAGAGCGATGGAACACATAATTGAAGGTCTGGAAGGAGTTCGGGTCTATGTTGATGACATCATCATCTGGGGCTCCACAATGAAAGAACACAATGAGAGACTGACTAAAGTGCTACAGAGCATACGCTGGAATGGACTGAAGCTCAACAAAGCCAAGTGTCAGTTTGGTGTCCAGGAAGTCACTTTCCTAGGAGATTATCTAGTAAAGGAATAGAGCCAGATATGGAAAAAGTAAACGCCATACTCAACATGGCCCGACCCACTGACAAAAAAGGAGTGCTAAGCATCATGGGGATGATAAACTTCATTGGAAAGTTCATTCCTAACTTGTCAGCCAAGACAGCCTGTCTGCGAGACCTGCTACATAAAACAAATGAGTTCGCATGGACAGAAAGACATGAACAAGAGTGGATGAACCTCAAAACAGTGCTGACAACCACACCTGTACTCACCTTCTTTGACGCAACAAAGATAATTAAAGTGTCAACGGATGCATCAAAAGATGGCCTAGGCGCAGTCTTGCTACAAGCAGAGGGTGAAGATTGGAAGCCTGTTGCCTATGCCTCCAGGTCTATGACTGATTCTGAGTGTCGATACGCCCAGATTGAAAAGGAATGTCTAGGCTTGGTAGTTGGACTAGAAAAGTTCCATGGCTACATATATGGACTTCCCACCTTCACAGTTGAGACAGACCACTGCCCACTGGTTGCCATCATAAAAAAAAAATCTGAATGAGATGTCTCCAAGGATTCAACGACTCATGATGAAGCTGCAAAGATATGACTTGAACTGATCTACACACCAGGCAAACACATAGGCCTAGAAATTGAGTTTTGGCTTAGCCAGGGCTTTAGCGCCGGAAGTTAGTGCCGGCGCTAAGTCCCCCTGCGCGCGCCAAAAATTCAGCAGGGCCGCGCCCAAACGGCTGCCGGCGCTACTGAAGGGTCTTTGCGGCGGTAAATCGGCGCTAACTGCAGTTTCGCGCCGCAATTCCGGCGCTGCGGCACCCGATGCGGTGCGGCAGGCTCGGGAAGTGCAGGCCTCCTCCTTCCCTTAAGGAGGAGCTGCCTGCACCCGATCGCGGCCCGCGAAAATCTTTTAAAAAATGAGCCCGGCACCTCGGACAAGTGCCGGGCTTGCTTCTGTTCCGGCGGGGGGGGGGGGGGAAGTCCGGGGAGGGAGCTGCGGCTAGGCGGCCGGCGGGAAAGCGGCCGGCCGCCGCGGGGCCTTTAATGCGCCGGCGCAAAGACTCGTAAGACTCTGTTGCCAGAGTCTTAGTTGCGGCTGTCACGGGCGAGGCGGCCGCAACTGAATTTCGGCGCTGGGGCCCGTTGGCATGGCAACCGGGACGCTGCGCACACCGATGACGTCATCGGTGCCGGCGCAGCGCTACCGGTCTACCACGGCGTAAGGGCCCCAGGCAATTTCGGCGCCGGCGCCAAATGCAGCGCTAGGCCCTCTAGCGCCGCAAAATCGGCGCTAAGGGCACTCAATTTCTAGGCCACAGTGTTAGCAGATGCACTATCCCGAGCACCCACAATGAGTCATGTGAGCTCTACTGAGGAAGACGTGGATGTTCATGTGAGTATGGTCACTGCTGCACTGCCCGTGTCAGACACAAAATCAAAGCAAATAGCAGAAGAAACAGTAAAAGATACAGTGTTACAAACAGTAATAGAGAACATTTATCATGGTTGGCCAAAAGGTTCCTGTCCAAAGTACTTTCACATCAGGTCAGAGTTGAGTGTCACAAGTGGACTATTACTAACACAGAACAGAATAGTCATTCCACAGGCTCTACGTCGAGACATGCTCGAAAGGATTCATGAGGGACACCTCGGAATTGAAAAATGCAAAAGGAGAGCAAGAGACACTGTTTATTGGCCTGGCATAAATAAGGACATTGAGAACATGATAGGCATATGTGAGACATGTCGGAAACACCGAAACAAACTGTGATAAAAATAATAACTTCCGGGAAGTTATGTCATCACTTCCTGTGAACTGTGAACTATGAACTATGAACTGTGTACATACCTCACTTCCTGTCATGTGTCACTTCCTGTTGGACTGGTATAAATACTGGTCTGTTCAGTATTGTAAGAGGCTTCTACCAGAGGCATGGTAAAGACCTCTCTTGTATATAGTGTGTTTATAAGTTACTTAAAGCTTACTTTAAAGTTACTTGATGGTAAGTCTCCTTTTTCTTACATCAATTTAAGTAACTTAGTATTTACACTGACAAATACTAGACCTTCAGACAAACTCGGAAGTTAAGGATCCAGGGAACCACCCATCATGGAGAAAATCCTTAGACCTATTCGTCTGGACTTGGACCCGAATACACCAGCAGCTGGCAGGGTATGGAAGCATTGGTATCGTACTTTTGAGAATTTTCTGGATGAATGTAAAGTGGATGCTCCTGCTAAATTGAAGATACTTGTCAATTATGTGACCCCAAAAGTGTTCGAATATGTTGATGAATGGGATAATTACGAAGAGGTGATTCGGGCACTTAAGAAACTGTATGCGAAGACCCCAAATGAGGTCTATGCTAGACATCTACTGGCCACAGCCCGACAAGGGCCAGGGGAATCAATTGACGAATTCCTGCAAGAACTTCGCAGGCTCAGCGTAGATTGTAACTTTCAGGCAGCCTCAGCTGAGCTGTACCGCCAAGAAATGATTCGTGATGCTTTCATCTGCGGGATTGCCTCTCCATTTATACGCCAGCGTCTACTAGAAAGTAAAACACTTGAGCTACAAAAAGCTTTTGACCTAGCTTGTTCACTGGATTTGGCAAAGAGAAATGCAGACCTCTATCAGCTGCCCAGATCTCGATCTGCTGCTGTAGCTGCAACCAGACAATTCAAGCGGTCTCAGGTGAACCCTATCATGGGGGAATCTAATTCTGATAATTCTGATGAAGAAGAGGAGGACGACCCCACTTTAGCAGCCTCTTGGCAATCTAGGAAGGAATGCTTCTTTTGTGGAGATGCTTTTCACCCTAGGAAAACCTGCCCTGCTCGCAATGCAATCTGCAGTTATTGCGGGAAAAAAGGACACTTTGCTAAAGTTTGCCTATCAAGGGCCTCTACGAGGGCCAATCCAGCTAAGGCCTACCGAACTGCCCCAATTAGGGCCTATCAAGATGCTCCAGCTAGGACCTATCAAGCTTCCTCTCGAGCTCTCTCCCGAAGAAGCACACCGAGAGTTTTAGCCACTCTCTGTGCAACGACACCAATTACAGCTGCTTGCCCACAGAACCTGTCTCAGGCAGCCACAAAAATTTCAATTAAAGGGCATACCTTAGATGCCTTAATTGACTCAGGAAGTACTGATAGTTTCATTAAGGAACAGATTGTTGCGAAATTGAAACTACATGTCTTCCCATCGGACCAGGCAATTGCGATGGCCCAGTCATCACTTAATACCAGAATCTCCGGCTTTTGTGTTGTTGATATGACACTTCATGGTCGTATGTATCCCTCCACCCGACTTTCGGTGCTCAAAGACTTATGTAGTGATCTCCTCTTAGGGCTGGACTTCCAAAAACAGCATAAGAAACTCACCATTGAGTTTGGTGGATCCAAACCCGGACTTACTATTTCTAATATACCATCTAAATTACCATTTTGTGCATTATCAGCAGCTTCACTTGATGAACCCTCATTATTTGCCAGTATTCCACCTCAATGCCAACCGATAATAACGAAATCGCGGCGCTTTAATCAGGAAGACCAATCTTTTATTGCGGCTGAAATCTCTCGACTTCTAACAGAGGATATCATTGAACCATGTTCGTCGCCCTGGCGGGCTCAAGTCGTCATTGTCAAGAACCCTCTAAAACCTCACAAACAGCGACTATGCATCGATTATTCGCAAACCATCAATCAATATACCGACTTGGACGCCTACCCATTGCCACGCATTGATGATATGGTTAATAAACTGGCCGAATACAAAGTGTTCTCAACTTACGATTTAAAAAGTGCCTATCATCAGTTACCCTTGAAGGTCTCAGATAAGCAGTACACAGCCTTTGAGGCTAATGGACGGCTGTACCAATTTCGTCGCCTCCCATTCGGGGTTACTAATGGAGTGGCTGTCTTTCAACGGGCAATGGATGGCCTGGTTAAGCAGGAAAACCTAAGGGACACTTTTCCCTATCTTGATAACATTACCATTGCAGGTCACGATCGACAGGAACACGACTCCAACCTCCAAAAATTTCGGGATGCCCTCCATCGCCGTAATTTGACCCTGAATGAATCCAAATCTGTTGAGTCGCAACCGACCATCAACATCCTTGGCTACTGCGTAGGCAATGGTATCATTAAGCCAGACCCAGAAAGACTTCGCCCGCTCCAAGAGCTCCCGTCACCTAAGAATCCGGCTTCTTTACGTCGGGCTCTCGGTCTGTTTGCATACTACGCTAAATGGATTCCTCATTTTTCGGACAAAATCCAACCCTTGCTGCATGCTAGATCATTTCCACTGGGAACAGCGGCTGTTGCAGCCTTTAACCTTCTCAAAAAACAGTTGGAGAAAGCGGCTCTTCACTCCATTGATGAGAATCTCCCTTTCGTGGTTGAATGTGATGCCTCGGAGGTGGCGATCTCGGCTACTCTGAATCAGGAAGGTCGTCCTGTAGCATTTATGTCCAGGACCTTACAAGGTGCCGAGCTACATTATCCTCCGGTTGAGAAAGAAGCCACAGCCATCATAGAGGCAGTACGGAAGTGGAACCATTTTCTAGCTCGCCAGCACTTTACATTGATCACGGACCAACGATCAGTCGCCTTCATGCTCGATAATCGAAAACGAACCAAAATTAAGAATAATAAAATACAACTTTGGAGGATGGAACTGGCCTCTTTTGGTTATACCATTCTCTATCGGCCTGGCAAGGAGAATGTGGCCCCGGACACCCTCACACGGGCATTCTGCTCCACTATGTCATCCTCCACCCTCATGGATGTCCACAATGGTTTGTGCCATCCTGGCGTTACGCGCATGCTACATTTCGTACGATCACGGAATCTCCCTTTTTCCACTGGAGATGTAAAGAAAATATGCTCAGAATGCCGGCTTTGTGCGGAATTAAAACCTCAGTTCTTCCGCCCCTCAGATGGTATACTCATACATGCAACCCAACCGATGCAACGACTTAGCATCGATTTTAAGGGCCCAGTGCCCTCTTCAACTCGGAACACATATTTGCTCGCCATGATCGACGAATATTCACGTTTTCCGTTTGCCTTCCCCTGCTCCAATATGCTGGCGTCCACCGTAATCTGCTGCCTTGAGCAGGTATTTTCTCTCTGTGGCATGCCGGCTTATATCCACTCAGATCGGGGTCCATCCTTTATGTCAAGGGAACTCAAGGACTACCTCTCAGAACGGGGAATTGCTACAAGCAAAACAACACCATACCATCCCATCGGAAATGGGCAGGTAGTGAGGTATAACGGTATCATCTGGAATTCCGTACGTCTCGCTTTAAGATCTCGGGGCCTACCAGACCAGCAATGGGAAACAGTGCTTCCGGATGCATTGCACTCTATACGGTCCCTGCTTTCTACAGCCACAAATACTACACCTCATGAGCGGTTCTTTGGATTCCAGCGTCGCTCATCTCATGGGACATCACTCCCGTCATGGCTAACTACTCCTGGACCTGTATTACTCCGAAGATACGTTCGGACATCTAAAAATGACCCTCTTGTAGACGAGGTCGAACTAACCGATGCTAACCCCACCTATGCAAACATACGATATTCCGACGGCCGAGAATCTACCGTATCATTACGGGATCTGGCTCCCTGCCCACCAGGACCTAGTGGGACATCGGGTGATGGCATTTCACCAGGAAACTCTTGGGACCTATCGGGTACCCCTCTCCAGGATCCTGATCAGACACCAACTAGCTTGGTGCCGGTAGAACCCCGTGCTCAAGGTTGCGACCCTCCCAGTACCACGCATGAAAGTACTGGTCTGCCACAGACCAGCTCTGCACCTCCCTCTGAACAGAGGCAGTCTGACTTTGAACCTATTGGGGCTCGTACTCGAAGCCATGATCTCCCCGACCCTTCACAGGGCAATCCAGGCCACACGGACTCTGGCCAATGGCCAACCGCATGTAAGCGGACCAGCGACCCTCAACGACGGGAATCCAAACGTGTGCGACTCTTCCTTGTTCGGCGGCTGCGGACCAAAAGGTAGACCACAGCCTCCTAAACCTGCAGGAGGGAAGAATGTGATAAAAATAATAACTTCCGGGAAGTTATGTCATCACTTCCTGTGAACTGTGAACTATGAACTGTGTACATACCTCACTTCCTGTCATGTGTCACTTCCTGTTGGACTGGTATAAATACTGGTCTGTTCAGTATTGTAAGAGGCTTCTACCAGAGGCATGGTAAAGACCTCTCTTGTATATAGTGTGTTTATAAGTTACTTAAAGCTTACTTTAAAGTTACTTGATGGTAAGTCTCCTTTTTCTTACATCACAAACAAGCAAAGGAACCAGTGATAGTAGCTGACTTACCAACAGCACCATGGCAAAAGGTTGGTATGGACCTCTTTCATTTGAATGGTAAAGACTATCTAATAGTGATTGACTACCATTCTAACTATCCTGAGATGGCGCTGCTCTCCAGCACATCAGCAAGCAGTGTCATAATGCATATTAAATCCATCTTCGCCAGACATGGAATTCCCAGGATTGCCGTTAGCGACAATGGTCCGTGCTTCAACTGTAAGGAGTGGCAACAGTTTGCAGCACATTATGACTTTCAACACATCACATCCAGTCCTCTGTATGCTCAGTCGAATGGTAAGGCAGATAAAAGTGTTCAATTTCTCAAACAGCTACTGAAGAAAGCAACAGAAAGCAAGTCTGATCCTTATCTCGCCCTGCTGAGCTACCGAGCCTCCCCTTTAGACTGTGGTTCTTCACCTGCTGAGCTCCTAATGGGTCGCAAGTTGCGCACCACGCTACCCTGCTGTGCAAAAGAAAAGCAGAGTAAGGAACTGAGACAGAAACTTCAACTGTTAAAGCTGAAACAGAAATCACACTATAACAAGTCATCCAAAACTCTGAAACCATTGACAAGGGATGATGTTGTCAGGATTGAGGATCCAGATGCATGGAACAGGGAAGCTACAGTTCTTGAGGAAGTAGGACCAAGGTCATACACTGTTAGAACTGAGGAAGGACAGATTCTCAGGAGGAACTGCCGGTCCCGCCTGAAAACACAAGAAACTATCCAAGAGCAAATCGATGACAATGCCGCAACTGAATCTTGTCACTCACCACCAGAACAATCTAACACAAACACACATACAGGCTCTCATGAAAACACATCAGACTTACCTGTGCTGAGAAGATCCACACGTGAAGTAAAAAAGCCTGATAGACTTAATCTTTGAGTGCAAAGAAAACTATAATAAAAGAATGAAAAACTTAGAGTTCATAAAGTAAAGCTTTGAAAATGTGTTGACTGTTGTGAAGATGTTTATGTCGTTATGATTGATTGATATTGATTTTGTTTAACCTCTAAGGAAGGGGGATGTAATGATCAGTAACATGTCATTCTAGAATGGTACACTAGGTGGAGCTGTATGTTTAGTAGTGGGCTACCCACAAGGCAGTAGTCAAGATGGATGCCTGTACACCAGTCCACATGGCTGAATAAATGACTAGCTCAAGCTAGCTGTTCATGATGAAAACGTCTATTTATTTATGAACATAACAGTACGCTGTCCCTGCCTTCTCCCCATATCCCTTGATCCCTTTAGCCTTAAGAAATATATCTAACTCCTTCTTGAATATATTTAATGACTTGGCCTCAACTGCCTTCTTTGGTAGAGAAGTCCACAGGTTCACCACTCTCTGGGTGAAGAAATTCCTCCTCATCTCTGTCCTAAATGGCTTACCCCTTATCTTTAGACTGTGACCCCTGGTTCTGGACTCCCCCACCATCGGGAACATCCTTTCTGCATCTAGCCTGTCTAGTCCTGTTAGAATTTTATAAGTTTCAATGAGATCCCCTCTCATTCTTCTAAACTCCAGTGAGTATAAACCCAATCTCTCCTCATACGTCATTCCTGCCATCCCAGGTATCAGTCTGGTGAATCTTCGCTGCACTCCCTCCATGGCAAGAACATCCTTCCTCAGATAAGGTGACCAAAACTGCACACAATACTCAAGGTGTGGTCTCACCAAGGCCCTGTACAACTGCAGCAAGACATCCTTGTTCCTGTACTCAAACCCTCTCGCTACGAAGGCCAGCATACCATTTGCCTTCCTAACCGCCTGCTGCACCTGCATGCTTACCTTCAGCGACTGGTGCACAAGGACACCCAGGTCTCATTGCACTTCCCCTTCTCCCAATCTATTGCCGTTCAGATAATAATATGCCTTCCTGTTTTTGCCACCAATGTGGATAACCTCGCATTTATCCACATTATACTGCATCTGCCATATCACCCAACCTGTCCAAATCATACTGGAGTTTCTCGGCATCCTCCTCACAGCACACACGCCCACCCAGCTTTATGTCATCTGCAAACTTGGAGATACTACATCTAGTTCCCTCATCTAGATCATTAATATATATTGTGAATAGCTAGGGTCCTAGGACCGATCCCTGCGGTACCCCACTAGTCACTGCCTGCCACTCGGAAAGAAAACCGTTTATTCCAACTCTTTGCTTCCTGTCTGCCAATCAGTTCTCTATCCAAGTCAGTACCTTGCCCCCAATCCCATATGCCTTAACTTTATACGCTAATCTCTTATGCAGGACCTTATCGAAAGCCTTCTGAAAGTCCAAATACACCACATCCACTGGTTCTCCCTTATCTATTCTATCAGTTACATCCTCAAAAACTTCCAGTAGATTAGTCAAGCACGATTTACATTTTGTAAATCCATGTTGACTTTGTCCGATCGTGTCACTGTTTTCCAAGTGCTCTGCTATTACATCTTTTATAATGGACTCTAGCATTTTCCCCACTACCGATGTCAAGCTTACCAGCCTATAGTTCCCCGTTTTCTCTCTACCACCTTTTTTGAAATCTGAAATAAAAACAGAAAATGCTGGAAATACTGAGCAGGTCAGGCAGCATCTGTAGAGAGAGAAACAGAGTTAACGTTTCCGGTCAACGACCCTTTGTCAGAACTGGAAAAAGTTGGAGATAGAACAGGTTTTTAAGCAAGTGTAGAAGCAGGGAAAGGGGGGAGGGGAGGAAAGAACAAAAGGGATGGTCTGTGTTAGGATGGAAGGCAGGAGAGATTAAGAGACAAAAGGGATGATGGTGCAAGGCAAAAGGAGATGGTAATGGGACAAGTTAAGACACAAAAGATTACTCTGGATGAAGTGTAAATGACAAAAGCAGAATCAACAACTGCCATGTGAGAGAGAGAAAAATTGACAGGGGCAGAGGTTATGGTCTGAAATTGTTGAACTCGATGTTGCGTCCAGAAGTTTGTAAAGTTCCTAATCAAAAGGTGAGGTGCTGTTGCTTGAGCTTACGTTGAGCTTCATTGGAACAGTGTAAGAGGCCGATGACGGAGAGGTCAGAGTGGGAGTGAAGCGGAGAATTAAAGTGACAGGCGACCAGAAGCTCGAGGTCACCCTTACGGACTGAATGGAGGTGTTCGGCACAGCGGTCACCCAATCTGTGTTGGGTCTCCCCAATGTAGAGGAGACCGTATCGTGAGCAGCGACTACAGTATTCTAAATTGCAAGAAGTACAAGTAAATCGTTGTTTCACGTGGAAGGAATGTTTGGGGCCCTGGACAGTGGGAAGGGAGGAGGTAAAAGGAGATTGAGAATCCTCACTGAGACACACGGGGGGGGGTGGGGGGGTGAAATTCAGTTGGTTAGCGCCTCCAGTTAGAGCCTGGCAGGGGCGCTAACAGGGCACTGATGCAGTAGTGCCGGGGTGACGCGAATCCAGTATTGCACGCCAAATCTGCACCCCCCACACCCGCCATAGTGCCGCCTCGGACCTCAGCGCCAGGCAGATCGTGATGTCAGTGAGCTTGCAATGCTCACTGGGCGCCCGATCTGCAAAATTAATTGTTGACCCCTGCCTTTGCGCCTCGCCCTGACAGCGACAGGGAGGGGAGGCGTCAAGCAGATGGATGCCAGCTCCAGGGGCGCTACTTAAAGGGATCATGAGTAATGAGTCGCAGCTCTCAGGTTAGTGCTGTTTCACTGCTTCCTTGTCAGTTTGACATTGTGCAACAGCTTAATTCAGTCATTTAAAGGTTGTTTAGTATCAGGAGTGTTGTGGCTACTAACAATGAGTTACATTTTTTCTCACAACATGTCAAACTGCTACACTTGGTTACATTAATGGGGGCTGTACTGGCAGTCAACCTTGCCCTCCAGGATCTACGGCAGAGGGTGCGGAGGCAGCAAGAAAGATTGAAACATGTGGCCAGAGGGAGGAGAAGGGCCATGAAGGCTCTCAACAGGAGGCCTTACCCTCTGATGGTATTCTGAGAGCACTTCTCCTACCTCCAATTGAGCGAGGAGCAGTGTATTAGAAAGCTCCACTTCTGCAAGGAGATGGTCACAGAACTCTGCCACCTCCTGCAACCAGACCTCAAAGCCTCAGATCAGGGTGATCATGGCTCTCCCAATGGCAGTCAAGGTCACCGTCGCCCACAATTTCTTCAGCACTGGATCCTTCCAGTCTGCAACAGGAGATATATCTAACATCTTGCAGTTCGCCGTCGTCCATTGCTGCATCCGGGAGGAGGAAGAGGGAGAGGAGGAGGAGGAGGAGGAGGAAGAGGAAGACGAGGAAGAGGAACAGGAGCGAGGGAGGAGGCAGCCACTCAATTGGCCTTCCGGAAGGGTGGTCCGTGACCGCCTCATCAGACTGGGGTTCCAATAAATTAAACCCCAGATTCCCGTTGCTCACCTCATCCCCATCATTCCATCCGAGTCACAGGCCATATCACAGCGCAAAGCTGAAATGCGAGACACCACAAAATAATGCAAACTGAATTAATAAATTTAACATTAATCATTGAACACATATTTACAGCAATATTATTACCTATTCACCCTTGTGCAATCCCTTAGTGCCTCTCGTTACAGTGCCTTCGCCTACTCGTTCCAGTGCCTTTGCCTACTCTAGTGCTCCTACAAAGTGTTGGCCCAGTGGCGGCAGCACAGCTTGTGGAAGGCTGCTGAGTGTCCGTGCGGGAGACTTCAGATGGCCTTGCAGGATTCCCTCAACCAGCTCTGGGCCTGGAAGGTCCAGCTGTAAACTGCACCACCTCAGCATGGGCGGCAACAGTCTGGGCTGGCTGGCCGACAGGCAGCGACAAGGGCAATGGTGGAGTGCCAGTGGTAGGAGCAGGAATGCTGTCACCCTGAGAGAGGACAGCAGCTTCCTGCTCCACTGACCCACTGCCACTCCACTGGGGCAGCACCTCAGCATCTTTAGCAATCTGTTGCAGCACAGATTGCTGACCTGCTGCAACACCGTGAAAGCCCCGCTCAATGGTGGTAGACACAGCCACGGTGGCAGCAGTCAGAGCTTGCGTTGCATCAAGCTGAGACTGCATGAGAGCAGTCTGAGATTGGATGCCACCAACCATAGACTGCATTACAGCACCAAGACATTGTGTCGCTTCTGCCTGTGCTGCAATGGAAGCTGCCAGATTGCCCATCACACGTGGCATCAGGTCTGGGTTGCCACGGTCTCTCTGGGAGTCTACCATCCTTTGCAGACTAGAAATGATGGGCTCCATGGTGCGCGCAGAGCTCTGTGCAATGTTGGAGGTGGACTCCTCCATGATCCTTACCATTGCCGAGAGGCTCTCGGGCACCCTTGCCATTCCACCTGTCATCTCTGTGTGCATGCCCATCACCCTTTTTATAAAAGCCTCCCCATTGAGGTCCTCATCTGAGTCCTGTGCAGCAGAACTCACGTGCAAACTCACCGTCTGGGGAGCTGGCCCCCGAGCTACCCTTCACCCCTGGATTTGCTGCAGCCTGCTCATCCCCGGTGCATCACCCTGTGCAGATCCCGCTACTATATTAGCCTCTAAAGAAGGCGTAGTGCCAGTATCTGAGCTGGTGCCTGCGGGTGAGACATAAAGTGATGCGGTGTCTTCTTACTCCTCTTCTCCCGCCTTGCTCTCAATGGTACCGTCAGGAACAGGCTGCTCAGGTGCTTGCTCATTATCTGAAAGCATAAAGGCACAAGAGTCAGGTTAAAGGTGAGTGGAGGGGGCAGGAAGGGAGAAATGCATGCATGCAGCATGATTAGCTGGAAAGTGCAAAATGCTTGTGGGGTGAGGGGGAAGTGGGATCTGAAAAGAAGGAGTAGGGATGGACATACTGTTGTCCCCAAGGGGGTCAATACATAGAAACATAGAAGATAGGAGCAGCAGTAGGCCATTCGGCCCCTCGAGCCTGCTTCGCCATTCAATGCAATCATGGCTGATCATCTAAGTTTAGTACCCGGTACCTACTTTCTACCCATACCCCTTGATCCCTTTAGCCTTAAGAAATATATCCAACTCCTTCTTGAATATATGTAATGAATTGGCCTCTACTGCCTTCTGTGGTAGAGAATTCCACAGGTTCACCACTCTCTGGGTGAAGAAATTCCTCCTCATTTCTGTCCTAAAAGGCCTACCCCTTATCCTTAGACTGTGACCCCTGGTTCTGGATTCCCCGACCATCGGGAACATCTTCCCTGCATCTAGTCTGTCCAGTCCTGCCAGAATTTTATAAGTTTCAATGAGATCCCCTCTCATTCTTCTAAACTCCAGCGAGTACAAGCCCAATCGACCCAAACTCTCCTCATACGTCATTCCTGCCATCCCAGGTATCAGCCTGGTGAATCTTCGCTGAACTCCTTTCATGGCAAGAATATCCTTCCTCAGATAAGGCGACCAAAACTGCACACAATACTCAAGATGTGGTCTCACCAAGGCCCTGTACAACTGTAGCAAGACATCCTTGTTCCTGTACTCAAACCCTCTCGCTATGAAGGCCAACATACCATTTGCCTTCTTAACCGCCTGCTGCACCTGCATGCTTACCTTCAGCGACTGGTGCACAAGGACACCCAGGTCTCGTTGCACTTCCCCTTCTCCCAATCTATTGCCATTCAGATAATAATCTGCCTTCCTGTTTTTGACACCAATATGGATAACCTCACATTTATCCACGTTATATTGCATCTGTCATGCTTCTGCCCAATCACCAAACCTGTCCAAATCATCCTGTAGTTTCTTGGCATCCTCCTCACAGCACACACCCAGCTTTGTGTCATCTGCAAATTTGGAGATATTACATCTAGTTCCCTTGTCTAGATCATTTATATTGTGAATAGCTGGGGTCCTAGGACCGATCCCTGCGGTACCCCACTAGTCACTGCCTGCCACTCGGAAAAAGACCCGTTTATTCCAACTCTTTGCTTTCTATCTGCCAACCAGTTCTCTATCCAAGTCAATACCTTGCCCCCAATCCCATGTGCCTTAACTTTACATGCTAATCTCTTATGTGGGACCTTATCGAAAGCCTTTTGAAAGTCCAAATACACCACATCCACTGGTTCTCCCTTATCTATTTTACTAGTTACATCCTCAAAAAATTCCAGTAGGTTAGTCAAGCATGATTTATCTTTTGTAAATCCATGTTGACTTTGTCCGATCCGGTCACTGTTTTCCAAGTGATCTGCTATTACATCTTTTATAATGGACTCTAGCATTTTCCCCACTACCGATGTCAGGCTTACCGGTCTGTAATTCTCCGTTTTCTCTCTACCACCTTTTTTGAATATTGGGGTAACATTAGCAACCCTCCAATCCATGGGTACTGTTCCAGATTCCATCAGATGTTGGAAGATGATCAGCAATGCATCTACTATTTCTAGGGCCACTTCCTCAAGTACCCTAGGATGTAGATTATCAGGCCCTGGGGATTTATCGGCCTTCAATCCCATCAATTTCCCTAACACCATTTCCCTACAAATACTGATTTCTTTCAGTTCCTCCCTTTCATCAGACCCTATGTTCCTCGACATTTCTGGGAGGTTATTTGTGTCCTCCTTTGTGAAGACAGAACCAAAATATGTATTTAATTGGTCGGCCATTTCTTTGTTCCCCATTATAAATTCCCCTGATTCTGACTGCAAGGGACCTACGCTTGACTTCACCAATCTTTTTCTCTTCACATATCTATAAAAGCTTTTACAGTCAGTTTTTATGTTCCATGCAAGCTTACTCTCATATTCTATTTTCCCTTTCTTAATTAATCCCTTTGCCCTCCTTTGTTGAATCCTAAACTGCTCCCAATCCTCTGGATTATTGCTTTTTCTGGCCAATCTATATATCCTCTCCTTGGATCTTATGCTATCCCTAATTTCCCTCGTTAGCCACGGTTGAGTCACCTTTTTTGTTTTATTTTTATGCCAAACTGGGATGAACAAATTCTATAGTTCATCCATGCAGTCTTTGAATGTTTGCCATTGCCTATCCACCGTTAACCCTTTGAGTGACATTCCCCAATCAATCCTACCTAATTCACGCCTCAGACCATCGTAGTTTCCTTTATTTAAATTCAGGACCCCAGTCTCTGAGTCAACTACTTCATTCTCCATCTTAATGAAG
This sequence comes from Somniosus microcephalus, assembly GCF_052327205.1. Taxonomy (NCBI): domain Eukaryota; kingdom Metazoa; phylum Chordata; class Chondrichthyes; order Squaliformes; family Somniosidae; genus Somniosus; species Somniosus microcephalus. The sequence goes on along the minus strand of NC_140996.1, from coordinate 168,326,206 downwards.
AATTTGATCATATTATGATCGCTCCGACCCAAGGGGTCTCGTACAACAAGATTGCTAATTAATCCTTTCTCGTTACATAATACCTAGTCTAAGATGGCCTGATCTCTGGCTGGTTCCTTGACATATTGGTCCAGGAAACCATCCTGTAAACACTCCAGGAATTCCTCCTCCACAGTATTGTTACTAATTTGGTTAGCCCAATCTATATGTAAATTAAAGTCACGCATGATGACTGCTGTGCCCTTTTTGCATGCTTCTCTAATTTCCCTTTTAATGCCATCCCCAACCTCCGCATTACTGTTTGGAGGTCTATATACCACTCCCACTAACGTTTTCTGCCCCTTGGTATTTCTCAGTTCTACCCATATAGATTCCATATCATCAGAGGTAATATCCTTCCTTACAATTGTGTTAATCCCTTCTTTAACCAGTAATGCTACCCCACCTCCCTTTCCTTTTTGCCTATCTTTCCTGAATATTGAATACCCCTGGATGTTGAGTTCCCAGCCTTCGCCACCCTGGAGCCATGTTTCCGTAATCCCAATCAAATCATATTCGTTTACCTCTATTTGCGCAGCCAATTCATCCACCTTATTACGAATGCTCCTCGCATTAAGACACAAAGTCTTCAGGCTTGTTTTTTTAACGCTCTTCGACCTATTAGAATTATTATTTACTGTGGCCATGTTTGATTTATGCCATTGATTTCTCTGACTGCCACTTTTGTTTTCCTCCTTCCTATCTTTTGCTTTTATCCTCATTTCCCTTTCCTCTGTCCCCCTGCTCAGGTTGCCAACCTCCTGCCATTTTAGTTTAAACCCTCCCCCAGAGCACCAGCAAACACTCCCCCTAGGACATCGGTCCCGGCCCTGCCCAGGTGCAAACCGTCCGGTTTGAACTGGTCCCACCTCCCCCAGAACCGGTTCCAATGTCCCAGGAATTTGAATCCCTCCCCCGGCACCATTCCTCTAGCCACGTATTCATCTGAAATATTCTTCTATTTCTACTCTGACTAGCACGTGGCACTGGTGGCCACAGTACCCACCACCTGGCGCCCAATAATGTGCAGCACTCTAGTCTCCAATTCAGACAGTGGTTGGGTGTCGGCTTGTCCCCAGCCTATGCGCTCTTGCTCCCTCCTGTTGTGAGCCACCTTGGCCTGCAAGAGAAAGGAAAGTGTGTGAGTGAGTGTGGAGCAATGTGTCTGGGTGATGTGCCTGCCATAATTGAATAGCTGTGATTGTGTGCAAGGTGTGAGATGTGGGTGTGTGTTGGTAGGTAGAGATTGTTGGTGGGTGAGTGCTGGGGGTGTGCTGCATTGGTTAGTGTGTGCAGACTGTGGTTCAGATGGTGGTATGTAGCATTTGTTGAAGCATTGACTCACCCTGACCACCCAAGTGAGGTCGTTAAATTTCTTCCTGCACTGTGTGGTGGTCCTGGGGACCACAGTGCTGCCCAAGATGTGCTGGGCTACCTCCCTCCACATGGTGCGGAAGACTTGTGGTGAGAGCCTCCTGACACTTGCCAGGTAGAGCACCTCCCTCCGTCTCTCCACAGCGAACACCAATGCCTCCAATGCATGGTCACAGAATCTGCAGGATCTCTCCCTGGGGTGTGGATCTGCCATCATTATGGCTGCTTGAGTCGTCTGTGCTACTGCTGGCTGAGACGGCTGCACAGCCAGCAATGCTGAGAATGAGGTTCTGCAGCATCAATGAATCTCCCCTTTAAGAACTGGAAAGAGCCTGTACCAATGATGACTTATGATTAGACTGCACCTGATATTTGTCAGCGCTTCAAGTTTAACGCCACTGAGCTAGGCCATTAGTGCTTGATTTAGCGCTCCAATTCTTTCTTTGTGCAATGAGACTTAATTTTGCGTGCAGTGTGAAACATTAGCACCTGGCACTAATTCTCAAATTTTTCAAAAGTTACCGCCCATTCCTGGGCTATAATGAATTTCTCCCCCACAGAGTCTAAACCAGGGAGTACAAATTAGAATGTTTAAATAATTGTAAAATCACGTACTGTAAGCAAAATAAAGATTGGGAAAGAAATATGGGATTAAGAGAGAGAGACAGAAAGAAAAAGTAAAAATATAATTTTAATTTTTATAAAATCTCCAACAATAATTAAATTCTGAAGGAATGGAACGCCACACAAGTAAAATTAAATTTTCAGTGCCAGAGAGGTTATTTAGCAGTAATCAAGACTTATCACGCTATTAACAATTCACTTACACCTGAATGCACCAGCCCTAACATTTTCTGGTGTGTTTAGTGGGTAACTAGTGGGTAAATACAGCAACTTCATGTTGTTGCGTGGATTTCAATGCTGAATCTATCGGCAAGGTACTGGTGTAGCGCAGTTTGTGGGAGAGCAGGGCAAATCAGACAGCAACTTCTTGATTTCAACATTTAACTGCGCGTGTGTGGACTCCGGAAGCTGCTGTCCGATTTACTCCGTAAAAACGGTGAATGCGGTTAGCCTCACCATTATTCTTAACACAAAATATGAGCCATTATATTGAGCTGCAAGAGCAGGAGATTTTGGGGTAGGTTTCCTCTTAATCACTAAGGTGGTAATCTGGCAGAGCGGATTTCGCGCCGATTATAGAACTCACCCAATTATCATTTCCACTGATTTATATATCGGGTGGGCATTCACTCCACCAGTTACTGCTGAAGCAGCAAATGTGAAAATTATACCATTTCTTTCTTGACTTTGATGGAGTCTTGCAACATACCATCGCAAATCTGCTATGTTTTGTCTTTACATTTGCAAACCAGAATATGGTTTAACAAAAACAATTTGCATTCATATAGCACTTTTCATGTATATAAAAAAGAGGCATGAGGAAAACAGCCGCCGAGCCAAAGAAAAGATTAGGAGGGGTAACCAAAAGATTGCCAAAGAAATAGGTTTTAAAGAGGGTCTTAAATGAAGAAAGGGATGTCGAGAGATAGAGGGAATTCCAAAGAGTGGGACATAGCTGACGAGACCTAATCTAAACACAAAAGGCATCAAGGGGTATGGGGAGAGAGCGGGAATATGGTATTGAGATAGAGGATCAGCCATGATCATACTGAATGGCGGAGCAGGCTCGAAGGGCCGAATGGCCTACTCCTGCTCCTATTTTTCTATGTTTCTAAATGCTCCAGTTTGCAAATGTCTGTAATACCCCACTTATATATCAGGTTATGTCGGACAAAAACAATCACCACCCTGTTATTTGCTCAGAGGTGAACTTCCCCTTTAAACTATAAAAAGATTGTTATAAATCTCATTATTCATCAAGAAACTACTCATCAAATAACACTGGACGGCCAGCTGGTGGCACTGTCCAAGGAGTATAAATACTCGGGCGTGGGCCCAGCTTGACAGGGACATTTTGTAAGACAAGGAACTAGTGAAGTACAACTAGACCTCCATGTTCTGAAACAAGTTGATTAAAGCCTTGCTTTATGCTCAAACCAAGTGCGTAGTGAGTTTTATTACGTCAATTTAATCAACTTGATATCGACTCCACGCTCTGAGTGATTTCGGGAACAGCCAGCTACGACATCAACTGCAGAAGGGAACTCCGGCGTAGAAATCAATCCATCATGGACAAACTACTCAGACCCGCCCGTCTTGACCTGGACCCAAATTCACCTACAACTGCTAAGGTATGGAAACACTGGTATCGTACCTTCAGGGTGTGTGGTGAGAATGTTCCTGATAATTAGAGATACTTGCCAGTTATGTATCTCCTCATGTGTTTGACTATATTGAAGACTGTGTAGACTATGATTCCGCTATCCTAATATTGCAGCGACTGTATGTTAAGGCCCCAAACGAAATTTTTGCTCGGCATCTATTGGCCACAACTCGACAACAACCCAGGGAATCACGTGATGAATTCCTTCAAAAGTTTCGCAGGCTCAGCAAGGATTGTAACCTTAAAGCTGTCACAGCTGAGCAGTACCAGAAGGAGTTAATTCGTGATTCCTTTATTAATGGGATTGCGTCTCCCTTCATACATCTCGAGTTACAGGCTGCCTATGACGAGGCATGTTCCCTGGACTTAGCAAAGAGGAATGCAGATACCTATCCATTACCTCGTGCACGGACTGCTGCTATCAATTTTAATGACTCCTTTGATAGGTCTCGGGCGGAAGCCCTCACCGATGATGACTCTAACTTAGCAGATGACAACCCTACCCTAGAAGCTTTCACTGATGATGGCCCCGCCCTAGTGGCATCTTGGCAATCTGGAAGGAAGTGTTTCTTCTGTGGAGGTGTGTTCCATTATAGGAAATTCTGTCCTGCTCGTAACGCAACCTGCAATCATTGCAGCAAGAAAGGTCACTTTTCTAAGGTATGCCAGTCAAGAGCCACTGTTAGTAAGAAAGGCCACTTTTCTAAGGTATACCGGTCGAGAGCTCCTGTTAGTTTTGCAGCTACTATCTATAAAAACTGCTCCTCCCCCAAGAGCCACTACTAAGGTTACAGCTGCAATCTATAAAACTGCTCCTCCCCCAAGAACCACTACTAAGGTTACAGCTGTCAAGGGAAAAACTGGCCTTCCTCCCATCACAGCTGTTTTTCCCCAAAGTCTGTCCCATGCAGCCACGAAGGTTTCAGTAAATGGACACATTTTGAGTGCACTAATCAACTCATGCAGCTCTGACAGCTTCATTAGTGAGTGGGCTGTCAGTAAGTTAAAACTGCGTATTTACCCCTCGGACAGGGAAATTGCAATGGCTCTGACAACACTGACCACCAATTCTTCCGGCTTTTGTCTTGTCGACCTTATTCTCAATGGCTGCACTTATTTCTCCACCCGGCTCGGGGTGCTCAAGAACCTATGCAGTGATGTGCTCCTGGGACAGGATTTCCAGAAACAACACAAAAGACACTTTCGAGTTTGGAGGGTCAAAGCCGGAGCTTACTATTTCCAAAGTACCATTTTGTGCGCTTTCAGCGGCTTCGCTCGACGAGCCCTCCTTGTTTGCCAATCTTTCCCCCGATGTAAGCCCATAGTCACTAAATCACGATGTTTCAGCCAAGATGATCGATCCCTTATCGAGGCAGAAATCTCTCGCCTTCTAGCTGATGGTATCATTGAGCCATGTTCTTCTTCCTGGCGGGCTCAAGTCGTCGTTGTTAAAAATCCTCTGAAGCAACACAAGAAACGTCTTTGCATCGATTACTCACAAACTATTAACCAGTATACCGACCTGGATGCCTACCCACTACCACACATCAATGACATGGTCAATAACCTTGCCAACTACAGGGTATTTTCAACTTTTGACTTAAAGAGCGCATATCATCAAGTACCGTTAAAGGACTCTGACAAGAAGTATACGGCCTTTGAGGCCAACGGTTGGCTTTACCAGTTTTGTCGTCTTCCGTTTGGGGTCACCAATGGGGTGGCCATCTTTCAACAGGCAATGCACAGCCTAGTCAAACAGGAGAACTTAATGGACATTTTTCCATATCTGGATATCACCACCAGTGCTGGTCATGACCAGAAGGAGCACGATGCCAACCTCCAGAAATTTCTTGACGTTCTCCGTCATCGCAACTTAACCTTAAATGAGCCCAAATCCGTGAAATCAGTACCATCAGTCAACATCCTTTGCTACTGGGTGGGCAATGGTGTCATCAAACCAGACCCGGAGCGACTTCGTCCACTTCAGGAGCTCCCTCCTCCTATGAATCTCGGCTCTCTTCATCGGGCCCTCGGCATGTTCGCCTATTATGCGAAGTGGATACCCCACTTTTCCGACAAGATCCAGCCCCTGCTTCATGCAAGTCATTTCCGTTGGAGGCAACAGCTATTTCAGCTTTCGACCTCCTCAAGCAACAACTGGAAAAAGCCACGCTTCGTTCCATCGATGAAAATCTCCCTTTTGTGGTCGACTGCGATGCATCGGAGGTGGCGATCTCGGCTACCTTGAATCAAGGTGGTCGACCCGTTGCATTTCTGTCCAGAACTTTGCAGGGTAGCGAGCTCCATTATGCTCCTGTCGAGAAGGAGGCTACAGCTATCATCGAAGCAGTATGTAAATGGAGTAATTTTCTCGCTCGTTGCCATTTCACGCTTATAACCGCTCAGCGCTCCGTGGCCTTTATGCTGGATAACCGGAAATGCACTAAGGTCAAGAATAACAAGATACAGCTCTGGAGAATGGAATTGGCCGCCTTTGGCTACACCATACATTATCGACCCGGCAAAGATAATGTGGCCCTGGATACCCTCACGCGTGCATTCTGCTCTTCCATGTCAACTTCGACTCTTGTGGATCTTCATACTGACTTATGCCATCCTGGCGTTACTCATATGTTACACTTTGTGCGATCTAAAAATCTCCCATTTTCTACGGAAGACATGAAAAGAACATGCTCCACTTGTAGAATTTGCACGGAATTAAAACCGCAAAACTTCCATCCATTGGATCACTCGCTTATACACGCTACACAGCCTATGCAGCGACTCAGCATTGACTTTAAAGGGCCACTGCCTTCTTCAACGCGAAACACCTACTTGCTTACTATGGTAGAAGAATATGCACGCTTTCCCTTTGCTTTCCCCTGTCCCAATATGCTTACTTCCACAGTGATCAAATGCCTCGATCAGGTCTTTTCCCTTTGCGGTATGGCCAATTTCATCCACTCTGATCGGGGTCCCTCCTTCATGTCAAGCGAACTCAAAAGTTATTTTTCCCAACGGGGAATCACCACAAGTAAAACAACACTGTATCATCCTATTGGAAACGGACAGGTTGAGAGATACAACGCTGTTTGTCTTGCACTGAGGTCACACAACCTATCAGACCAGCAGTGAGAAACTATGTTCCCTGACGCGTTGCATTACATCAGGTCTCTCCTTTCTACATCCAGCAATGTTACTCCTCACGAACGATTCTTCGGGTTCCAGCGTCGCTGCACTCATGGGACGTCCCTACCATCATGGTTGGCAGCTCCTGGTCCCGTGCTGCTCCGAAGATTCGTCCGATCCTCCAAGAGTGATCCCCTCGTCGACGAAGTGGAACTAACAGATGTCAATCCTACATATGCGTACGTGTGGTACCCTGATGGCCGGGAGTCCACAGTTTCACTTCGGGATCTGGCTTCCTGCCCAACCGGTCCCACGGACCCAATCGATAGAGGGATCCGTATTAACGACGCTGATACTCTGCGCTCCTCCGAGGACGACGCCGATACTCTGCGCTCCTCCGAGGATGACGCTCTACCCGGGACATCAAGGGATCTGCCAGCTACTCCGCCAGATCAACCCGGGGAACAGAGCGCTCCCCGCAGGATGGCCCCTGAAGCCAGGGCGCCGGTCAATCACCAACTACTGAGCAGGATGAAGCCAGCTCTGCGCCTGTGGGGGCCCTCACCCGGAGTCACGATCTCCCCAGTCCCCCTCAGGTCGATCAAGGCGACACGGTCTCTGCCAGTCCGTCGGTACGAACCAAGCGACCCAGGGACCAAGACACGGTCCGAGGAGACGTGCCTTCCAGCCACAATCGGAGATCCAAATGACTGCGGCTATTCGTAGTCCGATTAATCTGGTAGAAGGAAGTCGCCAGACTACCAATCCTTCAGGCGGGAAGAATGACATGAATCTTGTCATTCATGTGGAAATGACTTATGAAATAATACTGGGCGGCCTGCTGGTGGCGCTGTCCAGGGAGAGTATAAATACTCGGGCATGGGCTCAGCTTGCTCGGAACATTCTTTAACAGGAACTAGTGAAGAACACAACTAGACTTCCATGTTGTAAAACAGTTGATTAAAGCTTTGTTTAACGCTTAGAACAAGTGCCTAGTAGTTTTCTTACGTCAATGTGCATAATGGTAACGTTAAACATTCTTATCATAAGAGTTCTAATTCATGTCTTTACTCACCCACAGGTCCATCAAGTGCCCCCCCCCCCGCCACCCCACTGTCCAGCCGGAGCAGCCGGAGGAGGAAGACAGCTCCTCAGAGGGTGCACCATCACCAAACCCCTGCGCACCCAGCACCAGCGCAGATATGTGCATGTCGGTGGGTCCTGCGAGACGTAGTGTTGTCACCTGGTGTCTCACACATCACAAGTGAGCAACAGCAGATGGTGGAGACAGGGGCAGCAGTGGAGAGTCCTCGCCGGAGGGCGTAGGCTGCTCCAAGCTCTGCTCAGCTCGATGCAGATGCTGAACCTTGGGGACCGTCGACAAAGAGGTTGTTCTTGGAGAAGCAACAACAAATGAGTGAGGCTCTGGCAGCTTTTCCAGCCGCGATGTGCGTGATTGTAGAGAGAATGGAGGAGTCCATCTCCAACATGAGCAGCACCTTGTCACAGGTGATGGCGATGATGTGCTCTTCCATGGAAAGGATGGCCACCTGCATGGAGGAGCTAATGCACCAGTCAAACGACTCCATGCTTGCTGTGAACAACAGCTTGCAGTCATCTCTAGGAGGGATACCAATGTAGACTTGGGCGTTTATTGCCCCACTGATTTGCAGCAGGGTGGTTGCCAGCTCCTTGCTAGCAGGGAAGAGCGGGTGGCCCATGAGAGGGATGTTGATGAGAGGGGACATGGAAGTGGGGGCTCTGTTCAAAGCGCTCCCACTTCTTCCCCGTTGCCTCCCCCCCAGTCAGAGTCCCACATGCTGCCTCGGATCCCGATGGCCGAGTCAGGCCCTGCACAGTTGCAGGAGGAGCAGTCTTTGGCGGAGCCCTCGCAGGCTACAAAACCCAGAGGATGTCCACCAAAAGTGTCTAAGCAGTCAGAGCGGAGAAGTGAGCAGCCTGCCTCTACCTCTGCTGAAGCCACAGGAGGTGCACCTTGTAGAAACACTCATAAAAGAAAAATTACACAATCATAGATGCACAAGGGTATGCACATGGGTGTTTATCAAAATGTTAGTGTTAAGTTTCAGTACTATTTATGATGCACATAAATTTATTTCTTTGCACCACTTTCCCATCTTGTCCATATTTGTCTGCTACCTAAGAACTGGCCTTATCAGTTGGAGTGAATGGTGAGACATTCATTACCCTCGAGCAATGGATGTGTGTGAGACAGGAATGGTTTGGTCATTTTAGGACTGCTTTGTGGTATTGGTGGGGGGAAGTTGGTACAGCATCTGGGAGCCAGATGGGTGCATTGATGCAACTTAACTAAATCATGCCATTATGAGGCCATCCTGGGCAGCAATGTGCACCATTGCTGGTGCCATGTCCACCTCAGGTACCTCCTCCTCCTCCTCTCGTGTTCCACCTGGTCCTCCTCCGAAGAGGCTGTGCACTCTGCACCTTGCTCCTCCTGCAACTCCAATCCTCGCTGCTGCGCTATGTTGTGCAGCACGCAGCGTACAATGATCATTCTGGAGACCCTTGCTGGTGTGTAATGAAGGGCTCCTCCAGATCTGTCAAGGCATCTGAAGTGCATTTTCAGCATGCCGATTGCTTGCTCTATTACACATCTGGTCATCATGTAGCTTTCATTATAGCGCTCCTCATTGCTTGGCCTCCTCAAGGGTGTCATCAGCCACATCTTCAGTGGATAGTCCTTGTCTCCAAGCAGCCAATAAGTCTGTTTGGAGGTGCAAAGAGCTGAGGGAGGGTAGACTGGTGCAAGACGAAAGAGTTCTGACAGCTCCCTGGGAATCTGGCACACACATGAATGATGATCTCTTGGTGGTTGCAGATGAGCTGCATATCGAAGGAGTGGAATCCCTTCTGGTTTACGAACACTCCTGGGTGATCTGGGGGTGCCTTGATGGCCACGTGTGGTGAGGATGTTCCCAATGATGGGTGAAACTAGAACTAGGGGGCATAATCTTAGAATAAGGGGCTGCTCTTTCAAAACTGAGATGAGGAGAAACTTCTTCACTCAGAGGGTGGTAGGTTTGTGGAATTTGCTGCCCCAGAAAACTGTGGAAGCTACATCATTAAATAAATTTAAAACAGAAATAGACAGTTTCCTAAAAGTAAAGGGAATTAAGGGTTACGGGGAGCGGGCAGGAAATTGGACATGAGTCTAGGTTCGGAATGGTCATGGCCCTGTGGGTAGTGGAGTGGGCCCAGGGGCCGTGTAGCCTGGTTCTGCTCCTACTGTGTTCTAATTCTGTGTTAGATTTCAGGAGATGGTTTTATTCCTGTTCCTGGCTGGGGTGGAGATCGCCTTTACAGAAGGTAAGTACTGTAGAAAATATAGGGACAGAGTGATCTCCTGGAAGAATTTCGATCGCCTAGATGGGTCGGAGAGGAATTTCCCAGATTTTTTTCTCCCAAATTGGCCATTGGGTCTTTTATCTGGTTTTTCGCCTCTCCCGGGAGATCACATGGGTTCGGGTGGATGGAGAGTGATAGAAGATTTGAGGTTAGGATCAGATCAGCCATGATCTTATTGAATGGTGGAGCAGGCTCGAGGGGCCGATTGGCCTACTCCTGCTCCTATTTCTTATGTTCTTATGTTCTTATGTGTGCAGTCGATGACGCCTTACACCTGTGGGAAGCCAGCCAGAGCCGCAAAACCGACCGCCCGCTCAGTAACACTGGCCTCATCAGTGGCAAAGTGTACATAAGTGCCTGACTTGTTAAACATGGCATTGGTCACCTGGGTGATGCATTTGTGTGTGGCTGACTGCGAGATCCTGCAACTGTCTGCTGCAGATCCTTGGAAGGAGACTGAGGCGAAGAGGTTGAGGGTGGTGGTGACTTTGACAGTCACTGGTAAGGAGTGTCCACCAGGACCTCTGGGCAGCCGGTCTTCTTCCAACAAGCTACAAATGTCTGCCACGACCTGGTGTGATAGCTTGAGCCTTCTGAAGCACTGCTGTTCAGTCATGTTGAGGAAGCTTATCCTCTGCCTGTATACCCTGTGTTGGGGGTATTGCCTCTGGCAAGGTGCATCCCAATGCTGATCCCCTCTCTCCTGTGGAGCATTAAGTTGGTGAGGAGAAGACTGCTGGTGTGGTTGCTGCTGCTGGTGGTGTTACATAAGAACATAAGAAATAGGAGCAGGAGTAGGCCATACGGCCCCTTGAGCCTGCTCCGCCATTCAATAAGATCATGGCTGATCATCGACCTCAACTCCAATTTCCCGCCCAATCTCCATATCCCTTGATTCCTAAAGTCCAAAAATCTATCTATCTCAGCCTTGAATATACTCAAAGATTCAGCATCTACAGCCCTCTGGGGCAGAGAATTCCAAAGATTCACAACCCTCTGAGTGAAGAAATTCCTCCTCATCTCAATCTTAAATGGCCTACCCCTTATCCTGAGACTATGCCCCCTAATTCTAGACATGCCCGCCAGGAGAAACAACCTCTCAGCAGTGGCATATGTTCACGAACAGCGGCATGAAGAAGTCAGCAACAGCCAGCAACACAGATAACCACAAATTTGCAACACCTCTGTGTGGGCAATGCATTTAATTGTTTTTACGCTGAGTGTCTTGCTAGGCCACTTGAGCAGGCAGTAGGAATCAACCACACAATGTGGGACTGGAGTCATGTGCAGGCCAAACCAGACAGGTTACTTTCCCTTAGAGTCATCAATAAACCAATTGGCTTTTTAACATCAGCCTGTTAGCTTCATGGCCATTTTCTGGTGCGGGTTCACAATTATTGTACGATTGAATATTGAACATAAGAATTAGAAGCAGGAATAGGCCATACGGCCCTTCGAGCCTGCTCTGCCATTCAATAAGATCATGGCTGATCTTTGACCGCAACTCCACTTTCCTGCCCAATCCCCATATCGCTTGATTCCCCTAGAGTCCAAAAATCTATCTGTCTCAGCCTTGAATATACTCAATGACTCAGCATCCACAGTCCTTTGGGATAGAGAATTCCAAAGATTCACAACCCTCTGAGTGAAAAAAATTCCTCCTCATCTCAGTCTTAAATGGCCGACCCCTTATCCTGAGACTATGCCCCCTAGTTCTAGACTCCCCAGCCAGGGGAAACAACCTCTAAGCATCTACCCCTTCAAAATCTTGTATGTTTCAATGAGATCACCTCTCATTATTCTAAACTCCAGAGAGTATAGGCCCATTCTACACAATCTCTCATCATAGGACAGCCCTCTCATCCCAGGAATCAATCTAGTGAACCTTTGTTGCACCGCCTCCAAGGCAAGTATATCCTTCCTTAGATAAGGAGACCAAAACTGTGCACAGTACTCCAGGTGTGGTCTCACCAAGGCCCTGTACAATTGTAGCAAGACTTCCTTACTCTTATACTCCAACCCCATTGCAATAAAGGTCAACATGCCATTTGCCTTCCTTATTGCTTGCTGTACATGCATGCTAGCTTTCTGTGTTTCTTGCACGAGGACACCCGAATCTCTCTGAACACCAACATTTAAAAGTTTCTCACCATTTAAAAAATATTCTGTTTTTCTATTCTTCCTACCAAAGTGAATAACCTCACATTTCCCTGTATTATACTCCACCTGCCACCTTATTGCCCACTCACTTAGTCTATCTATATCCTTTTGCTGACTCTGTGCTTTCCTCACAGCTTACTGTCCCACCTAGCTTTGTATCATCAGCAAACCTGGATACATTACAATCAGTCCCTTCATCTAGGTCATTAATATAGATTGTAAATAGCTCAGGCCCGAGCACTGATCCTTGCGGCACCCCACTAGTTGCCAACCTGAAAATGACCTGTTTATCCCTACTCTCTGTTTTCTGTCCATTAACCAATCCTCAATCCATGCTACTATATTACCCAAAACCCCATGAGCCCTTATCTTGTGTAATAACCTTTTATGTGGCACCTTATCAAATGCCTTTTGGAAGTCCAAATATATTACATCCACTGGTTCCCCTTTATCTAACCTGCTAGCTAATAAATTTGTCAAACACGATTTCCCTTTCATAAAACAATGTTGATTCTGCCTAATGATATTATGATTTTCTAAGTGCCCCGATACCACTTCCTTAATAATGGATTCCAGCATTTTCCTGACGACTGATGTCAGGCTAACTGACCTGTAGTTCCCCGATTTCTCTCTCCCTCCTTTCTTGAATAGCGGTGTTATATTTGCTACCTTCCAATCCGCTGCGACCGTTCTAGAATCTAGGGAATTTTGGAAGATCAAAACCAATGCATCCACTATCTCTGCAGCCACCTCTTTTAGAACCCTAGGATGTAGGCTGTCAGGTCCAGGGGATTTGTTGGCTTTTAGTCCCATTAGTTGCTCTAGTATTTTTTCACTACTTATATTAATTACGTTAAGTTCCTCGCCCTCATTAGATCCTTGGTTCCCCACCATTTTTGGTATGATTTATTGGGGTCGATTTTAACTCAGCCATGAGGCGGGCTTTGAGATGTGTGGGGGGTTAAAATTGCAAAAACTGGGGGTCGGGACACCCCCGGCTGGTTCCCGACCCCGAGCCATTTTAACCCAGGCGTGTCTGATGGTCCCGAATCAGTCCCACCTCCAACAGGCGGGACTGGTGTTTAAGGCCCTTAATCAGCAATAATTGGCCTTTATAATCACATTTTGACAGGCCCTTGCATTTTTAAGCCTTTTCCCACGTAAAAGATGCCTGGTGGGGATCACGCCTGTGAAACCTGGCGTGAGCACTATTGGCTTGCTGACTATCAGCTGCAGGTCTGGTTTCTCTGTTCAATAGATGCCCATCGCTCCTCAAGAGATGTCATTCTATTATGAGTACTCACCATGTTTTCCATACCCTGGCGACTTACTCCTCCATGGAGGTTGCCATCCTTTCCATGGTGATGCGCTCATGCGCCAATGACTCCACAAAGGCTCTGCTCATGTTCGCTATGGACTCCTCCATTCACTCCACACTCACATCGACCCTGGAGACAAAACCTGCCAGAGACTCCTGCATCTCTTCCTGGAGTTCCAGCCCCGCTGATCTTATGGATGGACCCAGAGGCAGAGGGTCGACATGCAGCTGAGCCGAGCTGGCAGAGTCCTGCGCCCTCCAACTAGCACTCTCCACTGCTGTCCCTGTCTCCACAATCTGCTGATGCTCACTTGTAAGCTGTGATACACCAGGTGACAACACTACTCTATGTCCCAAAGGTCCCACTGAGGTGTGAGTGTCTGCGCTGGTGCTGGGTGCGCTTATTTCTGCTGACGCTGCGCCCTCAGAGGTTGCAGATTCCTCTGAAGAGCCTGGAAGCTCAGGCTCTTCCTCCTAGACAGTGGGGACGGGGGCTCTCGCTGGTCCTGTGGGGGAGTAAAGGAAAGAGTTAGAGATGTGAGGTCAAGGTTACATGCACATTGCATATTGCAGATGATCATAGGTCCATCTGTTATAGCTTCAGAATCATTATCAGTGACTCATGCAATGTCAATGAGAGAGATGGAAAACTATGCTGTCACCAGCTTGCTGTGATGCACCCATCTGTCCGTCCCCCACTTGCGCCTCATCCTCCAGTCCTACGATCTCCAGGACCACCTCCTCCCAGGGGGTGAGGTGGGCTACTGATGGTGCCCCTCCTCCTGTCCTCGCTCGTTCTCTTTTATTGTGAGCTCTCTTTTCCTGCAATGAGGGAGACAAGTGGAGTTTGAGTGAGAATGAAGGAGTGAGTGTAGAGAATCCATAGCATAGATGCTTAGAAGGAGACAAAGATGGAGTGAGGTGGCAAGACCAAGGGCCCTCCCTGTGTGTTGTCAGTTGTTTTCATAGCATCACAGTGATAGGGAGTGTGAGGGCTGCATAGTTGAATAGTTAGGTGAATGTGAGCATAGAGAGAGAGGGAATGGGTAAGGGTGCATGGATGTCAGTGTCAAGTGGGATGTGGAGGAAGAGATTGCTAAAGCTGAGTGCTGGTGAGGAGAGGCAATGGAGATCAGATTGAGAGTGATGGGAACTTCATACTCACTTTTCCAGTGTGCTGAAGGTCATGAAATCTCTTCCTGCACTGTATCCAGGTTCTGCGGGTAGCCGATAAGGAGTTGACCTCCTCTGCCACTTGCAGTCACGCAGCCTTTGTCTGCTGGGGAGGCATCTTCCTCCCTGATGAAGGGAAGAGCACCTCCTTGGGAGCTCTTGCTCCCTCCACTAAAGCCTGCAGGGCAACGTCGTCAAAACGGGGTGCAGACCTCGGTCTTTCTCTTGCCATTCTGCTTCCAGCTCAGTTTATCAGCAAATGCCAAAAGGTTGGCAGCCTGCAGAATAAGCAAGGCTTGTTGTAGACCTTAAATGCAGCAGCAATAATTACATCATATTATGCGACTTTCTGACTGGAAATACTCATTTGCCAAGGGTTCCCACACGTTGGAAATCAATTGGCCAATTGAGTTAAAATTGCATCAATCTCACACACTCATTTAGATTCGTGTGGGAAACACCAAATTCGGAGAACCCGACAATTCCCCGCACCCGAGTTAAAATCAACCCCATTGTGTCTTCTACTGTGAAGACAGATACAAAATATTTGTTTAACGTTTCTGCTATTTCCTTATTCCCCATAATAATTTCTCCTGTCTCAGCCTCTAAGGGACCAACATTTACTTTTGGTATTCTCTTCCTTTTTACATACTTGTAGAAGCTCTTACAATCTGTATGTATATTTCTTACTAGTTTTTTCTCATATTCTATTTTTTCCATTTTTATCAATTGTTTTGGTCATCCTTTGCTGGCCAATCCTCAGGCTTACTACTATTCTTTGCAACATTATAAGCTTCTTCTTTCAATTTAATGCTATCCTTAAGTTATTTAGTTAGCCACGGAAGGATCACTTTTCCCATGGAGTTTTCGTTTCTCAATGGAATGTATTTTTGTTGAGAATTATGAAATATTTATTTAAATGCTAGCCACTGCTTATCTACCGCCATATCTTTTAATCTATTTTTGCAATCTATCTTAGCCAACTTGCCCCTCATACCTATGTAATTGGCTTTATTTAAGTTTAAGACTCTAGTTTCGGACTTAGGCAAGTCACTCTCAAACTTAACGTGAAATTCTATCATATTATGATCACTCTGCCTCAGAGGATCCTTTACTATGAGATTGCTAATTAACCCTGTCTCATTACACAATACAAGATCTAAAATAGCCTGTTCCCTGGTTGGTTCCATGATGTATTGTTCTAGGAAACTCCCGAATGCATTCCATAAACTCGTCCTCCAGACTACCTTTGCCAATTTGATTTGTCCAGTCTATATGAAGATTAAAGGCCCCCACGGTTATTGCATTACCTTTGTTACAAGCTCCTACTATTTCTTGATTAATATTCTGTCCAACGGTATAGCTACTGTTGGGGGGCCTCTATACTACTCCCACCAGTGTATTCTGCCCCTTGTTATTTCTTATCTCCACCCATACTGATTCTACTTCCTGATCTTCTGAGCCGAGATCCTGTCTTTCTACTGTCCTTATGTCATCCTTTATTATCAGGGCTACCCCTTCTCCTTTTCCATTCTGCCTGTCTTTTTGAAATGTCAAGTACCCTGGAACATTTCGTTCCCAACCTTGGTCACCTTGCAACCGCGTCTCTGTAATGGCTATTAGATCAAACCCATTTATCTCTAATTGTGCCACTAGTTCATCTATCTTGTTATGACTGCGTCATGCATTCAGATAAAGAGGCTTTAATTTAAAATCATCATTATTCCCTGCTTTGATCTTATTCTCTGCTGCACTGCTACCATTAAACTCTCTGTCCCTTCCTGTCACACTCTGCTTATTTTTACCCAAATCGCTACACTGCTCTATTGCCTTGACCTTTCTCTTTAGATTTCTAAATTTCCCCTCACCTGACCCCTCCCTCCCTTTTTTTTTTAAGTTAAAAGCCCTATCTACAGCCCTAATTATTCTCCAGTTATTGCCAGGACACTGGTCCCAGTCCCGTTTAAGTGGAGCCTGTCCCGACGGAAGAGTTCCCTCTTTCCCCAGTACTGGTGCCAGTGCCCCATGAATTGAAAATTGAAACCCCTTCTTCCCACACCACTCTTTGAGCCATGCATTTAACTCTCTGATCTGCTTGACCCTATACCAATTTGCACGTGGCTCAGGTAGTAATCCAGAGATTATTACCCTTGAGGTTCTGCTTATTAATTTAAACCCAACCTCCTCAAATTCCCTCAGCAGAACCTCATTCTCAGTACTACCTATGTCGTTGGTTCCTATATAGATCTCGACAACTGGTTCCTTCCCCTCCCACTCCAGGTTCTTCTCCAGCTGCGAGAAGATATCCTTAACCCAGGCAACACAATAATACTCACCAACCAATCACATACCTGCTCTCCTGTGACATCATTCTTTGATTTTTATTTTGTTGTTTTTGAATCGGAGCCTCACCGCTGCTGCTTTAATTCAGGTCCGCTCTCGGGATGCTCTTTACCCTCTCGCTGCTGCTGTTGCTTTAATTCAGGTCTGCTCTTGGGCTGCTCTTTACCCTCTCGCTGCTGCTGCTGCTTTAATTCAGGTCTGCTCTTGGGCTGCTCTTTACCCTCTCGCTGCTGCTGCTGCTTTAATTCAGGTCCGCTCTCGGGCTGCTCTTTACCCTCTTGCTGCTGCTGCTGCTTTAATTCAGGTCCGCTCTTGGGCTGCTCTTTACCCTCTCGCTGCTGCTGCTGCTTTAATTCAGGTCCGCTCTTTATCCTCTCGCCATTGCTGCTGCTTTTGTTGTTGGTAGTTGATGTAAGAAAAAGGAGACTTACCATCAAGTAACTTTAAAGTAAGCTTTAAGTAACTTATAAACACACTATATACACAAGAGAGGTCTTTACCATGCCTCTGGTAGAAGCCTCTTACAATACTGAACAGACCAGTATTTATACCAGTCCAACAGGAAGTGACATATGACAGGAAGTGAGGTATGTACACAGTTCATAGTTCATAGTTCACAGGAAGTGATGACATAACTTCCCGGAAGTTATCATTTTTATCACATTCTTCCCTCCTGCAGGATTAGGAGGCTGTGGTCTACCTTTTGGTCCACAGCCGCCGAACAAGGAAGAGTCGCACCCGTTTGGATTCCCGTCATAGAGGGTCGCTGGTCCGCTTACATGCGGTTGGCCATTGGTCAGAGTCTGTGTGGCCTGGATTGCCCTGTGAAGGGTCGGGGAGATCATGGCTTCGAGTACGAGCCCCAATAGGTTCAAAGTCGGACTGCCTCTGTTCAGAGGGAGGTGCAGAGCTGGCCTGTGGCGGATCAGTACTTTCATGCGCGGTACTGGGAGGGTCACAACCTTGAGCACGGGGTTCTACCGGCACCAAGCTAGTTGGTGTCCGATCAGGATCCTGGAGAGGGGTACCCGATAGGTCCCAAGAGTTTCCTGGTGAAATGCCATCACCCGATGTCCCACTAGGTCCTGGTGGGCAGGGAGCCAGATCCCGTAATGATACGGTAGATTCTCGGCCGTCGGAATATCGTATGTTTGCATAGGTGGGGTTGGCATCGGTTAGTTCGACCTCGTCTACAAGAGGGTCATTTTTAGACGTCCGAACGTATCTTCGGAGTAATACAGGTCCAGGAGTAGTTAGCCATGACGGGAGTGATGTCCCATGAGATGAGCGACGCTGGAATCCAAAGAACCGCTCATGAGGTGTAGTATTTGTGGCTGTAGAAAGCAGGGACCGTATAGAGTGCAATGCATCCGGAAGCACTGTTTCCCATTGCTGGTCTGGTAGGCCCCGAGATCTTAAAGCGAGACGTATGGAATTCCAGATGATACCGTTATACCTCTCTACCTGCCCATTTCCGATGGGATGGTATGGTGTTGTTTTGCTTGTAGCAATTCCCCGTTCTGAGAGGTAGTCCTTGAGTTCCCTTGACATAAAGGATGGACCCCGATCTGAGTGAATATAAGCCGGCATGCCACAGAGAGAAAATACCTGCTCAAGGCAGCAGATTACTGTGGACGCCAGCATATTGGAGCAGGGGAAGGCAAACGGAAAACGTGAATATTCGTCGATCATGGTGAGCAAATATGTGTTCCGAGTTGAAGAGGGCACTGGGCCCTTAAAATCGATGCTAAGTCATTGCATCGGTTGGGTTGCATGTATGAGTATACCATCTGAGGGGCGGAAGAACTGAGGTTTTAATTCCGCACAAAGCCGGCATTCTGAGCATATTTTCTTTACATCTCCAGTGGAAAAAGGGAGATTCCGTGATCGTACGAAATGTAGCATGCGCGTAATGCCAGGATGACACAAACCATTGTGGACATCCATGAGAGTGGAGGATGACATAGTGGAGCAGAATGCCCGTGTGAGGGTGTCCGGGGCCGCATTCTCCTTGCCAGGCCGATAGAGAATGGTATAACCAAAAGAGGCCAGTTCCATCCTCCAAAGTTGTATTTTATTATTCTTAATTTTGGTTCGTTCTCGATTATCGAGCATGAAGGCGACTGATCGTTGGTCCGTGATCAATGTAAAGTGCTGGCGAGCTAGAAAATGGTTCCACTTCCGTATTGCCTCTATGATGGCTGTGGCTTCTTTCTCAACTGGAGGATAATGTAGCTCGGCACCTTGTAAGGTCCTGGACATAAATGCTACAGGACGACCTTCCTGATTCAGAGTAGCCGAGATCGCCACCTCCGAGGCATCACATTCAACCACGAAAGGGAGATTCTCATCAATGGAGTGAAGAGCTGCTTTCTCCAACTGTTTTTTGAGAAGGTTAAAGGCTGCAACAGCCGCTGTTCCCAGTGGAAATGATCTAGCATGCAGCAAGGGTTGGATTTTGTCTGAAAAATGAGGAATCCATTTAGCGTAGTATGCAAACAGACCGAGAGCCCGACGCAAAGAAGCCGGATTCTTAGGTGACGGGAGCTCTTGGAGCGGGCAAAGTCTTTCTGGGTCTGGCTTAATGATACCATTGCCTACGCAGTAGCCAAGGATGTTGATGGTCGGTTGCGACTCAACAGATTTGGATTCATTCAGGGTCAAATTACGGCGATGGAGGGCATCCCGAAATTTTTGGAGGTTGGAGTCGTGTTCCTGTTGATCGTGACCTGCAATGGTAATGTTATCAAGATAGGGAAAAGTGTCCCTTAGGTTTTCCTGCTTAACCAGGCCATCCATTGCCCGTTGAAAGACAGCCACTCCATTAGTAACCCCGAATGGGAGGCGACGAAATTGGTACAGCCGTCCATTAGCCTCAAAGGCTGTGTACTGCTTATCTGAGACCTTCAAGGGTAACTGATGATAGGCACTTTTTAAATCGTAAGTTGAGAACACTTTGTATTCGGCCAGTTTATTAACCATAACATCAATGCGTGGCAATGGGTAGGCGTCCAAGTCGGTATATTGATTGATGGTTTGCGAATAATCGATGCATAGTCGCTGTTTGTGAGGTTTTAGAGGGTTCTTGACAATGACGACTTGAGCCCGCCAGGGCGACGAACATGGTTCAATGATATCCTCTGCTAGAAGTCGAGAGATTTCAGCCGCAATAAAAGATTGGTCTTCCTGATTAAAGCGCCGCGATTTCGTTATTATCGGTTGGCATTGAGGCGGAATACTGGCAAATAATGAGGGTTCATCAAGTGAAGCTGCTGATAATGCACAAAATGGTAATTTAGACGGTATATTAGAAATAGTAAGTCCGGGTTTGGATCCACCAAACTCAATGGTGAGTTTCTTATGCTGTTTTTGGAAGTCCAGCCCTAAGAGGAGATCACTACATAAGTCCTTGAGCACCGAAAGTCAGGTGGAGGGATACATACGACCATGAAGTGTCATATCAACAACACAAAAGCCGGAGATTCTGGTATTAAGTGATGACTGGGCCATCGCAATTGCCTGGTCCGATGGGAAGACATGTAGTTTCAATTTCGCAACAATCTGTTCCTTAATGAAACTATCAGTACTTCCTGAGTCAATTAAGGCATCTAAGGTATGCCCTTTAATTGAAATTTTTGTGGCTGCATGAGACAGGTTCTGTGGACAAGCAGCTGTAATTGGTGTCGTTGCACAGAGAGTGGCTAAAACTCTCGGTGTGCTTCTTCGGGAGAGAGCTCGAGAGGAAGCTTGATAGGTCCTAGCTGGAGCATCTTGATAGGCCCTAATTGGGGCAGTTCGGTAGGCCTTAGCTGGATTGGCCCTCGTAGAGGCCCTTGATAGGCAAACTTTAGCAAAGTGTCCTTTTTTCCCGCAATAACTGCAGATTGCATTGCGAGCAGGGCAGGTTTTCCTTGGGTGAAAAGCATCTCCACAAAAGAAGCATTCCTTCCTAGATTGCCAAGAGGCTGCTAAAGTGGGGTCGTCCTCCTCTTCTTCATCAGAATTATCAGAATTAGATTCCCCCATGATAGGGTTCACCTGAGCCCGCTTGAATTGTCTGGTTGCAGCTACAGCAGCAGATCGAGATCTGGGCAGCTGATAGAGGTCTGCATTTCTCTTTGCCAAATCCAGTGAACAAGCTAGGTCAAAAGCTTTTTGTAGCTCAAGTGTTTTACTTTCTAGTAGACGCTGGTGTATAAATGGAGAGGCAATCCCGCAGATGAAAGCATCACGAATCATTTCTTGGCGGTACAGCTCAGCTGAGGCTGCCTGAAAGTTACAATCTACGCTGAGCCTGCGAAGTTCTTGCAGGAATTCGTCAATTGATTCCCCTGGCCCTTGTCGGGCTGTGGCCAGTAGATGTCTAGCATAGACCTCATTTGGGGTCTTCGCATACAGTTTCTTAAGTGCCCGAATCACCTCTTCGTAATTATCCCATTCATCAACATATTCGAACACTTTTGGGGTCACATAATTGACAAGTATCTTCAATTTAGCAGGAGCATCCGCTTTACATTCATCCAGAAAATTCTCAAAAGTACGATACCAATGCTTCCATACCCTGCCAGCTGCTGGTGTATTCGGGTCCAAGTCCAGACGAATAGGTCTAAGGATTTTCTCCATGATGGGTGGTTCCCTGGATCCTTAACTTCCGAGTTTGTCTGAAGGTCTAGTATTTGTCAGTGTAAATATTAAGTTACTTAAATTGATGTAAGAAAAAGGAGACTTACCATCAAGTAACTTTAAAGTAAGCTTTAAGTAACTTATAAACACACTATATACACAAGAGAGGTCTTTACCATGCCTCTGGTAGAAGCCTCTTACAATACTGAACAGACCAGTATTTATACCAGTCCAACAGGAAGTGACATATGACAGGAAGTGAGGTATGTACACAGTTCATAGTTCACAGGAAGTGATGACATAACTTCCCGGAAGTTATCATTTTTATCACAGTAGTGTTGTTGGTGCTGGGGCTCATCTTGGTCCGAATCTGAGGTCCAAGCTGAAACAGCATAAGCGGCACCCATGCTGATCTGACAGATGCCAGGAAAGTGGAGATCAGAAGCACAATCCTCCAGTGTAGTGAGAGTGACCTGCAATGTAGTGAGAGTGGCTTCCGAGGTTGCAGAAATCACCTGCAAACTCCTGAAAGAAAAATCTCTGTGCAAAATGGTGTCAGCAAGACCCTTACCCTTAGGCAAGGAAGCAGGCATAAGGTGTGAGTATTTATGTGCTTTTTCCAGCTATCACTTAATGACTTGCACAATGGCCACTGAGCTCTCGCCTTGCTTTCACAGGTGAACTTCAGGACGTCTGTGAATCCCGTGCACATCAGTAAAAGCTGAAATCTCAGGTTAAAAAGCCTCTTAAGGGTCTCTCAATGAGTTGTTAACTACTTCAATGAGGTCGCCCGCCTCTCCCAAGCGAGTCCGTGGCTCGCTGAGAAACGCGCCCGAGTTAAATGCGGAAGTTGGCAGGATGAAGGCGGGTTCCCGACGTGCTGTCGATTTCAGTGCTTTTAACTGCCGATCCACTCGGGAACCCACACTCGCTTCAATGTAAAAATTTCGGCCAGACTTTCTGTAAAAAAAACCCCCACTTAAGCCCTGACTTAAGCTCAGGTGGGCTGAGGCCGAGGTGGGCAGTAAATCATCCTGACCTTGGCAGCATGAGGCTGGGAGATTTTAACTAGGTCACTAGAATGGCCAGTTTATTTACATATTTAAATAACAGTTTTCTTTTTCCATCTGGCCCGATTGATGAAAAATATAGTACTAAACAGAACTAATAAGATCAAAATTCCTGGTTGGTTCTCCTTAGTTCTATGTCAAAACATAACCAAATATTTTGCTGCTGATTTGATTGCCTTCAGCTAGATTTAATGTTAAAGATAATCAGACAGGTTACATCATGCTTATACTGTAATGAGATTAAACAGAAGACACGTTAACTCAGAACAAGAATGAAATTATAGACTTGCTTGCTCAGTTCACTATAGGATGAAAATATTCTTCTTGTAATTGCTAGCTTTCAAATCCACTTCTTTGCATATCAGAATAATTAGATTCTAAACAGAAAAAGGTATATGTAATTTAGCATCCACAGGAGATGAACTTTCCCTGGCCTCTACTTTCCTTTAATTTTGCTGAGGACTCCAAGCTTTGAAGCTTTTTCTTCCACAAACCAGTTACGCAACTCAACTGTGTATTAAAGAATCCGAACAGAAAATATACATTCACACACGTATTATGCCTCCTAAAATCTATTGCATTAAAAGATATGTTGCCAGAATTGTGCATCACATAGAGAAAATGCACACACATTTCTAATAAAGATGTGAACAAATTTCATATACACTGCCAAATCGTGCTGAAAAATATCAGTATATCTGTGCTGAAGAGCAGTTCCAGTATATTAATTTGGAAATAAGGTATAAAGAAAAGCATTACATGATTTTATTTTTTAAATGCTCATCCTGAACATGTACAGCCTGATATTAAAGTCAATAATACAAAAAGAAAATACTGCAGATGCTGGAAATCTGAAATAAAAACAGAAAATACTGGAGGTACTCAGCAGGTCAGGCAGCATCTGTGAAGAGAGAAACAGAGTTAACATTTCAGGTCGACCAATAACCTGCTCACTGATGCCCAGTTTGGGTTCCGCCAGGACCATTCAGCTCCAAACCTCATTACAGCCTTGGTGGACCATTAAACAACTAACTGGAGGAGGAGGCTCCATGAATATCCCCATCCTCAATGATGGCGGAGTCCAGCACGTGAGTGCAAAAGACAAGGCTGAAGCGTTTGCAACCATGTTCAGCCAGAAGTGCCGAGTGGATGATCCATATTGGCCTCCTCCTGAGGTCCCCACCACCACAGAAGCCAGTCTTCAGCCAATTCGATTCACTCCACGTGATATCAAGAAACGGCCGAGCGCACTGGATACAGCAAAGGCTGTGGGCCTCGACAACATCCTGGCTGTCATGCTAAAGACTTGTGCTCCAGAACTAGCCATGCCTCTAGCCAAGATGTTCCAGTACAGCTATAACACTGGCATCTATCCAACAATGTGGAAAACTGCCCAGGTATGTCCTGTCCATAAAAAGCAGGACAAATCCAATCCAGCCAATTGCTGCCCCATCAATCTACTCTCAATCATCAGCAAAGTGATGGAAGGTGTCATCGACAGTGCTATCAAGCAGCACTTGCTCACCAATAACCTGCTCACTGATGCCCAGTTTGGGTTCCACCAGGACCACTCAGCTCCAGACCTCATTACAGCCTTGGTCCAAACATGTACAAAAGAGTTGAATTCCAGAAGTGAGGGGAGAGTGACTGCCCTTGACATCAAGGCAGCATTTGACTGAGTGTGGCATCAAGGATCCCTAGTAAAACTGAAGTCAATGGGAATCAGGGGGAAAACGTTCCACTGGCTGGAGTCATAACTAGCACAAAGGAAGATGGTTGTGGTGGTTGAAGGTCAATCATCACAGCCCCAAGACATTGCTGCAGGAGTTCCTCAGGGCAGTGTCTTAGGCCCAACCATCTTCAGCTGCTTCATCAATCACCTTCCCTCCAACATAAGGTCAGAAATTGTTCGCTGATGACTGCACAGTGTTCAGCGCCATTCGCAACTCCACAGATAATGAAGCAGTCCATGCCCGCATGCAACAAGACCTGGACGACGTTCAGTCTTGGGCTGATAAGTGGCAGGTAACATTCGCGCCACAGAAGTGCCAGGCAATGATTATCTCCAGCAAGCGAGAGTCTAACCACCTCCCCTTGACATTCAGTGGCATTACCATCGCCAAATCTCCCACTATCAACATCCTGGGGGTCACCATTAACCAGAAACTTAACTGGACCAGCCACATAAATACTGTGGCAACAAGAGCCAGTCAGAGGCCAGGTATTCTGTGGCGAGTGTCTTACCTCCTGACTCCCCAAAGCCTTTCAACCATCTACAAGGCACAAGTAAGGAGTGTGATGGAATACTCTTCACTTGCTTGGATGAGTGCAGCTCCAACAACACTCAAGAAGCTCGACACCATCCAGGACAAAGCAGCCCGCTTGATTGGCACCCCATCCACCACCTTAAACATTCACTCCCTCCACAACCGGCGTACCGTGGCTGCAGTGTGTACCATCTACAAGATGCACTGCAGTAACTCGCCAAGGCTTCTTCGGCAGCACCTCCCAAACCTGCGACCTCTTCCACCTAGGACAAGGGCAGCAGGCGCATGGGAACACCACCACCTGCAAGTTCCCCTCCAAGTCACACACCATCCTAACATGGAAATATATCGCCGATCCTTCATCGTCGCTGTGTCAAAATCCTAGAACTCCCTACCTATCAGCACTGTGGGAGTACCATCACCACATGGACTGCAGCGGTTCAAGAAGGCGGCTCACCACCTTCTCAAGGGCAACTAGGGATGGGCAATAAATGCCGGCACTGCCAGCGACGCCCACATCCCATAAAACAAAATTTTAAAAAACGAGGGATGGGCGCGCGCTGCCCGCCATATTGGACACTAAGGCGCCCATTTTACGCCTGTAAAACGGGCGCTGTACCAAATAATTTCCAGGCCAGTCTTTTCACTAACAATCTATAACACAGTCCAGCACTAACTTTCACTTTGGTTTCACCCAGGACCACCCTAGTTGCTGTGCTTCTTGTAGTTCAATTTTTCTTCCTCTGCCTCACAGACCATGGGCTTAAAAGATCTATTAGCCTTTGAATCGTCTGAAATGCTTAATGCTTTCTCTGATAATCCCATTTGTAGTCTGAATGTTCCACAGGCAGATGTGTATATAACTGAGATCATCTTGGGTTAATTAACACAATAATGCTGCATTAAAGTCAAAAACCAAAGCAACCTTCTGTCTTTTCTCTTTTCAGACAAAAGGGGCTAGAAATTCATTATAGCCAAGAAATGGGCAATGTTTAACCTAAAAATGGTTAAGTAGTGCCAGTTGAAAATCGTCTAGGCTGCACGCATAATTCGGCCTCATCCCTCATTAAAATGATTGCAGTCATGATTCTAGTCTTAAAGGTCAAGCTCATTGGCATTACACTATAAAGATGGACAATATCGGGGGCAGTCTTAACGCAAGTAATGATTGCCACAGGCTTTTTTCACTACTAAAAGGGGAGGTTCATTGATGCTGCAGCACCTCATTCTCAGTATTGTTGGGTGTACAGCTGCCTCAAAGAAAGAAAGAAAGACTTGCATTTATATTGCACCTTTCATGACCACCGGACATCCCAAAGTGCTTTACAGCCAATGAAGTACTTTTTTAAAGTGTAGTTACTGTTGTAATGTAGGAAACATAAGAAGAAGGACAAGGAGAAGGAGCACTTATTTACAAATCCTGATGGCAGATCTCCGCCCCAGGGAGAGAGCCCAGAGGTTTTCTGAAGAAGCTTTGGAGGCATTTGTTTTAGCAGTAGAGTGAAGGTGGGCGGTCCTGTACCCCACAACTGGCAGGAGGCCCTCACCACAAGTCTGCCAGACTATGTGGAGGGAGGTGGCACATCACGTCACGGGCAGGCAGCACTGTGCTCCCCAGGACCCACACACAGTGCAGGAGGAAGTTTAACGAGCTCACACAGGTGGTCAAGGTGAGTGAAGGCTTCAACAAATGCTACATACCATCATCTGCACCACAAGCTTCACACACTGCTCAATGCACCACATCCCCAGCACTCACCCACCAACAATCTCTACCTAGCAACACTAACACCCACATCTCACACCTTGCACACAATGACAGCTATTCAACTATGGCAGGCACAAGGGTCAATAGTTATTGGAATTCATGTGATATATGTGATATGTTTATAAATAAATTTATTAAGTGTTTGGAATATTTTGTGGTCTCTCTCATTTCACCTTTGTGCTCAGGAGGACGCTGTGATACACCATGTGACAGGGATTGTATGATTGGGATGTGGCGAGCTACGGGGATCTGGGGTTTCATTCATGCGAATCAGAGTCTGATGAGCCAGTCATGGACAGCCTGTCCAGAAGGCCGATTGTCTTTCTGCCTCCGCCCTCCCTCCTGTTCCTCCTCCTCCTCGTTCTCTTCCTCATCCCCCTCTGGCTTGTCGTCCTCCTGAGGTAATCCCGCAATCCCGCAGCCCCCATGACTGTGTGGAAGTGTTGTGAGCAGAAGCCTTTAACAAATGATGAGTGACTTCTGCACTTGAATCAACAATCCCTGTCACCAAAATAACTTGAAATAACTAAAGAGAGCTGTTTCAGTTGCAGGAAGTATCAAACAGGCACTGAAACTGCAGAACCAGGTTAGTTGGAGCTGATTGGGGATGGTGCCTTTAAATATCGCTGCTGCAGCCTGCTTCCTGCTGGTAGACGCCAGCTCTCCCTGTCGTTGCCGATAAGGTAAGTGGCTATAATGAAGTTGGGAGATCGGACATCCAGTGAGCGTTGCACACTCACTGACATCACGATCTCCATAATGGCATGGTCCCTGGCGATTGAGTTTATCGGTAATGCTACTGGCAACACCGATATGGCATGCGGCGCTGAAACCAGCATCAGCTGTCGTTACAGCTGTCAACGTCATTTTAGCACCATCTTGTTGCGCTAAAGTGTGGTGCAAACCACACAAATTTTTCCCCAAAGTATTTTTATAAAGTTTCAGCCAACATCTATTTTATGGATGGCTGTCTTTATATACAACATATCTTCAGTTTCAAAGCAGTGTCATAAAATTTGCTTAATATGATTTTAATGTGGACTTTCATTTAATGCTGTTGGACCACAAAGACCTCCTGTGCTGCTGACATGTTGCAATCCAGATGTCTTTATAGGAAAGTAATTTCAATTCTCTTGACTTTTACTAAGGACATAGTAAAGAATTTCTGTTTAATTATAGCTTAATGTTTGTATATGTAACCTGCTCCCTTTAATGGGATCTTCTAATTACCACCAACACTAATACAGCATTGCCACACACCTGGTCATGTGGCAAACAGAAACTAAAGGGGGAATTTTAACCCTATCCACCTGGCAGAAACTGGATGGACAGGCAGTTAGAATTCCCTGGCGGGACTCACCCACCGATGTCCAGCAGCGATCCTGCAGGTCCTAATTTGACCTGCTATTCTGAGCAGTCAAGAGCAGCACACGTTGGAAACCGGTGGGGTGCTTCTTTAAATATGCAGATCGGGCTCCGATGATGTCATAAGGGCCTGGTTGCTATTTTAATCAGAGGCCTGATGGGGAAGCCGTTGTGGCTTTCTCACCAGGCCAATCTAGTGGGAACAGGAGTCAGGGCCAGAAGAGGCCCAAAAAGGTAAGTCTTTTAACTTTTTTTTGACATTCATTGTGTGGTCCGAATGAGCAGGAGTGATTCTCTGGGCTCCAAAAGGAAAGTTTAGGCCTACCCGTCCCGGGTTTCCCCTCCCATACCACCCAACTGCCGCTCCACCAGTTTCAGGCAAGAGACTGACTTGAGACTATGCAGTTGAGTCCTGGGAGTCAAAATCACTGCCGAGGATGGGACACTTTTGCTGCGTGACTCATGTCCCCACCTGCCTGACTCACCGCGTTAAAATCCCAACTTGAATGTTCAGTTTAACAGATGTACAAATAATTGAATAAGGCAGAATATTATCTTTGGGACTGCTACGGATTTGCACATTATAATAAATCAACTGAGGCTAACAGTAAATGATGTTTTACTAAATGCAAGAGAGTCTAACCACCGCCCCTTGACATTCAACGGCATTACCATCGCCGAATCCCCCACCATCAACATCCTGGGGGTCACCATTGACCAGAAACTTAACTGGACCAGCCACATAAATACTGTGGGAACAAGAGCAGGTCAGAGGCTAGGTATTCTGCGGCAGGTGTCTCACCTCCTGACTCCCCAAAGCCTTTCCACCATCTACAAGGCACAAGTAAGGAGTGTGATGGAATACTCACCACTTGCCTGGATGAGTGCAGCTCCAACAACACTCAAGAAGTTTGACATCATCCAGGACAAAGCAGTCCGCTTGATTGGTATTCCATCCACCACCTTAAACATTCACTCCCTCCACCACCGGCGTACCGTGGTTGCAGTGTGTACCATCTACAAAATGCACTGCAGTAACTCGCCAAGGCTTCATTGGCAGCACCTCCCAAACCTGCGACCTCTATCACCTAGAAGGACAAGGGCAGCAGGCACATGGGAACACCACCACCTCCAAGTTCACCCCTAAGTCACACACCATCCTAACTTGGAAGTATATCGCCGTTCTTTCATCGTCGCTGGATCATAATCCTGGAACTCCCTCCCTAACAGCACTGCGGGAGTACCTTCACTACACGGACTGCAGTGGTTCAAGAAGGCGGCTCACCACCACCTTCTCAAGGGCAATTAGGGATGGGCAATAAATGCTGACCTTGCCAGTGATGCCCAGATCCTATGAAAATTTTTTTTTAAAAGATTACTAGCCACCAGATTTCATAAACAAGCATTCGTAAATCTGATCCATGGTGCTTATACTATCTGAACACTTCAATAGCAGTAAATATATTAAGTGTTTGCTAGGTTGGGATATCAGAAAAGCTACCAGACAATGATTTTTTTTAAGCTTCTTCATGCCCATGAAAATCTTCAGGTAAATCTATTATTCCCAATGCTCAACCACAGAGTTTTACATGCTGACATCATGTCGATGAACTTCCGGGATTTCCTGAGGTTGGCCCTAACTTGCTGTGCATAATGAGCTCATGGTCCAAACTGGACCTAATGCTGGGAGCTCACCAAAGAGGAGTAGAAAATTACAGGTGTAATCAGTCCTTAAATAGCTGCAGATAACATTTAAAGGGATGTTGCCATTTAAAGGCGGATGACTTGCATATGGCAAAGTAAATTGTTTCCGTCTTTCCAAAAGATGTATGTGGGGGGTGGGGGGGGGGGGGGTGGGGGTGGGAGAACAAATGGTTGCCAAAAACAAAGGAAAGACAAAACAAATGCAGAGGTAGGAAATGCAGTCTGTGGGTAAATGCTTGAGCCCCTGAACATATGTTTTAATGGCTGGTAAAGTGGAAGTGTGCCATATGAGATGGGTGTGAAGAGGGTTACACTGTTTGGCACTCCAAAGACACTTGCCAGAAGATAACAGTGCAACATGCCTGGCAGGAGGTGGTGTCAAACTCAACCCTGTGTACACTGCATAACAACCTGGTAACAGATGTGGAAGAAAAGGTATACCTTAATGAAGCCTCCAGGGTAAGACTACCCAACAGCATCATTTACCAGTTAGATGGCACAAATATACATACCATAAAGTGTTGCCTGCCAAGCTGTTCCACATTTACTGCTCACCCATGCCAAGCCCTCGCACAGCCTTACAGCTCTTCCATTGTTTATCATGATATCCATACTCCAGGGCACACAATCAAACTGCAGTTTGGGATTGAAAGCCTAGGCACATTCACAGGTGCTCTCACATAAAATCAATCTAGCTGCTTGATGCACGGGTACTTCCTGACCCTGAGGATGGGTTACAGGTTAGGCACACATCCTGTGGGTCAGGAAGGAATCATGTATGTGTATGTTCCATCCTTCTGCTTACAACATATGAAAATGTCTCTGTTTCCATGACAAGATGTCACACAATTAAAAGGGAACAGACCCAAACTGGAGGAGGGCTAGGAAATTACAAACTTTATATTTATTTTGAGAATACCACCCTGGATATCCTTGTGCATAAAAGTATGGAGGGAATAGATAGATTTCTTTTAGAAAATATTTTTGGATACAGTGTGTGAGTAATTGAAGACATAACCTATGGTATTGGTAACACCCCCCTATGGTTCCCAAAGCTTTCCACCACTGGGGCTTTCCTCGCCTCATGTCTGGGTCTGTTGTAGATTAACTGATAGAGATTGATTGCCATGATGAGTTAACAACTCCATTATTGTTGTCTCATGCGACTATGAGGATAGAAGGCTTTTTTCCATCTAGTAATTTCTATGTTCCTATGAATACGGAAGGTGAAGCTGAAGATCTCCCCCAAGCTCAGGGCTGGGACCATCCAGCACTTACATCTTTCCCCATTCTGACTTGTTCCCACACAAACATGCACACAACTATGTAAACATTAGATATAGTTAGTAACTTGAAATGTAAGCTCAGTTTGAAGGTTTGTCTTGGAGCCAGCATTCTAACAGTATTCCTTTTCTGTCATTGTAGGCCTGGACTGAGGAGCCTGCCAGGACCACCAATGACCCAAAATGAGACATCATCACACAGCACCCTGCATCCATCTAACCAATGTTGTGTACATAGGTTTCATATGCATTAATATAACAATTTCCCGGAATTTCCTTAGGGCTTCTCCCACTGTGCCGCCGTAAAAAGTTCAGCAGTAATCCTATTTACGTGCAGAAATGGGGTTTCCAATGAAGTTACAGAGCCAGAGTGGGAGAAACCCTGAGGAAATTCCCAGCAAAGATTACTATTTTTTTCTTCAATGTCTCAGATTTCTTCAGCAGTGAAATAGGAAAAATGGCTTAATAAATAATGACATGCTGATGGCAGGAAAATCTCAGCGATGTGTTTAGGAACCTGCTGTCATCAAAGTGACTCATTCACTATCGGGACAGCTTTATCATTATCACAGGTTGTGCCACTATTTTTCTGGTGTTACCCGTGTTTGCGATCTACAGTATATTTTAGATATCTTATCTTCTAAATGTACAGTATATTTATAAAACATGATAATAAAAATAAATACTCTGGTAAATATTAACCAAGTTTTACTTTCCGTCATTGTTTAATGACTTGTGGTTTGGCATTGGTTCACTGTTGACTTTGTTGAAGAACAAGTATCTTTCTATTAAACATGTTAGTTAAAATTGCACTGTAGGACCATGTTGACATGAAACTCCTCTGCTATTTTAAGAAACTCATTACTAATATCACATAGCACAATTTAAATGCCATGGTTTATTCCAATGGAGAATCATTTTCTGACATTTTTATCTGAATCTACAAGCCAGACAAATTACTACTTAAAGAGCACTCAATTTGTTTCTTATACTGTTAGCTTTGGCTCAGTCGTAGCACACTCGTCTCTGAGTCAGAAGGTCATGGGTTTAAATTCCACAGCAGGATTGGAGTACATAATCTAAATTGACACTACAGTGCAGTTCTGAGGGAGTATGCATCGTCAGAGGTGCTGTGCTTTGGATGAAATGTTAAACTGAAATGTTAAAATGATGAAATGTCTGCCCTCTCAGGTGGAGGTAAAAGATCCTATGACACTATCCAAAGAAGAGCAGGGGCGTTCTCCAGTGTCCTGGTTAACAAGTCATATATCTTATTGCTGTTTGTGGCACCTTACTGCATGCAAATTGGCTGTCATGTTTACCTACAAAATAACAGTGACTGTGCTTCAAAAGCAAATAATTGGGATGTCTGATGTGAAAGGCACTATATAAATGCAATTTATATTTTGTTTATTTTTATTATAATGATTGTTTGACAGTGATACATACTAGTAAAAGTATCTGTTAGTGCAGTGATGGCTGAGTAATGAATTAAGTTACCACCCAAGACTGTACTATGTCATAAGAGCCAATTTTCCTGGGATCCATGGAAATGAGCACAATGCGTGGGTAGCACACTGGAATAGTGCCATGGGTGATGTCACATCACTGCTCCCCAATTTCCTGTCAGGGTTAATTAGCATGTTCTGGGCATAGACATGAAGATATAGGAAATTGAAGTGCTCCTGCAGGTGTTGAAGGAGCTGGTGCATCTTATGGCCTTGGGAGAGCCCATGGAAGAAATGTGAAACTGAGCATGGGTGAGCAGATTGCAGCCAAATATCTAAGAGCGCTTCTGAGAACTTACTACATGTTGGTAAAATTGAGTCTCTGGAGCAAAGGATCTCTGTGCTCGAGCAGCAATTGGCCAAAACAGCAAATGGGAAGGGGCAGGGTTTTCTGGATCATACTCTTCAAAATGTGGTCACCCAAGAAGCAGTGCTAAACAGTTCAGGGCACAGGGATAATGGAGGGAGAGAGGTGAGTGACCATCTGCAGGAGCAGCAGAGGGAGACAGGACTCACAGGTGCAGGAAACTTCTGAGTTACTGGAACTGTCCAACAGATACTTAAGTTCTGATTTTAATCCGGAACAGGATTGAGCAGGTGGGGGGCAGGCAAGTGCCAACACTCCCCTAACCTTAGCTATGAGGCCCAGGCAATTTTAACTCCTGAGACTTGTCTACATGTCCCAGTCAGCAGCCTGCCCAAAACGAGCAGGAAGTGCATTTTGGGTGGCAGGAGGCTGCCGCCTAGCACCGAAAGAATGGGCGTCAGCATCAAGGTAAGTCATGGAGAGGTGGTTTCAGGAGGGTCTCACTTTTAGGAAGGGTGGCACCCAAGGCAGGGGAAGCCTAAACTTCCCTTGTGGAGCCTGGAGAAGCACTCCTTGCTCCTCCTGGCCCCACAAGGTAAGTTTTTTTAAAACATTTATCTGTTGGAGCCTCTTCTGGCCCTATGTTCACCTAACAGAGAAGCCACAATGGCTTCCCCGCTCAGCTCACCAGTTAAAATTGCAGTTTAGCCCTGATGATCTGCATATTTAAAGAAGCACCCTGTGCTGTGAAGCAAGGAGGTAAGAGGCAGGCTGAGTACAAAAACAGGAGAAGGATAATACTGGGAGATTCTTGATACGCTTATCAATTACTTCATAAAAGGTGATGAGTCGAAGAAGAGATGACGAGTCGAAAGAAGAGATGAATAAGGCTTTTATTAGCTAAGAAGAGACCATGCTTCTTCGTGAGTGACTGAACAAGTCTGAACGAAACCCACACAGTGGTGGGTGGAGTCAGCTGAGGCATGCCTCCATACACAGCGCCACCCAGAGGTGGCAATATACAATACAGTGGTTTACCACATTCACCCCTTGTTTAATGTGAAGTCCGGCGGGGTGAAGGGTACTACAAGTTAAGTCTATCAGGAGGCCTTGTCTGACGTCCTAATCGTCGTGGTGGCGGCGGTGGTGTTGCAGCATCCGACGTCGGGTCTGGTGTCTGGGTGGTTGGCGAAGATTCCTGGGGCTTTGGCATGCCGTCTGCAGGGGTTGGGTTGGGAGGGGTGGTGGGGGATAACAGTGGTAAGGGGGATAACGGTGGTAAGGGGGATAACGGTGGTAATTCAGGGGTACCTGAGGGTGCGAGATCTCGTATGGAGACCGTGTCCTCCCGCCCGTCTGGGTATGTCACCCAGGCATACTGGGGGTTGGCGTGTAGGAGGTGCACCCGCTCGACCAGGGCGTCCGTTTTATGCGTCCTCACGTGCCTCCGCAGTAGGACGGGCCCAGGAGAAGTCAACCATGCCGGTAGCGAGGTTCCCGATGTAGACTTCCGGGGGAAAACGAACATTTTCTCATGAGGGGTCGCATTAGTGGCAGTACAAAGCAGTGACCGAATGGAGTGGAGCGCTGCAGGGAGGACCTCCTGCCAGCGGGAGGTCGGAAGGCCCTTAGATTTTAGTGCTAAGAGGACTGCCTTCCAAACCGTCGCGTTCTCCCTTTCCACCTGGCCGTTCCCCCGGGGGTTGTAACTGGTGGTCCTGCTCGTGGCGATACCTCTTGTTAGCAGGTACTGCCGAAGTTCGTCGCTCATGAACGATGAGCCCCTGTCGCTATGTATATAGCTGGGGAACCCGAACAGAGCGAAGATGTCATTCAGACACTTGATGACCGTGGTACTGGTCATGTCTGGGCAAGGGATGGCAAAGGGGAAACGGGAGTACTCATCAACTATGTTGAGGAAGTACACATTGCGGTCAGCGGAGGGGAGGGGCCCTTTAAAATCGACGCTCAGGCGTTCGAAGGGGCGGGTGGCCTTGATCAGGCTTGCTCTGTCCGGCCTATAGAAGTGCGGTTTGCACTCGGCGCAGATTTGGCAGCTCTTGGTCATGGTCCTGACCTCCTCGATGGAGTAGGGCAGGTTACGGGATTTGATAAAATGGAAAAACCTGGTGACCCCCGGGTGGCAGAGGTCATTGTGGAGGGACTGCAGCCTATCACTCTGCGCGTTGGCGCATGTACCACGTGATAGGGCATCTGGGGGCTCATTGAGTTTCCCTGGCCGATACAAGATATCATAATTGTAGGTGGAGAGTTCGATTCTCCACCTCAAGATCTTGTCGTTCTTGATTTTACCCCTCTGCTTATTATTAAACATAAAAGCTACTGAACGCTGGTCAGTGAGCAGGGTAAATCGTTTCCCGGCCAGGTAATGCCTCCAGTGACGCACCGCTTCTACAATAGCCTGGGCCTCCTTTTCGACGGAGGAGTGTCTCGTCTCGGGGCCCTGGAGGGTCCTTGAGAAAAAGGCCACGGGTCTGCCCGCCTGGTTAAGGGTCGCGGCTAGGGCGAAGTCGGAGGCATCGCTCTCCACTTGGAAGGGGATGGACTCATCCACCGCGTGCATTGCGGCCTTCGCGATATCGTTCTTGATAAGAGTGAAGGCTGCACACGCCTCTGGTGTCAGGGGGAAGGAGGTGGCTTTGATGAGGGGCCTGGCTTTGTCTGCATAGAGGGGCACCCACTGGGCGTAGTAGGAGAAAAACCCCAGGCATCTCTTCAGTGCTTTTTGGCAGTGGGGAAGGGGTAGCTCCATTAGGGGGCGCATTCTGTCGGGGTCGGGCCCGATGACTCCGTTCTCCACCACGCAGCCGAGGATGGCCAGGCGCTTGGTGTGAAACATACATT
Organism: Somniosus microcephalus; assembly: GCF_052327205.1. NCBI lineage: Eukaryota > Metazoa > Chordata > Chondrichthyes > Squaliformes > Somniosidae > Somniosus > Somniosus microcephalus. Next base: position 168,290,236 of record NC_140996.1, on the reverse strand, counting down.
TTTCCTTATTGTACGTTAGGTTCAGCCGTTGGGCCGTACGGAGGAAATTTGCTAGATTAACGTCGTGGTCCTGCTGGTCGTGGCCGCAGATGGTGACGTTATCCAAATAGGGGAAGGTTGCCCGCAGCGCGTTCTGGTCAACCATTCGGTCCATCTCCCTTTGGAAGACCGAAACCCCGTTGGTGACGCCGAAGGGGACCCTAAGGAAGTGGTAGAGGCGGCCGTTTGCCTCGAAGGCAGTATACTGGCGGTCCTCATGGCGGATGGGCAGCTGGTGGTACGCTGACTTAAGGTCGATGGTGGAGAATACTTTGTATTGCGCAATCTGATTGACCATATCAGATATGCGAGGGAGGGGGTACGCGTCCAGCTGCGTGTACCGGTTTATGGTTTGGCTGTAGTCGATTACCATGCGGCGTTTTGCAGTGGTTTTAACGACTACAACCTGGGCTCGCCAGGGGCTAGTGCTACCTTCGATAATGCCCTCCTTCAATAGCCGCTCCACCTCAGAGCTGATAAAAGCTCTGTCCCCGGCACTGTACCGCCTGCTTTTGGTAGCGATGGGTTTACAGTCGCGGGTGAGGTTAGCGAACAGGGGAGGGGGGGGGACTTTTAATGTGGAAAGGCTGCAGGTGGTTTGCAGCGGGCGATTTAAAAGTTGTTGGTTGCAGACTGTGAGTGGGGGGTGGGGTCCACCGTATGCTAGTGTGACACTCTTAAGGTGGCACTGAAAATCCAACCCTAGCAGGACGGCAGCGCAAAGACGGGGCAGGACTAGCAGTTTAAATTTTTTATATTCAGTGCCCCCTACTGACAGGGTCACCACACAGTAGCCGCTGATGTCCATTGACTGGGACTTGGACGCCATAGAAATGCGATGGTGCGTTGGCAGAATCGTGAGGGAGTGGCTACGTACCGTGTCGGGGTGGACGAAACTCTCTGTGCTCCCGCTGTCGATCAGGCAACTGGTGGCGCGGCCGTTTACCGCGATATCCATCATGGAGCTGGATAGATGGTGAGGGAGGGCTTGATCCAGCGTCACGGAGGCCAGTATGTGGCTTAGTGAGTCACTATAGTCATCCGCCGAGACGGTGGTCGGTTCCGGTGACGAAATGGCGGTTGAGTGCGTTGGATACGATGGCGGCGGATGCCATGCGGCCGGGGGTACACAAAATGGCGGATAAGATGGCTGCTCCCACGGCCCGCACGCTGCGCTGCTGGCTGGCTTCCCCTTGCAGGCGTTAGCGTAATGGCCTTTCTTCCCGCAGCCCGAGCAGGTAGCTGTCTTAGCTGGGCAGTGCGCTCTGGGATGTTTTAACTGGCCACAGAAATAGCATTTTTGGGCCTGGTTACTGGGCATCGAAGCAGTTCTTACCGGAGGCTGCTGTCTCGGTTGGGTCGCTGCAGCGGTTGGTGCCGGGGGCGGCGGTCCCGTGTCCCACGGTTTCGATTGCCATGTCTCGGCGCCGTTACGGGGGTATGCCTCGAGGTTTCGGTGGGCCTCCTCTAACGAGAGCGCAAGGGCAATGGCCGTCTTCAGGTCGGGTTCCTTGCTTTCTAGCAGTCTCTGCCGGGTGTGGTCTGACTGGAGGCCCCTGACGAAGGCATCACAGGCGAGTCCCTGCGCGTGCTCCACAGCCGTTACCGCTTTACAATCGCAGTCTCTGCAGAGTGCCAGTAGCGCCCGTGCAAATGCCCCTACCGATTCTCCCGGTTGCTGCCTGCGGGATCCCAAGAGGTGTCGGGCGTAAATTGTGTTCACTGGGCGCGTATATTGCCCTTTTAGTAGCTCGAGGGCCGCCACGTACGTATTAGAGTCCCGGATTAGCATATATACTTGATGGCTCACCTGGGCGGTCAAAATTTTCAGTTTGTGATCCTCCTCTGTAACCTGTGAGATTGCGAGGAAGGATTCAAAGCAGCTCAGCCAGTGTTCAAACTTGGCTGATGCACCCACCTCTTGAGGGTCGAGGTCCAGGCGTGGTGGTCTGAGGGCTCTCAGCAATGTCTGCTGTATCCGTTGCTGTTGTTGCTCCTCAGGTGTCGCCATTTAACTTTTAGCTAATAAAATTGATACGCTTATCAATTACTTCATAAAAGGTGATGAGTCGAAGAAGAGATGACGAGTCGAAAGAAGAGATGAATAAGGCTTTTATTAGCTAAGAAGAGACCATGCTTCTTCGTGAGTGACTGAACAAGTCTGAACGAAACCCACACAGTGGTGGGTGGAGTCAGCTGAGGCATGCCTCCATACACAGCGCCACCCAGAGGTGGCAATATACAATACAGTGGTTTACCACAATTCTACAGTCAGAGGTATAGACAGCATTTTTTGCAGTTATGACTGGGAGTCCTGAATGATAGGTTGTCTCCCAAGTGCCAGGGTGAAGAATATCACACAACAGTTGGAAAAACTTCTAAAAAGTCATGGGCTGGAATTTTGTTCGGGGAAGCGGGTTGGGGGCTGGGAGGTGGGGGAGGGGTTACCAACAGGGACTAATTTGAATGCGAGGCCTCGGTTTCCCATCCACTTGAGAGGCTAGCTGGCTGCGGGCAGGTAGGCCTCAGTTACGAGGGGTCGGTCTGGCGGAGAGATTACGGGAGGGGGTCGGGGATCTGGAGGGGGATCGGGAGGGGGTCGGCAATTGGGAGGGGGAGAGAGGATCGGCGGGGATCGGCAATCGGGAGGGGGAAGAGAGGATCGGCGGGTGTTGGCAATCGGGAAGTGGAGAGAGAATCGGGAGGGGGAAGAGAGGATCGGCAGGGATCGGCAATTGGGAGGGGGGAGAGAGGATCGGCAGGGGTCGGCAATCAGGAGGGGGGAGAGAGGATTGTGGGGGAGGTTGCAGGATCAGCAGGGGATTGGCAGGTGATGGGGTGATCGGGGATTGAAGAGGTTGCGGATCGGCAGGCAAGCGGGGATCACGGGGGAGTGGTCGAGGATCATGGGGGGGGATCGGGGATTGACGGGGGGATCGGGGATTGCCTGGGGGTTGGGGGGGGGGTCTACCAGGGTTTGGGGGGTGGTGGAGGATCGGCGGGGGGCCAGAGAATCGGGGCCTGTCACTGGAGGATTGTGGCCAGCCTCATCATCATCGTTGGGGGGGGGGGAGCCGGAAACTTGGGAATGCGATCAGAGGCCTCGTGGGTGGGGTCTCCGATCGCGGGGGGTGGGTATGGTGGAGACCCTGGATCCAGGAGGTAGGTATAAATCCACTTACCTCCTAGATGCAGCAGTCCCCGCCTCTGTTTAACTGCCGGGTTTCACGAATTGTGTGAAACCCGTCCACAGGCAGTTAAATTCAAAATGGATGGGAAAATAGAGGAAACCATCCTCATTACAATATTTAAATTGGGCTAACGCCCCCTGGGAGCGGGTTGGTCGTACACCTCCGCCCCGCGTCCGGCAAAACCGGAAGTGGGCGGATTGGAGGCGGGATCAGGCCAGGATTCACATTTTTAACAATTTTACTGCCCCCACGCTCCAAACCCACCCATTTTTTCATGGGAAAATTCCGGCCAAGTTCTATGTTGTAACCAATGACACAGAAGTATGTCTGAGGTCTTGCGGAAGGAAGTCTAAGGACTTAGGCATTAGTTTTAAAAGGTCCTCAAGGGTAATAATCTCTGGATTGCTTCCTGCGCCAAGTGCTGGACAGGTTAAGGAGAGGAAGATTAGGAAGGTCAACATATGACTACAGTGCTGGTACAGGAGGGAGGGATTCAAATTCTTGGGACAGTGAAGTGATTTTTGTAACAAGAGAGACTATACCAAATGGATTGCCTTCACCTGAGCCAAAATGGCACCAACATCCTTGAGCAGAGGGTAAAGAGACCAGTGGGAGAGGAGGGGTGCTCCTCCAGGCTCTTCCCCACCGCCCCCCCCCCCCACAAAAATCTTCTGGCTCATTCTCATTCCTCTAAGCATTCGTGCCCTCCCCAACAGGCCATACCTGTGCACGGCCGATTTTCAACCATAGGGAAACGGCAAGCTGCAGTGGAGTGCCTGTATGGTTACCACAGCTCACTGGGAAAATGTTAACGATGCATGAACCTGAAAACATGTCGGGCCTCCCGAATGCCACATTGGCCAGGTGCTGTAGGCACACCGCCAATATTGCGTCTGTTTGGCGCCCAAGTAGAAAATCTCCCCCAATCTCTCGAAGTGTTTCATACAATTAATTAACTTTGAACTGCGGTGACTGTTGTAATGTTGGCAAATGCTATTCAGTGCACTGATACTTGAAGGCCTAGAAATTCGGTTGGTAGCGCCAGCGATTAGCGCCTAAAGAGCCCGAGAATTGGGGCGTTACCCAATTTTCGGGCGGGCGCAGTGAATATAGCACCACCTCCCATATTGAGTATCCTTTTAGCGCCGGCGCTAACACTTTTCGCTCGCCCGCGGGCGCAAGCAGATCATGACGTCATTTCAGTGTGCAACGCCTTTTTGGCACCCTGGACCGGATATTCGGTGGCGCCCGCAACCTTTTCGCCTGGCGCTATTAGTGACAGTTGGATGGAGCGTTCCCAGGCCCTTCTCGGACTCGGGGGGCGCTATTTAAAGGGGACAGCACTAGTATAAAAGCTGCAGCCATTTGGGCTGGCCATTCTGATCGTTGCTGGAGAGAGTTGCTGACCTTCTGTTGGACAGTAATTTTCTCATTGAGCCTTCGGAGGCACTGGCACTGGCAGCTTGAGGGCCCGGCTCCCGAGCTGGTGATGCAGCATCTGAAAGCAGGGAGGTGGAAGAGTGGCTTTAGCAAAAGGACAGCTTGGCAGCAAGGGATGCCAGATTGCAGCAAGGCTATGACATGGGTCCACAGTGAGAAAGCATGCTGGTGGGGGGAACAAGTGGAAGGAGACAGTTGTAAAAGGTGAGAACCTTACCATCGCTGTCAACAATGGGGTCGGCAGCTGCAGTGGTTACAGGACCACTCAGACGTCCTCCAAGAATCTGGTGGACTCTCTCCTCGAGATCCGTGAGAGTGACCACTTGTGGAGGTCCTCCACCGGTGCGAAGCTGGTCTTTGCCAATCCTCGCCAGCTTGGACTGCAGGGCAAAGGAGGGGAAGTTATGTTACATGATGCCCTGAGTGATCATCTCATGCCCCCCATGGTGGAAGAGCCCTTACATGACGCCTTGAGTCAAATGTGCATGTGTGTGCCCAGAAAGGGCCATGGGTGCTTGCTGGCAGATGGCCAATGGGGCACAGCCCACCCTGTAGCCATAAAGTCAGGTGCAAATGAAGGGATGCAGAAGTTTGCAGAAACAACACTCACCCTCACGACCCGAGTGAGGTCGTTGAATTTCTTTCTGCATTGGACAGGGCTCCTGGTCACCATGCTGCTGGAGTTGACCCTCTGGCATACATCCCTCCAAGCTCGTCGGTAGTCCTTATGATTCGGCCTCGTGCCATTGTCTGGGTAGAGAACATCTCGCTGGCGCTCCACTGCGGCCACCAATTGCTCCAGAGCCTCATTGGTGAAGCGCTCTGCTCTCTGTCTCACCTTCTCCATCTGGTCCAAGTTTTTAGCGCCAGAGAAGGGCCTGCGCCGATTCTGAGGCCTGCAAGGTGAAGAGTGTGCATGCTGAAGCTGACTGACCCACCCCTTTAAGAGCTGGCCGGCGCCTGGAAGTCTCGTGGTCATCAGTAATAGAGAGCACCTGCGCTGCGCCCGTCCACTCCGATATTGGGTTGCGCCGGAAGATTAGCGCCTTAGGAGTCCTGTGTAATGCCTGAATTCGCGCCTCAATCCCCTTTAGGGGCGATGCAACCCAATATCGCGCCAGGTGGCGATAAGTTTCGTCTGGCTATAAACTTTGCGCAGCGCCAGTTCTAACGCCTCAAGCGGGGCTATACCCAATTTCTAGGCCAAAATATTTTTAGCATAACAACTATAAATGAAGCTTCTTGGTGCAGACCAGTGGAAACTGACAACTAATAAAATTAGTGTACCTAGAACTGCTCTAACATATGAAATTTAGCTCAACAGATTGCAACAGCAGATACAAGATTCATACAGGGAAGTCCTGACTTTTATCAGGAAGATAGTTGTGTGTGGCAATAATACAATCTTGGCAATTCATAGCCCGCAACACTCCTACACATCTTTACTGCCACAATTTAGGACATCAGCAGGACTCTGAGGTTGTGTTTCAGCTTTGTAGCATACTCCCACTCATGTTTTTCTCTATATATATTTATTACACTCTGTGTGTTCTGTATGGTCATGATATGTTCCGTTGATTTATGACTGCAAGTGTTGCTCGCAGATTATTTTTAAATGCTGACCAATAAATTGGTTCTGGATTTCAGTTTCCAAGTGTGTGAAGTAGCAGATATGTCATGGTCAACAGTAAGGTACAATAAATATTCCTGCACCTGATAAATCTGACATGACAAAGTTACCAATGAGTTATGATCAGCCTCTCTGAACATCAATGTCAGGCCGCTGCGGCGTCAACAGCAGCCCACAGGTAAGTCCTGGGAGGGGGTTTGGAGTAGACTACAAGGGGGGCATCACGAGCATTCCTGCTCCTCCGGGCTCCACAGGAAGGTGTTTATTTAATAATTTTTTTAATATGTAACTTACCTTTCATGGGCAGCTGCGGGGACTGCTGAAGAATCCAGAGTGGGGCAGGCACAACTAATTTTAAAAAGGGGTCCTTCAACAGGTGTTATGTCCGTAATTTCCGATTGCTAACAAACATAGAATTTTACAGCACAGAAACAGACCATTTGGTCCAACAGGTCTATGCCAGTGTTTATGCTCCACATGAGCCTCCTCCCAACCTTCATCTCACCCACTCAACATATCCTTCTATTCCTTCCCCTTAAATGCATCTATGCTATTCGCCTCAATCACTCCATGTGGTAGTGAGTGCCACATTCTTACCACTCTGAGTAAATAAGTTTCTCCTGAATTCCTTATTGAATTTATTAGTAAGTATCTTATATTTACAGCCCCAAGCTTTAGACTCCCCCACAACTCTTACTTAACCCTCCATCTGTTTCTCCTCACTCTCACTCACTGCCAAAGATGGGTGTCAAGAGAACAGAAGCCCCCTCGCCCTCAACCTGATTCCCTCAAAGAGGCTTTGTTTGCTTTCAAAATGTAACTTAAAAATAAATCAAATTAGAATGAGGAAATCAACTGTCTTTCTTTCCATTTGTGTATTTCTTCACCTCCATCTCTCTTTATCCACCTCTTTCTCTCAATTCTCTCTCTTTCAACTCCCCTTTATAAACACTCGCTCTCAACTGTGCTCTTTCTCAACCCTCCATTCTCTCACAACCCATTCATTTCTCGCAACCCTTCTGAATCTCTCCTCCTCTTGCATAGCTTCTACCCTCCCTGTTTCCCTCAAAAAGTCTAAGAATGCTTTCAAAATTCAATATTTAAAAAAAATTAAAAAGTTAAGAACCTGTCCTTTAATCCATGTGTCTTGTTCTGTTTCATATGTGTTAGAAATTAGAATCATCTCAGAAGTGTAAGCCATTAGTCCCGGTCTCTTGTAACTGCTAACAAAGCACAGTGGAGATAATTTAGTTGGCTTCAAAGTTAAGCTGGTTATGTTTTTCAAAATTTAACATTAGCATGAACAAGAATACTCTCACCACTATCTCTTACACCCTTTCTTATAACCTCTGTCCTCCTGTATCCTACCTCGCTCATTCCCTCTTTTTCACCTATAGTCATTCTCTCTCAACTTAAAATATTTTCACAAACCAAAAACAAACAACAGGTGATTTCATTTTTTCTCACTCCCTTACACAGATATACGCACTTAGAGACACACACAGTCTCTTTAAAAAGAATAATAAGCATAATTTATACCTTAGTTAAGCTTTTGAAATTTGTCCTGCAGTTTTTCAAATTTAAAGAAAAGCTACTGGGCAGAAAGTGTTAGAAACTGAAGAAAAATATTTTATTAATACAGCTGACTGAATGGTACTGTTGCATCTTTAGAAATTAGGTACACTGCATATGCCCAGACCGCAAAATCCAAATTCACCACTTTGGGCAAAAATAATTAGACATTATTAGGCATTCGGGAGAGGTTGAGGCTTTCAAGTTAAAACTAATGAAGGCATTAAAAGACACAAAAGACAATTCAATTTATAAATATATAAGCATGTCATAATTAAATATGTATTTTTAAATGTTATTTTGTTCATTAGACCAACAGGACATATAGGCAGGGTGGGGACTGTTACACAGATGAGATTTCTGTACACTGAGCATAAACAATATTGATAAAAGACACGGGGAAAAATTGGACATCGACAGAAACCTGCCGATGTCACCGTGGCCTCGGGTTTACAACCGCTGAAAATGGCTGCAGTGCTACCGGGCAAAAATTTGCGCTGGGGCCTGGAAATTTGTAGCATAGCGCTAACTTACTGTGTAACACCCTCCTGGTGGCATTAGTGGAAGCATCTGACCCGAAGTTCCCATCCCGGAGCGGCGCTGCAGCTTCTTACAGCCTCTGGGAGTGAGGCTCTGGAGTTCATAATGAATTGTGGGCAATTAAAAGTGCTATGAATTAAAGAGGCAATGTGTTCAAAACTAATCAAAATTAAAATCAAGTGAAAAAATGCATTTTTCAGCCCTTACTGCCCTTTCAAAAAAAAACATTAAAAATAAGTCCCAAATGGCAGTCTTCAGCTCTTAAAGCTGAATGCTCTTCCGCACCTCAAAAAATGGTAAAACTGCTTCAGCAGTAACACAAATGGCTCAGCAAATCAGGAAGGCAGGGTCTTGCACACAGCACTCCAGCTTTGTACAGGGGGTCAAAACAGCAGGAGAGGTCCTCTCCCCACAGGGGCCAAGAGGCCCTCCAGAAAGAACGATGTGGGATCACATCACTGAGGCCGTCACTGCCAGCAGTGTCACCCGCACGACCTGGCTCTAGTGCCCAAAGAAGCTTCATGACCTCAGACGAGTGGTCAAGGTCAGTGAATGCATCTTCAAAAACCATCTCCTACCAACTGCACCACTAGTCTCACACACTGCTCAATGCACAACCTCCCCACTCCTCCCCCCCAATCACTCACCATCAATCACAAGGCACAACTCCCATTCCTAGCCTCACCTCACCCACTTGGAGGAGACGGTGCAGGCTATTCTTGGCAGGGGCATGGCTGAGCCGTTGGCCAGCGGCAGGGCAGAAAGGATACAAGATGCTGGTATCCTCATACGTTAGCCTCCTTCTGGCATGCACCTCTTGCTTTTTCGCCCTCCCCTCACCAAAACTCCACCCTTGTCTCTTCCTCATTTCACACACCCAAGAAATGCAGCCTGCCCAGCCAGTGGTTGGCCAAGAGGGAGAAGAGAGTGAAGAAGAATGGATTGGAAACACCAGCGGCGACGGAACATAAAACAGCGGGGGAACAGCGCCGACCTGATTGGAGACACCAGCAGCGGTGGAGCTTTTTGAGGATGTAACTGGTAGAATAGATAAGGGAGATGTGGTGTATTTGGATTTTGAGAAGGCCTTTGATAAAGTCCCACATTAAGAGGTTAGTGTGCAAAATTAAAGCACATGGGGTAATATACTGGCATGGATTGAAAATTGGTTAACAGGCAGGAAACAGAGAGTAGGAATAAATGGGTCTTTTTTGTGGTGGCAGGTGGTGACTAGTGGGGTACCCCAGGTGTGATGAAATATTCCATTCATCACTGCCTGTGACTGTGGTCGGTTTCAGTGTCATTTCCCTTCCCCCAGTCCTCATTGTATTGTTTATTGGAATGTGCTGGAATGTGCTGTGTGTGTAGGGCTCCGCCCATACCTGGCCCCTTTTGTAAGCTAGCTCAGTCTGGCCTCAGTCTCCAGAAGGAAGATACCTCTCTCTCTTACATGTTACTTTCTAAGTTAATAAAAGCCTTGTTTTGTTTCGCTAACATCGAGTCTCGGAATTATTGAGGCACATCAATTTTATTAACTTATTTTTCAACACTATGGATCAACTCCTGAAACCCGAACGTTTGGATTTGGATCAACATGCTCCGGACGCATCAGCACGCTTCGGACACTGGTTTGAGTGTATGGAATTCTTCCTGGACAATTCCGCAGCCGTCAAAGACGCTACGGACGCTGCGAGGATGAGACTCGGAATTCTGCGGAATTGGGTAAGCCACCGGGTTTACCCCCTCATCCAAGACGCCGATACGTACCTGGCCGCCTGCGACATCTTAAAGGCGCATTACCAGCAGCCTACAAATGAGGTGTATGCTAGGCATCTGCTCGCTACTCGCGCACAGCGACCTGGGGAATCGGTGGAGGAGTTCCTAAGCACCCTGAAAATGCTTGGCAAAGACTGCAAGTGCCGAGATGTAAAAGCCGCAGTGTACACTGACGAGCTTGTTCGCGATGCCTTTATCACAGGCCTCAGCTCCACTTACATCCGGCAAAGACTGCTGGAAAAAACGGGGTTGGACCTGAAACAGGCTGCGGACACCGCGCGATCCCTGGATGTGGCCCAGAGAAACGCGGACGCCTACTCTTCAGCCCGCGCCGTCCACGTCGCCACGTGTGCACCGAGGGCGCCGCCATCTTGGAAGGCATCTTCCCCGCCCGGCAGCCCGACACCGGCGGGGCCCCGCTCTCCCCCCAGAAGCCCTACGACAGCCGCGACGCGTCAGGGACCCAACTGCTACTTCTGCGGGCAGCCAAAACACACCAGAAACCTGTGCCCGGCGAAAGGCACCACCTGCTTTAAGTGCGGTAAGAAGGGGCACTTCGGGAAGGTGTGCAGAGGGAACCCCGCCGGAAAACCAACCGCCGGAAAACCCGCCACCGCCGCGTGTGCGCCGTGGGAGCGGCCATCTTGGACGCCATCTTGCCCGACCTCGTGGGGTCCGCCATCTTATGAGCAGACAGCGTGGACGCCATCTTGTATCGATCAGGGCCCTACAGTGGCATCGGTCACAGTGGACCAGACCAGGCCGCACCCGCTATCCAAATCAATGGTGGACATCGAGGTAAACGGGTGCCGGGTTAAATGTTTAATTGACAGTGGAAGCACGGAGAGTTTTATCCACCCTGAACTGGCACAGCAACTCTCCCTAAAGGTGGTCCCTGCTCAGGGTACCGTCTCTATGGCTGATAAAACCCAGACATCGACCATTCTGGGTTACTGCACGGTACAATTGGGCGTTAACGGAACTGTATACGATAATTTTAAAGTATTAATCATGAAGAACCTATGTGCGAGCGTGATCTTGGGCCTGGATTTCCAGTGCAACCACCAAAGCATCACGCTCAAGTACGGTGGGTCCCAGCCGCCCCTCACAGTGTGCGGTCTGGCTACCCTGAAGGTAAAGCCGCCTTCGCTATTCGCGAACCTTACCCCTAACTGCCGGCCAATAGCGACCAAAAGCAGGAGGTACAGCTGGGAGGACAGGCGGTTTATCGCGACCGAGGTAGACAGGCTCCTGAAAGAGCGCATTATTGAACGCAGCAACAGCCCGTGGCGTGCCCAAGTGGTAGTGGTAAGGGGTAGCGAGAAGAAACGGATGGTGATCGACTATAGTCAAACGATCAACAGGTACACCCAACTAGACGCCTACCCGCTACCCCGCATATCAGAAATGGTGAACCAAATCGCCCAATACCGGGTGTTCTCCACCATCGACCTCAAGTCAGCGTACCACCAGCTCCCTATCAGACCAGAGGACCGCCCGTACACCGCCTTCGAGGCGAACGGACGCCTCTACCAATTCCTCAGAGTCCCCTTTGGGGTGACGAATGGGGTCTCGGTTTTTCAGAGGGAGATGGACCGCATGGTCGATGACCACCACTTGCAGGCAACCTTCCCCTACCTCGACAACGTCACCATCTGCGGCCACAATCAGCAGGATCACGACTCGAACCTCGAGAGGTTCCTGGAAACCGCACAAAAACTCAACCTCACCTACAACGAGGACAAGTGCGTTTTCAACACCACGCGCCTCTGCATACTAGGCAGCGTGGTGGAGAATGGGGAAATCGGACCAGACCCCGACCGATTGCGCCCCCTACGGGAGCTGCCCCTGCCCAACACTCCCAAAGCCCTGAAAAGGTGCCTGGGGTTATTTTCTTATTATTCCCAATGGGTCCCCAACTACTCCGACAAAGCCCGCCCCCTCTTGAAAGCATCCTCTTTTCCGCTCTCTGCTGAGGCCCACGCCGCCTTCAAAAGCATTAAGCGGGATATTGAGCGGGCCACGCTACAGGCAGTGGACGAGAACACTCCATTTCAAGTGGAAAGTGATGCGTCTGACTTCGCCTTGGCGGTCACCCTCAACCAGGCGGGGCGGCCCGTAGCTTTCTTCTCGAGGACCCTCCAAGGGCCTGAGATCAGACACTCCTCCGTGGAAAAGGAGGCCCAAGCCATCATGGAGGCAGTGCACCACTGGCGCCACTACCTAGCCGGCAAACGCTTCACCCTACTTACCGACCAGCGGTCGGTAGCGTTTATGTTCAATAATAAACAGAGGGGGAAGATTAAAAATGATAAGATTCTTAGGTGGCGGATCGAGCTCTCCACCTTCGAGTACGACATCATTTACCGGCCAGGGGCCCTTAACGAATCCCCTGACGCCCTCTCACGAGGGATGTGTGCCAGCGCCACCGGGGATCGGCTACAGACCCTCCACAACGACCTCTGCCACCCAGGGGTCACGCGGCTGTTCCACTTCATAAAGTCCCGTAACTTACCCTACTCGATTGAGGAAGTTCGGTCTCTGACCAGGAACTGCCGCACTTGCGCTGAGTGCAAGCCTCGGTTCTACCGCCCAGATAGAGCCCACTTAATCAAAGCTACACGGCCCTTTGAGCGGCTCAGCTTAGATTTCAAGGGCCCCCTCCCGTCCGTCGACTGCAATGTTTACTTCCTGAACATTGTGGACGAATACTCCTGGTTCCCATTCGCCTTCCCCTGCCCAGACATGACCAGCGCCACGGTCATTAAATGCCTCAACAGCCTGTTCTGCCTGTTCGGTATGCCGAGCTACATCCATACGGATAGGGGGGCGTCCTTCATGAGTGAAGAGCTACGCCAGTACATGCTGTCCAAGGGGATCGCCACGAGCCGTACCACCAGCTACAACCCCCGGGGTAACGGCCAAGTGGAGCGAGAGAACGGGACAGTATGGAAAGCAGTCACTCTAGCTCTAAGGACCAAGGGCCTCCCTATCTCCCGCTGGCAGGAAGTCCTCTCGGATGTGCTCCATTCGATACGGTCGCTATTGTGTACAGCCACTAATGCCACGCCTCATGAACGAATGTTTGTCTTTCCCCGGAAATCCACCTCAGGCATATCCATACCGTCATGGCTCTCCACCCCAGGTCCGGTACTCGTGCGAAGGCATGTGAGGGGCCACAAGACGGACCCTCTCGTGGAGCCAGTACACCTACTCCACGCCAACCCCCAATACGCATATGTCCGGCACGCCGACGGAAGGGAGGACACCGTGTCCATAAAAGACGTCGCCCCAGCCGGCATCGACAACAACCATGGCAATAGCAGCAACTCTTACCCACCCACTACTCTTTCATCACCCCTGGAAGAACATCGACCAACGGCACCCCCACCAACTACCCCTTCAACAACCCTGGCGGCACCCCCGGCAGAGACCCAGGAAACTACCGGGGACACCCAGCCGACACCCGCGGCACCACAACAGCCACGTCGGTCGCAGAGGACTATCAAACCCCCGAACAGACTAAATCTATAGAAGGGGTGAATGTGATGAAATATTCCATTCATCACTGCCTGTGACTGTGGTCGGTTTCAGTGTCATTTCCCTTCCCCCAGTCCTCATTGTATTGTTTATTGGAATGTGCTGTGTGTGTAGGGCTCCGCCCATACCTGGCCCCTTTTGTAAGCTAGCTCAGTCTGGCCTCAGTCTCCAGAAGGAAGATACCTCTCTCTCTTACGTGTTACTTTCTAAGTTAATAAAAGCCTTGTTTTGTTTCGCTAACATCGAGTCTCGGAATTATTGAGGCACATCACCAGGGATCAGTGCTTGGGCCCCAGCCATTCACAATATATATCAATGATTTGGATGAGGGAACCAAATGTAATATTTCCAAGTTTGCTGACGACACAAAACTAGGTGGGCTTGTGAGTTGTGAGGAGGATGCAAAGAGGCTTCAAGGCGATTTAGACAAGTTAAGTGAGTGGGCAAATACATGGCAGATGCAGTATAACGTGGATAAATGTGAAGTTATCCACTTCGGTAGGAAAAACAGAAAGGCAGAGTATTATTTAAATGGTGATAGATTGGGAAATGTTGATGTACAAAGGGACCTGGGTGTCCTTGTACATCAGTCACTGAAAGCAAACATGCAGATGCAGCAAGCCGTTAGGAAGGCAAATGGTATGTTGGCCTTCATTGCAAGAGGATTTGAGTACAGGAGCAAGGATGTCTTACTACAGTTATACAGGGCATTGATGAGACCACACCTGGAGTACTGTGTGCAGTTTTGGTTTCCTTACCTAAGGATATATTTGGCATAGAGGGAGTGCAATGAAGGTTCACCAGACTGATTCCTGGGATGGCAGGACTGTTGTATGAGGAGAGATTGGGTCGACTAGGTCTGTATTCACTAGCGTTCAGAAGAATGAGAGGGGATCTCATTGAAACGTATAAAATTCTGACAGGGCTAGACTGACTGGATGCAGAGAGGATGTTTCCCCTGGCCGGGGGTTCTAGAACGAGGGGTCACAGTCTCAGGATACGGGGTAGGACATTTAGGACTGAGATGAGGAAAAATATCTTCACTCAGATGGTGGTGAACCTGTGGAATTCTCTACCACAGAAGGCTGTGGAGGCCAAGTCACTGAATATATTTAGGAAGGAGATAGATAGATTTCTGGACACAAAAGGCATCAAGGGGTATGAGGAGAGAGCGGGAATATGGTATTGAGATAGAGGATTAGCCATGATCATATTGAATGGCGGAGCAGGCTTGAAGGGCCGAATGGCCGACTCCTGTTCTTTTTTTTCTATGTCTATGTTTGTATGATTGGAGACACCAGCGGCAGCAAAGCATAAAACAGCAGGGGAAACAGCGCAGACCTGATTGAAGACACCAGTGGCGGCGGAGCATAAAACAGCGGGGGAAACAGCCATTGGACCGGATTGGAGGCGGTATCAGTGGCGGTGGAACGGTGGACGATTTCCCCCCCAAAAAATGAAAAGTGATGTCACAGGACAGTAGGTAGGTGATTGGTTGGTGAGTATTAAGGTTTTTTTCTCTCTAACCTAGGACAGTGGTTTAAACTAGGTGCCAGAAATTATAACGTATTGTATTAAATTTATAGCTTAACTAGTTAAACTATTTAATAACTATAAATAATCACTGAATAAAGACTATCTAATTAAATAAATTAAATAAGGCTAGTCTAAGATATGACAGGGCAGGTTGTGTGTCTGGACTGCAGTATGTGGGAGTTTGTGGACGTCGAGACTGTCCCAAGCAAACACATCTGCAGGAAATGTCTCCATCTCGAATCTCTCCAGCTCAGAGTCATTGAGCTGGATTGCGAGTTGGAGACACTCCAACACATAAGGGAGTGGGAGGAATTTCTGGACGGTTTATTCAGAATACAGTCATACCCCAGAGGAAAGCACAGGTTCAGGAATGGGAGGGTGTGACTGTTAGGGAGCCAGGTAGCGGGGATTTACAAGAGGTTGAGAAGGAGGTCCCGCAGACAGTGGTCCTGTCCAACAGGTACGATGTACTCGCTACCTGTGAGAACAAGAAGAAAGACTGCAGGGAGGACAGCCACAATGTAGATCAAGGCACCATAGCTCAGAAGGTTGTCCAAGGGGGTGAAGAGCAGAATAGAAATGTGGTAGTAATAGGGGACTCTATAATTAGGGGGATAGATAGCGTCCTCTGCAGCCATGAACGAGAATCCTGAAGGGTGTGTTGCCAGGGTAAGGGATATCTCATGGCGGCTGGAGAGGAACTTGGAAAGGGAGGGGTTAAATCCAGTTGTCGTGATCCATGTTGGAACAAACAACATAGGTAGGAACAGGGAGGAGGTCCTGCTGAAATAGTTTCAGGAGTTAGACTCTAAATTAAAAAGCAGGACCTCGAGGGTAATAATCTCTGGATTATTGCCCGAGCCACGTGCAAATTGGCATAGAAGCAGACAGATCAGGAGAATTAACACGTGGTTAAAGGGCTGGTGTGGGAAAGAGGGGATTCTTTTCATGGGACACTAGCACCAGTTCTAGGACAGGAAGGAGCTGCACTGATGGGACAGGCTCAGAATCAGGGGAATTTATAATGGGGAACAAAGAAATGGCAAACCAATTAAATACATACTTTGGTTCTGTCTTCACAAAGGAGGACACAAATAACCTCTCAAAGATGTCGGGGAACATAGGGTCTAATGAAAGGGAGGAACTGATAGAAATCAGTATTTGTAGGGAAATGGTGTTAGGGAAATTGATGGGATTGAGGGCCGATAAATCCCCAGGGCCTGATAATCTACATCCTAGGGTACTTAAGGAAGTGGCCCTAGAAATAGTAGATGCATTGCTGATCATCTTCCAAAATTCAATAGACTCTGGAACAGTACTCATGGATTGGCGGGTAGCTAATGTTACCCCACTGTTCAAAAAGGGTGGTAGAGAGAAAACGAGGAATTACAGACCGGTAAGCCTGACATCAGTAGTGGGGAAAATGCTAGAGTCCATTATAAAGGATGTAATAGCAGAGCACTTGGAAAAAAGTGACCGGATCGGACAAAGTCAACATGGCTTTACAAAAGGTAAATCGTGCTTGACTAATCTACTGGAATTTTTTGAGGATGTAACTGGTAAAATAGATAAGGGAGAACCAGTGGATGTGGTGTATTTGGATTTTCAAAAGGCTTTCGATAAGGTCCCACATAAGAGATTATTGTGTAAACTTAAGGCACATGGGATTGGGGGCAAGGTATTGACTTAGATAGGGAACTGGCTGGCAGACAGAAAGCAAAGAGTTGGAATAAACGGCTCTTTTTCCGAGTGGCAGGCAGTGACTAGTGGGGTACCGCAAGGATCGGTCCTTGGACTCCAGCTATTCACAATATATATTAATGATCTGGACGAGGGGACTAGATGTAATATCACCAAGTTTGCAGATGACACAAAGCTGGGTGGGCATGTGTGCTGTGAGGAGGATGCCGAGAAACTCCAGTATGATTTGGACAGGTTGGGTGATTGGGCAGAAGCATGGCAGATGCAATATAACGTGGATAAATGCAAGGTTATCCATTTTGGCATCAAAAACAGGAAGGCAGATTATTATCTAAATGGCAATAGATTGGGAGAAGGGGAAGTGCAACAAGACCTGGGCGTCCTTGTGCACCAGTCGCTGAAAGTAAGCATGCAGGTGCAGCAGGCGGTTAAGAAGGCAAATGGTATGTTCGTAGCGAGGTTTGAGTACAGGAACAAGGGTGTCTTGCTGCAGTTGTACAGGGCCTTGGTGAGGCCACATCTTGAGTATTGTGTGCAGTTTTGGTCGCCTTATCTGAGGAAGGATATTCTTGCCATGGAAGGAGTGCAGCGAAGATTCACCAGGCTGATACCTGGGATGGCAGGAATGACGTATGAGGAGAGATTGGGTCGATTGGGCTTGTACTCGCTGGAGTTTAGAAGAATGAGAGGGGATCTCATCGAAACTTATAAAATTCTAACAGGACTAGACAGACTAGATGCTGGAAGGATGTTCCCGATGGTCGGGGAGTCCAGAACCAGGGGTCACAGTTTAAGGATAAGGGGTAAGCCATTTAGGACAGAGATGAGGAGGAATTTCTTCACCCAGAGAGTGGTGAACCTGTGGAATTCTCTGCCAAAGAAGGCAGTAGAGGCCAATTCATTAAATATATTCAAGAAGGAGTTGGATATATTTCTTAAGGCTAAAGGGATTGAGGGATATGGAGAGAAGGCAGGAACAGGGTACTGAATTTGGATGATCAGCCATGATCTCATTGAATGGCGAAGCAGGCTCGAGGGGCCGAATGGCCTACTCCTGCTCCTATCTTCTATGTTTCTATGGCTCCACCTGAACGGGATGGGACCCGTGTCCTAGCAGAAAGGGTAAATAGGGAGGTGGCAAAGGCTTTAAACTAGTAAGAAGGGGGGAGGGATCTACAAGAAATGTAAGCAGCCTAAATATAAACAAAACAAGAAAAGTGAGCATAGGAAAGAATAAAGTAAGGGAGGACGTTGACGGTAAGGGAGCAAATAGAGTTATAGAACAGGAGTCTAAAAAGATGGTTAAACAGAAAATGAGAGGAAATCCGATTAAAATGTGTTAAACTATCTGTACAGCAATGCACACAGTGTCTGTAATAAAACAGGGGAGCTGGAGGCAATCATGCGTTGGGAGGAATCAGACATAGTCGGGATTACTGAGACATGGCTACAGAAAAATCAGGACTAGGAATTAAACATTGCAGGGTATAACATATTTATAAAAGATAGAGAGGGAAAAGTGGGAGGTGGGGTAGCTATACTTATCAGGGATAACATAATGGCAGTAGAAAAAAGGGACGTAAATATCAGCAAGACAGAAATAAAATCCATATAGAGATAAAAGATAATAAAGGATCAATCACACTAATAAACGTAGTCTACAGACCACCTAATAGTGGAAAGGAGGTGGAGGAAGAAATATACAGACAAATTAGAGAAATGAGTAAAAAACGTAGAATAATCATCATGGGGGATTTCAACTACCCCAATATTAATTGGACAGAAGAGGTAGGTAAAGGGGATAAGGGAATAGAGTTCCTACAATGTCTACAGGACTCCTTTCTAACCCAATATGTAAAAAGCCCAACAAAGGAGGATTCGCTATTCGATCTAGTTATGGGGAATGAGCCAGAGCAGATAAGAGAAGTAAAAGTAGGGGAACATATAGACAATAGTGACCATAATATAATACGCTTTAAGATGATAAGAGAAGGACATATGTGTGACAAAAACCAGGTTAATAGATTGGAGAAAAGCTGATTTTGAAGGGCTGAGAATAGAACTTGGAATATAAAATGGGCAACAATATTGGCAAACAACGATGTAGAACGACAATGGGAAACATTTGAAACGGTGTTCAACAGAGTGCAGGAAAAATATATTCTGCTAAAAGGAAAGAACAAACTAAACACGAATGAGACTCTATGGATGAATAAAGACATAAGGGAACAATTGAGGGTAAGGAAAGAGGCACACATTAAGTTCATAGACAGCAGAGGAGTGCATGATAAGAGAGAATACAAAGGGATTAGGAGAAGTCAAAAAAACAAAAGGAACATAAATTTTACATGAACATCGATAAAAAAAGGAAGATTAGGATGGGAATAGGGCCATTAAGGGATAGACAGGACAATACCACAGGTAACGATAAGGAGATGGCAGAAATATTAAATCATTATTTTGCTTCAATATTTACCAGGGAGATAGAACAGGTGGACATGACATTGGATGATGAGATGAGTAACAAGATAAGCGCATTTAAAATAAAAAAGGGGATATATTAAATAAACCAATCAAGCTCAAAAAGGATATCCATGCATTTTAAAAGAATCTAGGGAAGAGATAGCAGAGGCATTATTACACATATTTAATAATATTTTAGAAAAAGGTGTAGGGCCAGAGGACTGGCGGATAGTTAACGTAATACCTATATTTAAGGAGAATAGAACATGTCTAGGGGAATTATAGACCAGTCCGCTTAACATTAGTAGTAGGAAAAATAATGGAATCTCTATTAAAGGAGAAAATAGAAGAACACCGAGAAACAAAAGGTATAAAAATGAATAGTCAGCATGGATTTCAAAAGGGAAAATCTTGCTTGAGCAACCTTATTGAATTTTTTGAAGAGGTAACAGAGTAGACAAGGGTAATGCAGTAGATGTAATTTATCTAGATTTTCAAAAGGCCTTCAATAAGGTACCCCATAATCTTCTATATATATAAAGCGGTTCTTCTGTCTGTCTGTCATTCCGTCTGTCTGTCTGTATTGAATAAACTCTAAAGTTATAGAGCGTACCTACACGTGTGTTACATCAAAAGAAAGCTTACGATTCCAGAACCGTCATAAGCATATTTACGTTTCGGCCAGACAAAGGTTGCGCCCGCGGTATCCAAAAAACGTTCAACATTCCGCTCATTAGCATCGAGTGACGTCGAGGTCGACCAATCGTACGGTCGAGCGACCCGACGGTCGACCAATCACTGCGTGGCGGGGGCGGGTTAGTGGTGCTTGCGGGCGAGCCCTCCTAGAGTCGAGTGACGGGACGATTGACCAATCCTACACTTCGGTGACCTGACGGTCGACCAATCGGTGCGTGTGTGGGCGGGCCTTATCGTTCTGAACCGAGGTGAGTCGCCGCCATCTTGATTCCAAACTTTTCATTTCTTTTTCCCGCTTTCTGCGTGTTTCTTTTCAAATCTGCATTTCCAGCAAAAAAAAAGTTGCTTTTAAAACACAAATTGTTTTTTAAAAAAGTTAATTAATTTGTAAATCTTTTCTGTAACATCTAGAATTTTCCTACCTTTAACCGTTTTTCCAGGCCTGTAAGCCTGGGCCTCTGTTACCCAGCCACGCCCAAGCTAGGCACCTCCCGTCGCGCTGAACAAGCGGCTCGCGATCGCCGCCATTTTTGTGAAGGCTGGAGGGGGTGGGCCTGAGCCGAGCGTCGCCACCGCCGCCATGTTAGTAAAGGCGGGTGGGGCAGGAGTCAGCGCGCGCAACTTGAGTCCGGCCGGGCCTCACGCGGTAGGTTGCACGGCGGCATCTCTCTCTCTGCTCTTGAAGCCGGCTCGGGCGGGGGGCGGGGGGCGGGGCTCGGGAGATCGGGCCTCTGGAGATCGGGGGGGGGGGGGAGCCTCGGGAGATCGGGGGGGGCGGGGCTCGGGAGATCGGGCCTCGGGAGATCGGTGCTCGGGACATCGGGGGGCGGGGCTCAGGACATCGGGGGCGGGGCTCGGGGACTCCCCCCCCCCCCCATCCCCCCCTCCCCTCCCCCCTCCTCCCCTCCCCCTCTCCTCCACATCCCCCCTCCCCCCATCTCCTCCCCTCCCCTTCCCCCCTCCCCTTCCCCCCTTCCCCCCCTCTTCCCCCTTCCCCCCTCTTCCCCCCCAGTCGCTCTCTCTCTTCCCCCCAGTCACTCTCTCTCTTCCCCCCAGTCGCTCTCTCTTGCCCCCAGTCGCTCTCTCTCTCCCTTTCAATAGCAACATGCCCTCGAAAAAGCCTCGGCACCGCCGGGCACTCCAGCTAGTAGACTAATAAATTAGGTCAGACAATGCGGAATCAGGGGACAAGTAGCAGAATGGATTGCTAGTTGCCTTCAAGACAGATAGCAGAGAGTGGAAGTAAAGGGTAGCTATTCACAGTGGCAGAAGGTGGGTAGTGGTGTTCCACAAGGATCAGTGCTGGGACCACTGCTGTTCACAATTTACATTAACGATTTAGACTTTGGAATCAAAAACACAATTTCTAAATTTGCGAATGATACCAACTTGGGGGGATAGTCAATACTGAGGAGGACTGCAACAAACTAACGGAGGACATTGATAAACTTGCAGAATGGGCAAATAATTGGCAAATGAAGTTCAACACAGGTAAATGTGAGCTATTACATTTTGTAAGGAAGAATAGGGAGGTCACTTATCACTTGGAGGATGCGAGTATAGGTGGGGTAGAGGAGCAAAGGGATCTCGGAGTACAATACACAAATTACTAAAAGTTGCATTACAGGTTAGCAAGGCCATAAAAAAAAGCAAACCAAGCACTATGGTTTATTTCTAGAGGGATAGAACTGAAAAGTAGGGAAGTTATGCTAAACCTGTATCGAACCTTGGTTAGACCACACTTAAGAGTACTGCATACAGTTCTGGTCACCATATTATAAAAAGGATATAGAGGCACTGGAGAGGGTGCAGAGAAGATTTACAAGGATGATATCAGAAATGCGAGGGTGTACATATCAGGAAAGGATGAACAGGCTGGGTCTCTTTTCTGTAGAAAAAAGGCTGAGGGGTGACCTAATAGAGGTCTTTAAAATTATGAAAGGTTTTGATAGAGTGGATACAGAGAGAATGTTTCCACTTGTGGGGAAGAGCATAACTAGAGGCCATCAATATAAGATAGTCACCAAGAAATCCAATACAGAATTCAGAAGAAACTTCTTTACCCAGAGTGGTGAGAATGTGGAACTCACTACCACAGGGAGTGGTTGAAGTGAATAGTATAGATGCATTTAAGGGGAGGCTAGACAAGCGTATGAGGGAGAAGGGAATAGAGGGTTATGCTGATAGATTTAGATGAGGAAAGACAGGAGGAGGCTCGACTGGAGCATAAACGCTGGCATGGATTTGTTGGGCCGAATGGCCTGTTTCTGTGCTATATATCCTATGTAAGAGGAAGATGATGATTAATTTGACACTCCCAGCCGCCCACCAGCTCCTCAAGGTCAACCAGCGAGGCTATTTGCACTGTCCCCCACTGAAAGTCAGCAGCCTTCCACCAGCCAGGCTGCAGCCACTGGCGTAGCACTGCGTGACATCAGTAGGATAGGCAAAGGCACGCACAAGACAGTCACTAAGAAAATGCATAAGGGTGATGATGAGTTGATTTCTTGATGTCATATTGGATGGATAGATGTATAAAGTTGGATTGGAAAGTTTTCTTTTTGGTGGCTTTTATTTCAACATCGTGGCCAAGAGGACGCTGTGATGGTCAATAACAGAGGGAAGGTAAGGTGTGGGACTAATGTAGAAAGAGGAATTGGGGTTGTTGTCACTGGGACCGCAGATGGATGATTCCAGCCTGGATATCCCGGCCAGAAAGGGGCTGTCTGGGTTGCATCCTTCCTTCTGTACATCCTCTTTGGATTCTTCCTCCTCGGCTTCTTCCTCTTCTGTGTCTTCCTCTTCCCTCTGCGAACGGATACTGTAAATCTGAAATGACAGCATAAAATACTGGAAATACTCAGCTGGTCAGGCAGCACCTCGACCTGTGATGTTAACTCTGTTTCTCTCTCCACGGATGTTGCCTGACCTGCTGAGTATTTGCAACATTTTCTGTCTTCTCAGAGGTCTTCCTTTACCATCCAAGGCCTTGCGAGCGTCCAGCAGCACTCCCTACACACTTAAAAAAAACTTTTAACATCTATTACAGCAAGCCACTACTTCAATAAAATCAAAAAAACCTAGTCCAAAAGTTTAAAGGCAAACTTACCTGAAAGATGTGTGTGTCCCTTAAAGAGGTGCTGAAAGCACTTCTGTCAGTCTGCTTGTATGCTAGGTTTACTTAGCATGCTTAGGACCCAGTGCTGAACTCAGCACTAGGGTCGAAGTTCGCAGCGGTGATGTTAAGTTGGCGCTGCACACCGCCACCACTCCGCCTTTTTTTTCCAGGGCACTACTTAAGAACGGCAGCACTACCGGGACGTCGAAAATGGAGGATGCCGCGGGACCCACCACCGCTTTCTTGACGTAACGCCACGCTAATGGGTGGCGCTAAGGTAGGGAATTTCTCCCCCACAATTACCACAGTAGAAAGAAGGAATTTCAGTAAGTGCGATCAGGCAGTGGGAACAGTATGGGTAGAGTTAGGATGCAAGACTCTGGTAGGAGTTGTCTAAAGACCTCCGGATAGTAGTGATATAATGGGGGATGTATAAATATGGAGATCAGCAAAAACAATGCGGTGATAAAGGAAGATTTTAATTTTCACGTAGACTGGGAGATGCAGAACAGCTCAAGTAGCAAAGGGACAGTTTTCTAGAACAATACGCTTTAGAACCGACAAGAGAACAGGCCGTACTGGATTTAGTGGTGCGTAACGAATCAGAATTTGTGAACAATTTGATGGTAAGGAAGCATCTTGCAAATAGTGACCATAATATGAGGGAGGTGAAGAGGAGGGGGAGAGGGGAACCAGAGAAGACACTTGGGAGGGTAAATCAAACAGCCAGTCAATTAAATAGGCAAACTATTACTAAATACATGTAAGTGATACATAAAGACATTGGGCTCGATTTTAACTCAGCTGCGGGCTATTGGCGTGTTCCCCGAATTTCGTGTTTCCCACACAAATCTAAATGGATGTGGGAGATTGATGCAATTTTAACTCAATTGGCCAATTGATTTCCAACGTGTGGGAAGCCTTTGCAAATGGGTTTCTCATGACTGAAAGTCCCCTCCGATGATGTCATCATTGCTGCTGCATTTAAGGTCCACAGCAAGCCTTGCTTCTTCTGCAGACTGCCAAGCTTTCTCCATTTGATGGCACAGGAACCTGCAGGAACAATGGCCAGCGGGAGGCCAAGAGCAGCTCCTAAGTTTGACGAGGCAGCACTACAGGCATTGGCGGATGGGACTAGGGCCCACAAGGAGGTCCTGTTCCCTTCATCAGGAAGGAAGAGGCCTCCCAGTCAGACCAAGGCTGTGTGGATGCAGTGGCTGGGGAGGGCAACTCCTTGGGGGTCACACAGCGCACCTGGATGCAGTGCAGGAAAAGATTCCATGACCTTCAACGCACTGGAAAAGTAAGTATGAAGTTCCCATCACCCTCAATCTGATCCCCATTGCCTTTCCTCACCAGCACACAGCTTTAGCAATCTCTTCCTCCACATCCCACTTGACACTCACATCCATGCACTCTTACCCATTCCCTCCCTCTCTATGCTCACAATCACATAACTATTCCACCATGCAGCCCTCACACTCCCTATCACTCTGATGCTTTGAACACAACTGACAACATACAGGGAGGGCCCTTGGTCTTGCAACCTCACTCCATCTTTGTCTCCTTCTAAGTATCTATGCTATGCAATCTCTACACTCACTCCGTCATTCTCACTCAACCTCCACTTGTCTCCCTCATTGCAGGAAAAGAGAGCTCACAATAAAAGGGAAAGAGCCAGGACAGGAGGAGGCCCACCATCATTAGCCCAGCTCACCCCTTGGGAGGAAGCCGTCCTCGAAATTGTCGGGGTTGAAAAAGATGCGCACGTTGGGGACGGACAGACGGGTGCATCACAGCAAGCTGGTGACAGAATAGTTTTCCATCTCTCTCATTGACATTGCATGAGTCACTGATAATGATTCTGAAGCTTTAACAGATGGACTTATGATCATCTGCAATATGCAATGTGCATGTAACCTTGACCTCACATCTCTAACTCTTTCCTTTACTCCCCCACAGGACCAGCGAGAGCCCCCGTCCCAACTGTCCAGGAGGAAGAGCCTGAGCTTCCAGACTCCTCAGAGGAAGCTGCGACTTCTGAGGGCACAGCGTCAGCAGAAATAAGCACACCCAGCACCAGCGCAGACACTCACACCTCGGTGGGACCTTCGGGACATAGAGTAGTGTTGTCACCTGGTGTATCACAGCTCACAAGTGAGCATCAGCAGACTGTGGAGTGGAGAGTCCTTGTCGGAGGGTGCAGGGCTCTGCCAGCTCGGCTCAGCTGCATGTCGACCCTCTGCCTCTGGATCCATCCATAAGATCAGAGGTGATGGAACTCCATGCACAGATGCAGGAGTCTCTGGCAGGTTTTGTCTCGAGGGTCGCTGCGAGTGTGGAGCGAATGGAGGAGTCCATAGCGAACATGAGCAGAGCCTTTGTGGAGTCATTGGCGCATCAGCGCATCAACATGGAAAGGATGGCTACCTACGTGGAAATGATTGCTGCCTCCGTGGTAAGGCTGACTACGGTAGAGAGGAGGGCTACAGCCATGGAGGAGGTTAGTCGCCAGGGTATGGAAAACATGGTGAGTGTTCAGAATAGAATGACATCTCTTGAGGAGCGATGGGCATCTATTGAACATAGAAACCAGACCTTCATGGAAGTCCTTCTGAGTAGGACTGCCATTGCAGATACGGGTTCCCATGGCCCCCCTGATGTGCAGCAAGGTGCTCTCCAGCCACTTGCAGGCACGGAGGGGGAGCTGACCCATGAGAGGGAGGTTGGTGGCAGACCTCAAGGAAGTGGGGGTTCCTCTCCAGGCGCTCACACTTCCATGCCACTGCAGAGCCCTCGGTCAGAGCTCCACCAGAGTCCACACCCAAGTGAGATAGACGTCTCAACCCCTGCACAGCCGCAGGAGCAACAGACTGATGACGAGCCCTCACAGGCTCGCCACCCCAGAGGATGCCCGCCAAAGGTGTCGAGACAGGAGCAGCAGGAAAGTGAGCAAGGCGCCTCCACACCTGCTGAAGCCACAGGGGAACCACGACGTAGGAGCTCGCACAAGAGGAAAATAAAGCATAAGTAGTCACAAGGGTAGTCACTTGGGTGAAATTTTATGTATTGTTAAAAAAAGCCATCAGATGAATTCTGTCAATAAAAAGTCTGATGGCTACTGCTGTATTTGTGGCGTGTGTCATTTGGCGAATGGGACTTTCACATTGAGGGCTTAGGATTACTTGCAATTGTCAGTATGCTGGACAAATAGCTAGGAATCCGCAGGGTCTTGGCCATTGTCGACGCTCAGGTAAGAAGGTGCGAGGCAGAAGTGCTTGATTGGCTAGGCTAAGCAAATCTGGCCAGGATGAGTGCGTTCCTTGCATCCCGGGCAGCAATGTTCTGGCGTAATGCTGCCGCTGGTTGTTGGTCCTCTGCAGGGTGGTCGTTTTCACCCTCCTCCTCATCATCTGAGGAGGGTATGTGAGGAGCCACTTGGTCCTCAGGCATCTGCAAGCCACAACGCTGTGCCATGTTGTGAAGTGCACAGCAAATCACGACGATTCTGGAGACCCTGGCTGCAGGGTACTGTAGGGCTCCACCTGATCTATCCAGGCATCTGAAGCGCATCTTCAGCAAACCGATGGTTTGCTCGATAATGGATCTGGTGGAAATGTGGCTGGAGTTGTAGCGCTCCTCAGCTTCGTTGGCTGGCCTCAACGGCGCAAGAGTAGTCATTAGCCAAGTCCTCAGGGGATAGCCCTTGTCTCCAAGTAGTCATCCGTGAAGTTGGTGTGGCGGCCTGAATAGCGGAGGCACACTAGACTGGCGCAGTATGAAGGAGTCATGGCAACTGCCAGGGTACATGGCACAAACATGCAAAATCTCCTTCTTGTGGTCACACACCAGCGGAACGTTAAGGGAGTGGAAGCCCTTGCGGTTGACAAAAATACCTGGATTGCGATGGGGTGCCCCAAGGGCCACATGTGTGCAGTCAACGACGCCCTGCACCCTTGGAAAGTCTGCCAGATGAGTTAATCCAACTGCTCGCGCCGTGACACTTGCGCAATCCTTGGTGAAATGGATGCAATTGTGCGCGAGGGAAAAGAGGGCATCAGTTACCTGCGTAATGCAAGTGTGTGCAGCCGCCTGGGAAATGCCGCTGATGATTCCTGGAATGAGCCTGAGGCAAAAAAGTTGGGTGCGGTGGTGACTTTGACGGCCACTGGCAATGTGTGTCCACCTGGTCCTCTTGGCAGCAGGTCTTGCTGTAGCATTGTGCAGATGTCAGTCACTACCTCTCGCGAAAGTCGGAGCCGCCTTTGGCACTGCTGCTCAGTCATGTTGAGGTAGCTGACCCTGTGTCTGTAGACCCTGTTTGGTGGGTATCTCCTGTGCCGACGGGCTTCCAGGCGCTGGTCCCTTCTGGCCTATGCTGCCTCAGGTGGGTGAGCAGCAGCCTGTCGCTCCTGCTGCTGCGCCTGGTGCTCGAGCTCCTCTAATGCCCAGAAGGGAAGGAAAAAAATGGCTCCCATGCTTCTGGCATATGCCTCCATTGAGGAAGCGCTGAGTGAAGGTGGCGAGAGGGGTTTCCCAGGAGTTCACACTGGAGATTGTGTGAGGCTCCAACAACCTTCCATAGGTGTGGTTAAGCCTAGTAAAAGTTGCCCCAGGCCAGAGGCAAAAAATCCTGCCACCTGCAAATGATGGCTGATCAAATCTCCTCTTTAATGGTTGACCTGCAGCTGATAGTCGCCAAGCCAATAGTGCTCCCGCCAGGTTTCACAGGCGCGATTCCTACCAGGCGTGTTTTATGTGAGAAAAGGGTTAAAAGTGCAAGGGACTGTTAAAATGGCATTATAGAGGCCATTTAGTGGTGATTAAGGGCCTTAAAGACCAGTCCCGCCTGTTGGATGCGGGGCGGATTCGGGACCATCAGACACGCCTGAGTAAAAATGGCTCGGAGTTGGGAACCAGGCGGGGGGGTCCCGCCCGCCCGCCAGTTTTTGCGATTTTAACCCCCCCGCACGCCTCCAAGCCCGCCTCCACAGCTCAGTTAAAATTGAGGCCATTAAATATTTGTTGGAATATATTACTTAATTAACAAATTAAAACTGAGTAGTTTTAGGCTATAACAAACATTTTCATACTTATTTTTTGGAAGGTCACCTGAAAAATCAAGATGTCAGTTGTGCTGGCAGACAGCTGAGAAAGTTGCTCCACAATCCCCCACAATTGTGAAATCAGAGTAACAAGTTTACATAGGCAAATCGCATGTTAAATGTGGTAAAAGGGATTTATAATAGAAGAGGTGACAAAAATGAGACAAGAGGAAGTCAACTGTCACATATGGGAAGTGTGTGATGTAGTTTTAAAAATATTATAGGTATTTTTATATATGCATCCTCATAAATATATAAATTATGTCGATTCATCTTACTGTACCAGATGTTCTAAAGCAGGTGTGGTGAAATCGTTACATTAAAGAAAAATCAGATTGACTAGAGAGTAGGAGATGTAGGTAGTTTGAGGATTAAGGAGGCTGCTAGGGGCACTACAATTGGCCTCAGCACTGTTGGGCTAGGAATGGGATAAAACAGCCAGGGCCTCTGCTCCTGATCACTACCTGTGACTTCACCTTTCTGGGAATTCTAAGAACATAAGAAATAAGAGCAAGACCATTTGGCCCTTCGAGACTGCTCTGCCATTCAATAAGCTCATGGCTGATCTTCTACCTCATCTCCACTTTCCTGCACTATCCGCATATCCCTTGATTCCCTTAATATTCAAAAATCTATCGATCTCTGTCTTGAACATACTCAATGACTGAGCCTCCACAGCCCTCTGGGGTAGAGAATTCCAAAGATTCACCACATTCTGAGTGAAGAAATTTCTCCTCATCTCAGTCCTAAATGGTCGACCCCTTACTCTGAGACTGTGACCCCTGGTTCTAGACTTCGCAGCCAGGGGAAACATCCTCCCTGCATCTACCCTGTCAAGTCCTGTAAGAATTTTGTATGTTTCAATGAGATCACCTCTCATTCTTCTAAACTCTAGAGAATATAGGCCTAGTCTACTCAATCTCTCCTCATAGGACAATCCCCCCATCCCAGGACCCAGTCTGGTGAACCTTCGTTGCACTCCCTCTATGGCAAGTATATCCTTCCTTAGGTAAGGAGACCAAAACAATACGTGAATTGTGTGTGCATGTGTGTGAATGTCAGATAAGGAAAAGATCAGGCTTTGCTGTGATACTCTATCAATTGAATAGTCTGCCAATACTCACCGTATAAGCTTACACTTAAAGAATGATCACATGGCTAAGGTACAGAAAGGTGGCCAGCAACCATGGACTCCTACCCAAGCATGAGCAAGTCACTGCCTTTGTGGAAAAGGGGAGACAATTAGAGAAGAGTTATGGAGATTTAATTATACAGGAATTCTGCCATTCCCATTTACACCTCGTCTAGACTCATCTTTTATTTCTTTACTTGTCGCATTACCATCTCCTTTTGCTTTGTACTATCATACCTTTTGTCATTTAATCTCTTTTGCCTTCGACCCTATCACAGACCTTCCCTTTTGATTATTCCACCCCTCCCCCTTTCCCTGCCTACTTGCTTAAAATCTGTTACATCTCTAACTTTTTCCAGTTCTGACGAAAGGTCATCGACCTGAAACATTAACTCTGTTTCTCTCTCCACAGATGCTGCCTGACCTGCTGAGTATTTCCAGCATTTTCTGTTTTTATTTCAGATTTCCAGCATCCGCAGTATTTTGTTTTTGCATTGTTGTAGTTAGTATATATATATACAAAATATGATGATTGTTAGCTGTGAAAATCCAATGAACTGTAAAAATTCAATTTTATAAATATTCTATTTCTAATATTCTAGCCCAAACACTTGACACAATATTTTATCTCAATGAATGATTAAGACTGTTATTCAGCACAAAAAAACCTATTCATATTCAAGTAATTTACTATTATTCAAGATTCAGCGTTGCTCCATCCTCCATTTGCTGCATAAAAATCGATGAATCAAGTTCTCTTGATACATGGGTAGATAAATGCAGAATGTAGTATGTTAATCAGCCATTCGGACCAGGAAACTGTCATTCTTAGTTTCTACTCAGTTTGCTGGTCTTACCTGGGGTAGAGGAGGGGAGTGCTATTATCAACCTCTATGCCCCTGGGCTAGAGAGGGGGCAAAAAGTAATCTACCATTCCTGCTCCTGATTGCTATTTACTGACCCCTGCTGGAAAATAAGTGTGGTGGGGGGTGGGAGGGGGAGAAGGGTAGCATTCTGTTCAGCTCTGATACCCATACCTATGGTCAAGTAGCTTGTCAACTTTCATTGTCTATGCTCATACATGAAGAATAGCCACTTGACAAAGTACCAGAGTGCTTCAGGTATCCATTGAACTGTATCCCATCATGAATCACTGCCTTTGAGAGGGGGTGAGAGAGAATTAGTGGTGTAGTATCAATGCTACCCTACCAAGGCTACCATATTGGACCATAATTTGTGGTAGCAGTGCATCTAACTGCGTCTGCCGTTCATTAGACTTGCTCTTGCACATTTACGTTTTAAAAATTTTTGTGTGGCAAGTTGCTGAAAGTGTGAGCTGATAATGTCACAGCGAAGGAAACCTGCATCTGAGATGTGAGTGAACAGGACAAACAACTGTGTAACTCCTCAACCAATCAGATAGAAGGATTGTGAAATTAAAAGCGCAAGGATTGAGAAGGAAGTGTAAGTGAGTGGGTGAATTCAATGCTAAATCATATACAGAAACAGAGTGGGAAAGAAAGACCAGATTAAGAGAAAGAAAAAAGAGACAGAAAGGAAAAGTAAAAATTTTATTTGTAAATTTTACATTTAGTAAAATCTCCAACAACAATTAGAAGCTGAAGGAATGAGATGCCACACTTGTGAAAGTTAATTTTCAGTGTCAGAGAGGTTGACTGGCAGTAATTAACATCGCATCGTTAAAAGGGTACTTAGACTGAAATGGACAAGACTTAACTTTCTATGGTGAGTTTAGTTTGTATCTACCACGCAAGTACAACTTCACACCGTTCAATGCATTGCAATGGCGAGGCAGTCTGCAAGGTGCCATTTCGCGAAGCTAACGGAGGAGGGGTGCATCTCGTACAGATTTAACCGCGTATCTGCCCTCGCCGGAAGTACCTATAGCATTTGCGCGTAAATAACAGCAAGCTATTAGCCTTGCCATTATTTTGACAGCAAATTATGACTTGTGCAGGCAGAACAGCCTGTAGTGCGTGATCCCACACACTTGCAACCTGATCCTGTTTCTGAAGCATCGCGTGGCACAGCTAACTTGGAATGAGTCTGGGCAGGTTGGTTCAGGAAATCAATTTCCTAATGACTTAATTAAAAAAAATTTAAAATGTAATCTCATGAGGAATTTAGTTACATTAAATCACATTTTTAAAGGAAGTAATTAAAAGAAAGCTCCTTCAATTATATTCTTTATACCTATATTGTATACATATTGGGGGGGGCTTGATACAGAATGTATTTAACTTACTGAGGACGATCTTAACCCATGAATGCCTTATATATTTCACATCTCGCAAGTTAGTGTCTATATATAAGAAAAACAAGGACGATGGAGTAATTTGCAAATTCTCTATCAAAATTTGCCATTTAAAATGTAATTCAGCTAGTAGACTCTTTATTTTATCAAATTTGTGGGAGACGGGATACAGTTTGAACATCCAGATCCTACTAAGAAGTGATTATTCATCATACTAATAAGTAATATAAAACATATATCAATTTGCGTCCTTCCCTCACTTGGAAATGATGCCCAGCTCCGCAGAGACTGCAGTGCTGGAGCACAGAAGCGGCTCCCGGAGAGCGATCGCAGTGTGTTGGGAGCAGTTACTGCGGGTCATTGCCCCGGCTTTCATTGCCCCGAGCAGTTCCCTCGGTCATTCCTGCACCGTCTCAGTTTGCAGAGAGGAAAAAAAGGGATCAGTGAGGGGGGCACAGGCAGCGCCATGTAGATGACGGCGGCACTGAGATGTGTCAGTGGGGACCACGCCTTGCTCTCACTGGCGGCCATGTTGCGTTCTTACTGCTGAAAATTGCACCGCTTCATCATCAACAGCAGAGACATTTGAGAAGGACAATTTGTTTGGGAGTTTTTCTCACGTGACCTTTAAAGAGGTCAGTTTTTACGCCTAGGTAAATTTTGCTTCTATTTTTTGCCTTACTGTGAAAGCAAAGCTTGTACTGAGTGTGAGGATTTCCCTTCATTTCTAATGCTCTCTATCTCGTTGTCAGGCCTAAATGCACTAATGAAGGCCAGGGTCGTTCCCACTACATTCCTCTGCTTAAGGAAAACTTCTTTAAATGAATGCGGAAAAAATAACAATCTGCATAGATGAGGGAGAGTGTGATGAATCATTATATTGCACGACGAACGTTGTTTGGTTGCGAATCGTTAAGCATTGAATTAGTAACATCGCGTCTTTTATTCTCAATATTGAAACATGGTAACAAACGGGTCGAGTAAGACTTTGAACTGTAACAGTTGAGTGGACTGGGATATTTGCAGTTATCAGAACAAAAGGTTCAAATATTGGAATTTGATTTAAAGTATGCATTATGCCTTGGCTGTTTTGTCATTTTTCGTGCAGTTATACGTTTAAAATCAACACAATTATCACTCTCACTTGTAAAACGTTTTAAACCATCCCCGCCACAGCTGTGAACACACATTGTATGTGCGTGGGATGAACGCCGCCGGGTCTTCTTCTTCGTAAGGCTTTTTGCTTGTGACAAATTTGTCTTTTTAACAAAGTGGAAATGCAAAATTAATTTAATCTGTGGGCTTTTGAAGAAATATGCATTTAAGTATTAGCAATATCAAAGTTGTAACAAGACGGGGAACATGCAGGCACGATGCGGTTTTCTGTGTGTATTGAACGTACTGCGCCAACCGTTAAATCATTGTCCTCTTTGCAGTTTGCGCTGTTGCTGCTATAGAAAACAAGATTTGTGTTAAAAACTTTATTTGTTAATCGTTCGCTTGCCTCCGCACTTAAATATATTTAATAAATGTTTGTTTATTTTCCTCCGTGGGGTTTCTCCCAACAACTGTCTGGAGGCGCCAAAACAGTAGAAACCATAACTTGCCTTCACTTCTTCTCTTGATAATCAACTCGATATCGCCGAGAAGCTGGAAATCCCGCCTCCCAGCCGCACAGATTGGTTTAATAAAACCGTTAATGGCACAAACGACACCTCGGCCGACCCTGCTGAGGCTGAGCCGCGGCTGTCCCTGTCACTCACAGCGGCCGGCCCGCCCCCACACCCTCCTCATTGGTTGCACCGGCCATCAATCACCTCATTGACCCCGCCCCTGGTCGTCTGGGAGGCCTGAGTGAATGCAGACGGAAAGGGCGTGTACCACAGGGCCCTGCCTGGAGGTGGGTTGTTCAATAGCTGAGGGAGGGGAGATGCTGAGCGCAGCGGGATCTGATACAATGTATTGACATGTTGTAATTAAAAGGTGAAATGTAATTAGAAAATGTGGACTTAATACTTTATTTATAACCCTCTTGGTTTGGTGTACTTAATTCTTCACAGAAAGCAGAGCGATTGGACTGTATTGTGCTAGTGTGTTAACCAGGACCGACAAAATGCCGAAGCCGGTAAGTAAAAGGATGTGTTCTGTTTATTTTAAAATAGAATTTTAGAATTGGTTTAACCTGTTTGTGTGCTTTTTGGCAGAAGTTTATCGTTGACTATTAGTAAATCCGTTTGCCAGAAAATATTGTGGCTGGCCCACAGTTTATAATGGCTTATGTGAAAGGGGTGCTCTGATATTCTGTACCGACGGCCTGGCTTTTATGCCAGTGATTCATTTCTTTTTTTCCTTCGCTCCCAGTCAATTGTATTGTCAGGTTTTTTTGAGCTGCATAAGAGCTTTTGGAGGGTGGGGCGACATACAATATTTAAATGACTATTCCATTAAGCATATATCTTAAGTTGCTGATACTGGTATTCTGCATTGATGAGGCAGCTCTAAAAGCAGGCATTTTCACACCTCCCCAGGTCCAGAAAATTCGAACAAGATAAACCAGCAAATAAAAAATATATAACCATGAAGAGCATTGAGTTGTGCCTTCACCATATCGATTGCAGTGGTTGAAATAGGCAGCTCACCACACCTTGAGGGCAGTTCTGGTGAAAGGCCATCGACCTGAAATGTTAACTTTGTTTCTCTCCACAGATGCTGCCTGACCTACTGAATATTTCAAGCATTTTCTGTTTTTATTACACTGTAAGGGCAGCTAGGAATGGGCCATATGTGCCGGCTTTGCCAGGGATGCCTGTATCCTGAGAATTAATTCAAAATATATAGACTTAAGTAAACACTAATTTGGATGCAGCAGGGAATGTGCTTTTGTCATATACCTACTCCTTAGTCTTTCTTGCCCACCAGGCTGGTGCAATGCTCCATTCCATACATCATGTGACAAGATGGTTTGATTCAAGAAACTAAGCTGCAGAAGCTACTTGGGATTATAATCTATTTTCCATTCAAAACGTTGAAGGAATAAAACCTAAATTGTAACTTGACTGCAATCTACTCTATGCCTCTAATTATAAAGCCCAGTATCCCTTATGTTTTATTGTCAACTATGGCTCAGTTGGTCGCGCACTCACCTCTTGAGTCAGAGGGTCGTGCGTTCAAGTCTTTTTTGAAACTCCATATACACAACACCAACTGCACTACCCTCATCCACCCTCTCTCTTACCTCATCAAAAAACTCAAATCATGTTAGTGAAACATGATTTGCCCTTAACATCCGTGCTGGCTCTCCTTTATTATTCCATACTTGTCCAAGTGGCTATTAATTTTCTCCCGGATTATTGTTTCTAAAAGCTTCCCCACCACCGATGTTAATCTGACTGGCCTGTAATTGCCAGGTTTACCGTTCTCTCCTTTTTGTGTAATATTTGCAATCCTGCAGTCCTCTGGCACCACCTCTGTATCTAAGGAGGATTGGAAGATTGTGGCCTGTACCTCTGCAATTTCTACCCTTGCCTCAGCAACCTAGGATGCATCCCATCCAGACAGAGGATGACTTATCCACTTTAAGTGCTGCCAGCCTTTCTAGTAGTCTTTATATTCAGCCTGATTCTCCCTTGTATTATCAAGCTGACATATGTCATGCACCTTTTTCTGCTTCATCCTACTCTAACTCCTTCATCGTCCATGGAGCTCTGGTTTTGGTTACCCTCCCTTTTCCCCCTTGTGGGCATGTGCCTAGACTGTACTCCTCTTTAAAAGCTGCCTTTAAATTACTTAAACATTGGTGTGATGAGGCCAAGTTTATATTTCCCCTTATGTTGACCATAAATTATTTAGTAATTCAATGCAATTTTTAGTTACACTTTTTCCTATCCCACCATCTACAATATTATTTCTGTACCAAGTACACACAAGATAGCTCTGTATATCATTATAGTTGCTCTCTGATCTAAAGCCAATGCTTCTAACAGCACTGAAGGTTAGATTAACATTCATGTGAGTACTGGCTTGAATCTTAATCCTGAGCTGTAGACTGCTGGGTGTTAAATTAATAAATTCTGATGCATGGAAAGACCCTAGAGAAAGCTGCAATAAGTACCACCATGCATTGATGTACAATTTAAAAAGGAAAAACATTTCCCAAAGCAGTAACAGTTGTAACTTCTATCCTTTTCTGAGTGCCAGTGTTTGTTTATTTTATAAAATGAACAAAGCTGACCTGCTTGGCAGTGAGTTGTCATGGAAACTGGTTAGTGTCTCGAGTGGTCTCTGGTTTTAAAAAATGCCTCTTGATGGTGCTTCTAACTCAGAATTTGTATCAGTGTGGAGGGTAATACAAATGGATACAAAGAAAAAGTGAACAGATAGCTTGTTTTCACTGCTATTGGGAAGAGTTTTCATATAAAACAAGAATGTGTTCCAATTAAATTGAAGAATTAATGCAGCTGCAGTGATGGTGTACTTGAGATAAAACCTCTGCCAGCTTGAAGCACCAGTGAATTTGAATTTAGTAGAAGTGGTGAAATGCTAGCCACTTTGTTTTAAGAATAAAATATGGTAGTTTAAACAAGATACATAAATGACAGTATCCTGCACAATTAGGTCATTTATATTTTTTAAATTGGAAGTCTTATTTAAAAAAAAAAAATACTTATTTAAATACCTAACATTGTCGGGACTGTTACTTTTTATAGGGCACAGTCCAGTGTGTAAACTTTCTAAAATGCTAACTGCTTGTCAGTAACCTCATGTTTGTTCTTATATCCTTCACTGACTAGGTACAAATTGTGTATTCTAGCTACCTTCAGCTAAGCCATGTGTCAAGCAAGACATTGTTACATTTGTTCAGAGTGATTTCTCAGTAAAGTATCCCTGGTGGGTATGAGCTACTGGCTTTGCATTTGAATTAGTGCTGTTGTGGGTATTGGTGTATAGAAGTCAGCTTTACTGGAAATTAGATGTGTTAATTTTTTTTTAATTGTGCTCCTCCAAGTGAAGGATGTTAATGCTAGGGACTAGAATACTTTTCAAGTACCCAGTGTCTCTATCAAGAACTTCCAGGTTAGATATAGGACAACTAGACAAAGTAGAGCTCCTGATATTCTGCCTCATGTCCCTATTTCATTTCCCATGCAAGCTAGGAACTGAATTGGTTTTACCCAAATTCATTTCACATGGGACTCTTGTAGTCAGGAGACTTTTACTCCATCAGTCTGGGCTGGATTTGAACCCTGCTGCCAGGGTGAAAGTCCAGTATCCAATCCATTGCGCCATGCAAGTCGACTCAGTTGTTTGACACATTGCATAAATAGTCTTGGTGGAGGAGGGTGATCCAGTACATGATTTTAAATCACCAACTGGTAAATTCTATTGTATAGAATTTCAAAAAAATAAACTTGGCCAGAAGTACAGCTTTTGAGCATTTTTTAACTTGGCCAGTGTGATGATGTAATTTTCTCCTGCCAACCCTGTGGAAGTTTGCTTTTTTGCTTCCTTTAGACAACTCCAGTTGAGATTAGGAACTTGCAATGTTGTTGAAATCTTGAATTATACTAGATTGTAACTGTGCTACATGGTGCAGTGTGCCATTGTATATACATACATACATATAGTCTGTCTGTGTGAGCGTACCTACACATGTTGTATCAAAAGAAAGCTTATCATTAGGGGAGTCTAATAGGCATATTTACTTTTTGGTCAGACAAAAATTGTTCGGACAGTATACAAAAAAGGTTCAAAAAATGGCAAAATTCCACTCATTAGCGTTGAGTGACGTGATGGTTGACCAATCGTACAGGGGATTAACCTGATGGTTGACCAATCGGTGCGTCACCGGGGGGGGCATTTCATTGCGGGGGGGGCGGGCCTAATCCTTCTGAGCTGAGTGGCCGCCATCTTGATTCCTAACTATTGATTTATTTTTCCCACTTTGTGTGTTTATTTTGAAATATAAATTTCCAGCA